>NC_139231.1:21757678-22142069 GCF_977018435.1 Lepisma saccharinum | reverse complement strand
ACACGCGAGAGTGGGGGCACTACAATAAAAGCGATAAATGTGACGTGTGTTAACCGTAACCCCATAGTCATGAAGTCCGCTGTGTTTTTGAAGAAGAATGGCAGACGGAGGAAAAGAATAAAAAAGGGAGCCCTCGGGCGATGAAAAATAAGAGTTGAATTTAATGAGCCTCGGTTTGAGCGGGCTTAACAACATAATAACAGGTTGCAACTTTTCATCGCCCGAGGGCTCCCTCTTTCATTCTCTTCCTGCGTATGTTTTGAAGAATAGCAAAAAAGCACGATGTGTTAAATAACTAACAAGAACAATGAATCTCTTTGGTTTTCGCAAACAAAGCAACATGGACACTGCAGCACCAAATTTCAATAACCTCTTACCTTCCGTGTTATCTAAACTCAACGCTTTGTTAATCATTCACCTCAACAGCATTTGGACGGAAATAAATAACGACGTGGGCAAGATGTTTTATGTTTTTAATAACAATTTACATTTCTATGAAATTCCGATCGACGGGAAACTTCAAATCACCGTGAATCCGGAGAACGCAGGCGAAATCAAAATTTCTACCGGCAAGAACATTTTTCGAATCAAGCACGATAAGATACTTTCTAACATGTCGTACGATGTGTCTGCAGGAGATTATCTTTACGTGGAACTCCTAGGAGATTACGACAAACTTATTCCTCTCTTCGTAGAATTACGAATCGTCTATCCTATTATAAATAACCGTTAACCAAAATGCCTAACGACATTTTCGGTAACACTAAGCGTGTAGACCATGCAGAAGAGATTCTCATGCTGGACGTTCGAGTTAAGAAGTTGAGGACCGATTTGATCGCTTTGCAGGAGGCCTTAAACAAAAGTTTAGAGTCTGAGATCGCTACGCTCCAAACGCAATGTCTCGATCCCATTCTGAAAATCGATTCCGAACTGAAAACACTGATAAAAAATTATGTTGACGTACCTTCTTACGACAACATTCAAAATATACAGTTGAGCATGGATTCGCTTCAAAATGATTTGGCCAAATTACAGCAATTTCAATCGAAAAATGAAGATTTGGAAAAATTGAAACTCGAAATCGAAGAGCGAACTTCCGCAATAGAAAAGAATTTCTCTGAACTTCAAACCATCGTGAACGATATTGATATAGAACGCTTGCAGGTTGTTGTTTCTAAATTACAAGAAGAATTCACTGACACGTTGGAAGAAATCAAATCCAAGTTGCAGACTTTGGAAGATACAATGACGAACCTACCATCGTCGGACGAACTGCAGGTCATCGGTAAAAGCGTCGCGAACATAAAAATTCAACTGGAGGCTTATCAAGATTTCGAACACATTCAAACCACCATCGCTACGCTTCAGGCGTCCTTGGAATTGATCAACGAAGAAATTAAAAATATTCACGCTGAAGCGAGAGCGTTGACGAGCATTCAAGACACGTTGAGCACGGTTCAGCAGAAGATCGAATATTTAGAAAATTTGAACGTCGAAACGAATCTCGCTCATTTTCATCACGTACTGGACAACATACAGGGTGACTTGGAATCGTTACGAACGAGCGTGCCTTCAAGTGAAGATTTGGAAAAATTGAAAACGGCGGTGACGGCACTATCCGATTCGAACGACATCAAAAGTTCATTGAGCGATCTCGAGAGTAAAGTGGCCAATCTCCCCACCTCCAAAGAATTACACGCTTTGAAAAGGAACATATCACGTATGCTGAAACGACTGGAAACGGAAACAGCGAACGTGGAACAGATTCGAGACGAACTTGCTTCGCTGGTGTCGACGCTGCCCACTTCGCAGAGCGTCGCCGACCTTCACACGCAGTTTACAGAGATGCGAATCATCGTGAACGATCTTACCGAGAAGAGCTCGAAATTGAATCAAATCGAGAACCTTCAGAACATTGTCGTCAACATCAGAGATCAAGTTGGAGTGCTGGAATCAAGGCAGGAATCGACGCTGGCCTCTTTCGGTGCCAAGTTGCAAGAACTCAACGAAAGCTACAAGCAGTTGAACGTGGAAGTGAAAATCAAACCGTCATTTTCTACCGTAACGGATACCATAGTCGAGCATTTGGTGCCCGTACAAAACACACTGGGTCAGCTTCACAGCAACCTCGTTAGCATCGATACTAAATTCGCTAAACTGTATTCTCTGCAAGCCATCGAAATCAACAGCGTTCCCAATCAACAGAGAATCTCCACCTTCGTCGAAGGTAACAAACTGTACATGCTACATCCTTATCATCCGTACTACAAGTTTCTCCTCGATGGCACGATTCAGATAAACGAATTTTCGTACTGGTCTCACGGCAGAAAAGCTAGCGTTCCCACCATGACTTTGATATCGAATCGTGGTGTCCAGAAAGCAGGAAACATTCCTCTGGCGCGTTGGAACGAAACGCGCAACATATATGAAATACACGAAGACGAAGATCTTACTGTTTTCGACGTGAGTGCCGGCGATAAGCTGATCATTCAAAACACGAGCGAAGTGCCACCCTCTTTGAATCCTATCACGCTTGTGCTTCTTTTGAAACGTAATCTCTAAAAATAATAAAAAATGTCTAGGCAAGCCATCGTCCAAGAATTGCATAGACCTGCACGCCGCAACTACGAACGTTTGGCTGTGGTAACCAAGGGAATCGACGACCTCTGGGAAAGCGACCTCGTCGAAATGAGTAGCGGCAAGTTAAAAAACGTGCATAAATTGAACAATGGCAACAAGTACCTCCTCACTGTCATAGACACATTTTCGAAATTCGCATGGGCTCTACCTTTGAAGGCGAAAACAGGAACGTGCGTCACGGAAGCATTCAAGACAATTTTTCGCGAAAGCGGCGGCAGACGACCTCGGTTTCTGCACACGGACAAAGGGAAGGAATTTTACAATGCCGTATTCCAAAAGTTTATTCGGAAACACAACGTTCATCATTACTCGACCTTCAGTGACGTCAAGGCCAGCATTGTGGAAAGATTCAATCGCACTCTGAAATCGCGCATGTGGTCACGTTTCACGCTTCAGGGAAGCTACAAGTGGGTCATCATTCTTCCGGAACTTGTTAACGACTATAATCACACACGGCACGCAACGATAGGCATGAAGCCAGCTGACGTTACCAGGTCTGACGAACAACGTTTAATTTCTAGCGTTTACTGTCCAAAGTACACGCCCACGACAAAAAAAGCTAAATACAAAATTGGAGAACAGGTGAGGGTCAGTAAATTGAAGCGAACGTTCGACAGGGGTTTTACACGAAACTGGAGTACTGAACTTTTTACCGTGGTTCGAGTTCTACCTGGGAACCGTCACACGTATATAATAAAAGACAGTGGCGGTGAAATTTTATTGGGGCGCTTCTACGAGGAGGAACTCTCTAAAACTAAATACCCTGACACGTACCTTATCGAAAAAGTTTTGCGCAAGAGAGGCAACAAACTTTTGGTGAAATGGCTGGGACTTCCGGAAACAAGTTGGATCGATTCAAACGAAGTGATTCTATGAGTACGTGGAATGTTGTGAAACGTTTACCTAATTCGGAAAGTCAAACAAAGAAAAAAAACGGCGAGTTGCTCCCCGACAGCATCCGCTGTCTGATCGTAGGACCCTCGGGGTGTGGAAAAACGACACTGCTCGTGGACAATTTTCTCCTTGCACCGAATTGGTTAGATTGGAAGAACAGGCACCTGTACGTGTTCTCGAAAAGTTTAGAGCAATCCAAATACCAGCAACTGATGAAACTGTACGATGGTCTGGACATTGCAACGTTCGCCTCGGAAATAAAACCACTCGACGATTGTCGTGAAAATTCAGTCGTTGTGTTCGACGACGCCATCCTGGAAAATCAAAATGAAATTCGCAACTTTTTCACGCAAGGCCGTCACAAAGGAATGGACTGCTTCTACCTAGCTCAAACGTTTTCCAAAATTCCAAAACAGTTAGTACGCGACAACGCTAATTTCATATGTTTGTTTCGTCAAGATCACACCAACCTCAAGCATGCGTACGATGACTACGTAGGCGGAGACATGAACTACAATCAATTTTCGGAAGGCTGCTCTACTTGCTGGAACGGTGACGATTTCGGATTTGTGACGATCGACATGACGAGAAAACCCAACGATGGAAAATACAGAAACAAAATCAACGACTTTCTAAACGTTGCAACGTTGTGAGAAACGACGTATATAAATAACGTCATGACGAAACGAAAAATTGAAGACGAAAATCTCAAGCTTCGCGATTACCTCGCGAAACGCTTCAAAGGTTGGAAATCCGAGAATCGCGGATTCTACGAAGAGAAGAAACGTCAGGATCAACCTGTGATCGATGCCATCAGCGGTCTAGGTAAAGAAATTAAAAGTGTCACGGAACAAAATAAAAATTTGATTAATGAACTCGTACCACTCGCAGCTAAAAGTTACGCCGTACCCACGCCCATTTCAAGCATTCCTTCGACGCCGTTCGAACTGAAGGATGCACCGGCACGACGTCGAGCCATAGGCAGCACGTCGTCGTCTTCGGATAAAATCGAGTTGGGACCTTTGGCACGAGACTACCTGAGTACAGGGAAATTCGACAAGGATGAAGTGTTCGGATTGTATCCCAGCATGGAAACCAGCGAAGGCGGCGGTGTGGTGTGGAAGATTGGGAAATCGAAGGTGACCTTCGAAGGCAACGACATTAAAGTCAATTTAGGCGACAAGGATAGTTGGACCAGATATCCGGGTACGGTGGGACTGTGGGAACTCGTTGCCAAAAAGCAGCCGAAAGATTACACCGACGAAGATTACCAGAGTTACAAGGAAATTCTGATCATGACGGATGCCTTGTACCAGAACAACGACGCCTCGCAGAATAGGGTGAAATCGAGCAGCGGCGAGAAGTACAGGAATCTCATCAAACCGATTTGGAACCAGGTCAAAACAGGCAGCGGGGTCAAACGCTACAACACGTTACCCAAAGAATTCGTTTGGGTGGACGACGTGAGGAAGCTCGTGGACCGATTGTTGGTGATAGCCGGCGAAGAAAATGCAGGCAACCGTAATTTCTACAACGAGAAGATTGGCATCGTGGACATGATCAGCACGAAACTTTCCAACTTCATCGTGAACGACGACAAGGGCATAGGTTACCTCATCAAAATCATCAACACGCTGCCTCCGAAATTTTGGAACGTGGCCGAAGGAAAGGGACTCGTAAACGACATCATCAACAAGTTACCTTTCGAGATGCATCTACCTGGCTACCAGTACTGCGGACCGGGTACCAAACTCGAGAAAAGATTGGAGAGAGGAGACAAGGGTGTGAATCCGTTGGACGCAGCATGCAAAGATCACGACATCGCCTACAACACCACGCAGACGGATCTGAATGCACGTCACGAAGCAGACAGAAAGTTAGAGCACGCAGCTTTCGAAAGATTCGTCAGCAGAGACGCATCGCTGGGTGAACGGGTCGCCGCACTGGGTACCACCATCGCCATGAACACGAAACAAAAATTGGGGTGGGGTATATAAATAACATACAGTAAAAAAATAAACATGTCTCGTATAACTGATTTGCCGCACAAACTACTATCTAAAATATTCAAAAAGGTAGTTAACGGAGATGTTAATAAACTTCTAATCATGGCAAAAACAACGCCGGAATTTCGCATCCCTTGTGAAATGGTTCTCAAGGACCATCTTCGGGAGATCAGCGGCCTGAGGTGCAGTGATCTCAACATTCTGCTTTCGGCTGCAGGGGAGAAATTAAACGAGAGGTCGGAGGAACTGCACGAGGCGATGCAGGGAAGAAGACGGTATACTGATGATTGGTACAAGTCTATGCAGGAGAAGGAAGATATCATTACGCAAATCATCGCGTTCTCCGAAGCACGAACTTTCTTCCTCTGTTAAAAAAATAATAATATATATACGCATCAAAAAAACTTGATATATAAATAACGCACATCGTGAAAAATATAATCTTCGGTATATAAATAACACACATGGTGAAAAAAAACAATTAAATTTCCCTAACACACACACTAAAAATTTCTCTTCTTCAATATGACAACTGAAAAAATAAGTGATCTCCAAGCATTAAAACAAATGCTAAATTTGTCAGTCGAGTATGTAAAAATTCGGGAATTGGAAGTCGACAAACCTTACACGATAACTTCCGGTTCAATCGTTTCTACCCAGTATGGTCCCAAGGTACGCCTGTTGCTCAACGCACAATACAGTCTATTTTTACCAGATCGATATGCTAACATGTTATCCGACGAGAAGCTATCTATTTTAATCGAGAACAAAACTCGAATCGTGTACAATGGGACAAAGGAACTTCTTGGCAAGAAAACAAAGCACGTAATAGAATTTGTGTAGCGACTGCGAGGCCTTGAAAATATATAAATAACATACCGTAAAAAACTACACAAGAAAAAATCTCAGAATATATATAAATAACATACTGCGAAAATAACGCATAGAGCATCAACATGAAGCCCAAGGGTGTTGTGTACCAGATACCATACTCCAATCTTAAAAATCTAGGTGCCCTCGATGGGTTACTCACCAAGAAACAACGCGAGAAGAAACGTTCTTGCTTGTCGAAAGGACATGGAATGAAATTGCTGCTCAGCACACCTCAATTGAAAAGATTGCAACGTTCGCGGAAACAGCAAAAGATCGGAGGTTTCATATTCAGCATCCCGGCCATCCTGGCAGCATTGGGGGCCGTTGGAAGTTTGGCCGGCGGAAGTGCCGCCATCGCGAAAACCGTCATCGACTCAAAGAAGAACAAGGCGGAATTGGAAGAACAGAAACGTCACAACCTGGCCATGGAGAAGAAGGGGAAGGGCGTGATGAAAAAGTTTAAAAAAAAGAAACAGAAGCACTCACCAACCGAGATATTGAATCTCTGATCGAACCGTTACAAATCAAACACTTCAGAGGAGTTTTCATGTCCGACTCGTTACCTTCAAGCGTTAAAAGAAGAGAATGCGGAGTAGTCAACTTGGACGGTCAAGAAAATCCAGGCACGCATTGGATATGTTACCACAAAAATGATGATAAAGCATTCGTTTTCGATTCTTTCGGAGGTGTTCCACCTACAAATTTAGTTCATTATCTGAAAACGAACAAAACCTCCATATACTACAACGACGAACGCATTCAAAATTTCGGAGACGTGAACTGCGGTCATCTCTGCCTCTCCGTGCTCGCGTTTCTCTCTAAAATAAATAACCCTACGATCGAGGATTTCCAGAAAGCATTGTGGAACCTCAAACAGCATCACTAGGATGGGCGTGTTCCATCTCACGAGTGAATCTTCAATCTTGAAACTCACGCTGCACGACGACATTGTCTATCCTAAATCCGTGGCTCTGCGTGCATTCTACAGCATGTACCTCATACCTAATGTTACGCAGCACAACAACAAAATTAGCGTAGGAAGCGAACACATCGTCGTCACACCAGGCCAATACAATCTTTCTACTTTGCAAGCTCAGTTACCCAAAGGCACGTATCTTTCTCAAAATTCGGTCACGCACAGAGTGGAAATCCTATCCGCGACGGAGACTGTGGACCTGGGCACCATAGGAGAACTTTTAGGTTTCGAGAACAACACAAAACTCGAAGCTGGCATTAAGCACACGGCAGTCAATATTCCTAAATTCTTGGCCATAGAGACTCTGAACGTACACTGTAACGTGGCCGAAGGCATGATCACGAAATCTTCGGACGGATTGTTAGGAAGTCACAAACAAACGGGAATCATAGCCACTTTCAAACCAAGTTCCGAGTTCATGGAACCGATCATCTACACGCCCTCTTCGCCGATCTATTTTCCAGTATGTCGCAACCGCATAGACGACATAGAGTTGGTGGTGACGAACGAGAAAGGAGACGTGGTGGATTTCGCAGGTGCCACTACGACGGCCATCGTGGAGATCAACGTATAATAAATAACACACATAGTGAAATGGAGCAAATCGAAAGTTACGAATTGCAATCTTTCCCTCCCAACCGTCGCACGTTCGCCAATCTGAACGAAGCGAACAGGGAGATCGAATACGACGTGGACGTAGGCGACGGATTCATTCATCCTCACAGAGCAGACCTCTACCTTCAATTCGACGTGGTGAAGAAAGAAAGCGAAGACGCGTTTCCCGCAGCAGCAAACTTGATACTCGTGGACAACTTCGTGCCTCACCTGTTCTCGCAGGTGGAGGTGAGGAAACATAACACCGTCATCGACAGAATAGATTATCCAGGCATCACGTCGACGGCAGTGGGAACGTTAAAATTATCCAAAACAGACGCAGCGTACTACCAGGCGGGAGGATTCGAAGCGGGGACCAAAATATCGACGAAAAGTCACACGGTGCTCTTTCCCATGCGTCTGCTGCCTGGTTTCTTCTCGGACTACAAGGAGATCATGTGGAAGGGAGGACTGAGAGTCACGTTTCGAAGAGCAGCCAACGACAACGATGCACTGATGCGATACGCTACTTTGGGTCCGGACGGCACCACGCCGATAGGCAACACTCTACCCGAAGCAGCCAAGTGCGTCATTCGGAGCATGGAATTGAGAATGCCGGTGGTGGAATACGAAACAAACTACGCCCTCAAGTACAAAGCGGAGATCTTGAAAAGTCCGCAGGTGCCGATTCACTTTCACGGTTACCAGTGCGTGCAGAAGGTAGCATCGGGAAGTCACATGGAATTCGACGTGACGACGCAGTTCAACAACATACAGTTCGACATGCCAGATTTCGTCGTAGTGCTCTTTCAGACCGGGAGGGACAAAAATCAGGAGAAAGATTCCAGCAAATTCGACGACTGCAAGATCAAGAATGTTTATCTCAAAAATGGACGCAACGAAGTGTTCCCGCGCGAGAATTACAACCTCGACGTGACCAAAAACGATTACCTCAAACTTTACGAAGCGTTTTCGGCTTACAAGCGCGTGACCGAGGGAAGTGTGGACATGTACTACACGCCCAGCGAGTTCAAAGCCCGGAGACCCATGACCGTCATCAACACATCTAAGAGAAAGCAGGTTGTGGTCAACGATCGAACCAACATCAAGGTCGTCTGCGAGTTCCACGATGCCTTGCCCGAGGATACCCTATGCAGTGTCATCCTGATTGCAGAGAAGTCCTTCGCCTACGACGTGAAGAATGAGAGGGTCACAGAGCAGTTTTAACAAGTTTTTAACATCTATTTTCTTGCACAATAAGAAATTTTCTGCACTAGCACAATCAGTTACAATGGCACAATACGAATTTCACTAGTTCAGATTAGTTACAATGTCTTTTTGCACTATAGCACGAGACAATCAGAAAATTTGCACAAAAAAATTTGTTGTTTTTTTTTTACACATGAAAATTAACAATAAAATTTCTTTTTTATCATTTCAGATGCTGTCGAAACGTCAAAAACACATACACACACACTAGAAAAAAGCATGCAACTTTATTTGTAACACGCACACATACATTCTCCATCTTCATCAAGAAAATATTATAATAAACATAATTATTTTTATCTATATCTCACAATAAAACTCTATATCCAAAAATATCACAACATCAAATAACACTAAAGTCGTTAGTACACGTTGCATGCATTACGGAGGTCCTCTGTAGGGTTTCATGGAAGTTTGGGGGAAAAAAAAAACACGTGAAACTCTACAGAGGTGCGGTAATCTATAACCGCAGCCATTAGAAAACTTTTACATTTTTGGTTGGGCACCACGCACCCTGGCGAGGTTAGGGGCCAGGTATCCTAAAAAAACAACAATTATTATTTTGTTTGTTTGTTTGCTTGTGTTACAATACGGAAATAATAAGAGCCATACGTGTGTGTGTGTGTGTGTGTGTGTGTGTGTGTGTGTGTGTGTGTGTGTGTGTGGGCACATCGTTCCCTCCCCGAGAGAAGAGGTTTACGTAGGTCACAATATATAAACATTTGGCCCCGTTGATTCCAGCACTCCAACTTCATCTCTCTAAAATGTTGACGACAATATTCTAAAGGTAGAGAGAATGAGAGAATGAGAGATTGAGAGATTGAGAGAATAAGAGGATGAGAGAAGAGGTTTACGTAGGTCACAATATATAAACATTTGGCCCCGTTGATTCCAGCACTCCAACTTCATCTCTCTAAAATGTTGACGACAATATTCTAAAGGTAGAGAGAATGAGAGAATGAGAGATTGAGAGATTGAGAGAATAAGAGGATGAGAGAAGAGGTTTACGTAGGTCACAATATATAAACATTTGGCCCCGTTGATTCCAGCACTCCAACTTCATCTCTCTAAAATGTTGACGACAATATTCTAAAGGTAGAGAGAATGAGAGAATGAGAGATTGAGAGATTGAGAGAATAAGAGGATGAGAGAAGAGGTTTACGTAGGTCACAATATATAAACATTTGGTCCCAAACTTGGAAAATTACGATAAAGTGCACTCATCTTTCAAAAAATAAGAGAATGAGAGAATAAGAGAATAAGAGGAGAGGTTTACGTAGGTCACGATATATAAACATTTGGTCCCAGACTTGGAAAATTACGATAAGATGCACTCATCTTTCAAAAAATAAGAAAATAAGAGAATAAAAAAATGAGAGAATAAAAAAAATATAAGAGGATGAGAGGAGAATAAAAAGAGAATGAGAGAACAACGAGAAAGATGAGAAAGATGAGGAGGATGAGAGAACGAGAGCTCATCTTTCACTCATCACTGCCTTTTTGCCCCCGTGAAACATCGTCAGCGCAATAAATGAGGCGCGGAACGGGGAGAGAAAGTGAGTTTTTTAACTTTTTGTGGTCGTTTGGTCAAGAAATCAAAGTTGGCCTCAGAAGTACATATTTACTCTACTCACAAGGTTAGTGATGTCGCGGAGCAGCTGCTTGGGAATCTTGGAGAAGGTCTGTGCAAGGTAGAAGCAGTCTGTTCCCCTGTGGCGACTTTGGGTGAAGATGTTGCGCATCTTGTTCTGGTTCTCCAGGATCACGTCGTCGAAGACCACCACCGAATTTTCGAGACAGCAGTCTAGTGATATTACTTAAGAAGCAAACGTGACTATGCCCAGTCCCTCTTACAGGTTTTGTATCTGGCGATACTTGGCTTGCTCCAAACTTTTGGAGAAAACGTACATGTGCCTGTTCTTCCAATCCAGCCAATCTGGTGCGAGTAAGAAGTTGTCCACAACCAACGTTGTCTTCCCGCATCCCGAAGGTCCGACGACGAGGCAGCGAATGTTGTCGGGCAGCAGCTCGCCATTTTTCATAGAGCGCTCCGAAGAGGAATCGGGAAATCGCCTCACAATGTCCCACGCGCCGATCATACAATCACCTCGTCCGCGTCGATCCAGCTTCTTGCTCCGATCATACAATCACCTCGTCCGCGTTGATGCCGCTTCTTTCCTCGAGTCCCAACCATTTGACCAGCAGCTTCTTTCCTTTCCTGCGCAGGATCTTCTCGATGAGGTACACGTCCCAATGTTTCGTCTTCGAGAGTTCCTCCTTGTACAATCGTCCTTTCAAGATTTCGTCGCGAGCATCCTTTATTAGATAAGTGTGCCTCGTTCCCGGCTTGACCCGAACAACGGTGAAGAGTTCCGTGATCCAGTTTCTGGTGAAGCCCTTCTCGAACGTGCGCTTGAACTTGAAAATCCTCACCTGGTCACCTATTTTGTATTTCGGTTTCTTGGTTGTAGGTCGGTACTTGGGACAGTAAACGGTGGAGACCAATCGCGCCACATCGGACTTGGTCACGTCGGCAGATTTCACACGTATCGTACGGAGGACCGAGTTGTTGTAGTCGTTCACGGGTTCCTGCAGCATGTCGAGAGCTCTGAATACCCCATCTTTTCTTTGCATGGGTGAAGAGCGGCACTTCGGAATGCTTTCCATTTTTTCAGTATCTAAATTTGAGAAACCGAACAGTACCGTCGAGGAAAAATTCGTGATACTCGGTGTAAGAATTCAATTTGTAAATGTTACCTGCGCGTTCGTACGTCCAATGCCCTCGAACATTCGGAACACTTTGAAGCCTGACAATCTCGACCGAGAACATATCACGCGAGTCTGAGTCGTCCAATCTACTCAACACCGGTTCCAGGTGTTACCCGTTGGTGCGAATAACCTCGTTGTAACCGGGTGTGATCTTGACGCCGACGTACAGTAGCTTGAATTGCTCTTTCAAATCATGAAGCTTGGTGCCGAAGACGACTAAGGCCGATTCCTGGTTCGTTTCGACGGTTTCGATTTGGAGTTTGACGTTTGCGACGATCTGCCGCAAGCTTTCCACAAGCCTCAACTTGGAAGTTTTGGACACGATGTCGTGGACTTGGGTCCTGATCTCAGCAAGCAGCACATGGAGGTCGCAGACATTTTGATTCGAGGGTAAAGCAGATACGGTATCCCGAAATTCTGCGATTTCGGCTTGGATGTTTCTGACGTCGTCGGATTTGAGTATTCGGTTCACTGCCCTCTTCACAGCTTTCAGCTTCTGCGATGTGTGCATGTTGGCCACTATACTTTGAAGCGACTCCAGAGCCTCTTTCACAGCTTCCAACTCGGTAGCATCTGCCACGGTACGCATGACATCTTGAAGTTGCGCCATGTCATCCTGGGTGGGCGTCGATCACTGCAGCGTTTCCAACTTGTTCTGTATGATCTTTGAATAAAGTGCGAAAGTTCGTATTCGGTGTTTAGACTTTCCAGCTAGGAGATCTGCTGTTGAACGGTGGCCAAAGTTTCGGCGATGCCTGGCAATTTCAATTCCAGAGCTTCCTGGACGTTTGAGAGATCGCTTTCCAAGGTTGCCAAGGTATCCTCGATGTGGGCTACGGTGCCTTGAATTTTCTCGAAATCCTCGTAAGTCTCGAGCTGGAGTTTTATGTTGGCTACACTTAGAGCGATAGCGTTCAGTTCGACGGACGAAGGCAAGTTGACTATGAAACTTTCCAGCGTTTGGAGTTTGTCATGGTTCTCGGCGATGACGGCGTGCAGATCATCTGTTTGAAGTTCCAACTTGATGTTTTCCAGTGTGGGAATTTCCAAGGATTGAAACTCCTCGCGTAAATCTGCGTAATAATCCTGAGTCTTAATACTTTGAACGATGGATTGCAGTTTGGTCTGGATGCTGCTCTTAGATCCTCTAATCGTTGTGCCAGTGGTTCCACAAAGTTGGTTCGCGCCTTGAGTTCGTGTTCCAACTTGCCAACGCTCACCTCCAAGTTTCCGAGGTTGTCGATGGATGCGAGATCGGTATACTTTTGCAGCAGGGATTTGAGCTCGACGTCGATTTTGAGGATGAGGTCCAGGCACTGAGACTACAGGCTGGCTATCTCGGTCTGGAGGATGGAGTTGAGCGTGGACTGCAGTGCCCTGACGTCGAGCATGAGAAGCTCGTTAGATGTCGTAAGGCATTGCTACCATGCTTATTTATTATAGGGTAGGTGGTGGTCCGCATCTCCACGAACAAAGTAATAAGTTTGTCGATCTCACCCAGAAGCTCGACGTACAGGCAATCGTAAGCAGACACATTGTACGCGGCGGTGCTGTCCATCCTATCGTGCTTGATGCAATAAATGTTGTTGCCAAAATACATCTTGACTTCATCCGCATTCTCCGGATTCACGATTATCTGAAGTTTGCCACTGATCGGAATTTTGTAGAAATTTAGGTTGTTCTTGAAGACGTAAAAAGTTTTGCCAACATCGTCATCGTATTTCGTCCAAATGCTGTTCAAGTGAATGATTAACAGGCCACTCAGTTTGGATAACATGGATGGCAACAGGTCGAAGCTTGTCGCTGCGGTCTGACTCAAGGTTTCCATGAGAGCCTGCTTCCTGAACCCGAACACCTTCATAGGAATGGTTATTTTTTATGCGCGCGAGTTGAAATATCACGACAATAAGTTGCCAATGTTTCGAATAGGGATTTTCACCAAATGCTAAATATGCGAGAAGTTAGCCACATCACAGTACGATAGGGTGTCATCCATTTAGGTTAGATTAGGTCGTAATAGAGTACGATGTTAATTTAGATTAGGGTGTGAAAGAGTAACATGAGTAGGTAACACTGCGAACCTCACCGAACCCCACTTTCGAAACAGCGTAAATGGCTACAATAAGCTGGCAATACTGTTAAATATATATCGTAAAAGGCTATGAGTTGAATACACTGTAAAGTATACATCATAAAAGGCTACAAGTTAGCAACACTGCGAGCCCCACTGAGCCCCATTTTCGGTTTCAAAATCGGCCCACCTGCACTACTCTCGTTTACTGCGAGGCACATTAACAGTTCACTGAAATAAAATTTTTGAGGGGAAGATTCAGTTCGGGAGTATCGAAATGTTTAGGTTCAAGTTATATTTTTAATCTTCGTGTAATTAAACACAACATATTTAGTTCAGGTGTGATTGGTGTGGAATAGAATGTAAACCAGTTCAAGAAATGAGTTTTCCTGCCTCCCCCAACGATCGCTGTTTGTTTCGTGATCTGTTGCTTGTAGGTTACTGAAATCATTGCTATCGGCTAGCAGATTGGTGTTGTGCTAATTGCAAAAGGGAAGATGGAGGAAACAACAAAGGAATGTCTGGCAATCACAAGCAAGATTCGCTGCGTGGCAATGTGTATTACACCCCGTCATGATCTTTCATCCGCTCAGAAAAATCGACGCATTTTCAATCAGATCCAGTGTTGCCAATTGTATTCGAATTATGGTATTCATTTTTAAACTTATGCGTGCTGTTCGGCTCTTTCTGTCATAACAAGAAGCATTTTAAAAGATGTGTTCTGTTACTTAGATATATCTGTATATCCGTATTGTTCGTGTTTGTGAGCTGTGACATATGAGAATTCAAAGATTCGAAAAAAAAAAATAAAACGAATGGAGATATCATTTCGAACACTCTCGGTTAATCTTAATTACATGTACAAGCTGTCTAGAATTATTGCAAACAATACAAGTACATAAATTCCTTATCGTTAGTTCCATGTATCAAAAAGGTTGGAAATCATGGAAGGCTTAGAATAGAAATAATTAAACGAAGAAAATCATTTTCATTTTAAACTCCTCGAGAAGAAAATGGAGAAGTACAGAAGGAAGAATGACAGAAATGTGTAAAACAACATCTAGTATTTCATTTCTGCGTGTAATTGAAATTAACATTGATCAATTGTCCGTTCATCTAAGTATACATTTCAATTTCACTTTTCCTGTTCATGTTTAAGTTTTTGTTAAAAGTCCACTTTACGCACAGCTAGGTCAATCGGTACTGGACCTACAGTTTTAAGTGGAATCCAAACTCGATCGGGTATCAAACACGTGACTCCTTGAATACAAGGCTGCGACCTTACCACTTCACTATCAGGGAGGCCATATTCTCGCAGCACGCATATTTCTGATTCTACTTTTCAAGTAAGTTAGTCATAACCACCACACCATTTTTCTTTGTAACATTTGTAACGTTCTGTTTGCCTTGCAAGAAAAGGGAGAAAAGTATGATACCAGATATATCAAGTGACGCGGGATCCCAAAATTTAGGCAAAAGTAACAGAACTTCCAAAACCGCTGTTTAAGAGGCTTTTACCGTGTTGTTCACAGTACCTCGACATTATCCAAAGGATTTCGCAGCAACAAATAAATATGGTAACAACGTAATTTACCTCAACCACTAACTACGCTAATCTACTCATGCCCTAAATCTTAATGGTACTTGCAGTAGGGTCGAACATTGTTCATTTCAACAACTAACAATTTTTATTCAAGATTTTATCACGTCACAAAATATGTGCACCTTCGTGTAACAATTAATAAGGTCAACTTGAATTCACACCTAATTCGACAGTACGTGACGTATACCCACTTTAAGAATGTAAAATTTTAAATTACTTTAACAACAAAATACGCGAACGGTTTCAGTTCTTAGGTTTTATCTATCTTACAGTACATAATGCACGTGAAAAGTTCGTAGGAGCACTACACATAGTTGGCACAAATTTTTAAACACGCAAAATTGATAAATCAGAGGATAAGGGTTGGAACAATGTTCTTCATAATAATGGCCACAGGTAATAACTTCAAATCTCATACCTGTAATTGCGAAGATAATATGTTTATTTTTATTGTATTCAAATAAGGGCTGGCCAGCAATTCTTTGTAAGGATTAGGCCTAATTATGCTTTTATATGTGTAGGCAAATATTTTGAATTTCTGTTCAGACATTATTAGAATGATTAAATCAAGACGACTTGGATGGACAGGCCATGTGGCACGAATGGGAGAGGAAAGATGAGTTTGTAGGATTCTTGTTGGGAAACCTGATGGTAAGAGACCTGTAGCAAGGCCAAGACGAAGATGTAGGGATAACGTTGAGATGGACCTAAATGAAATCTGTAAGGATTGAAAAGATTGGATTTATCTTGCCCAGGATAGGGACATATGGAAGGCTTGTGTTGCTGCAAAGTAAACCTTCGGGTTTAAGAAGGCTAGAGAGTTAGTAATGTGTATCCCCATATGTGTTGTATGTTTTTATTTGATTATTTTAGATTCTCTGGCGATAGTAATCCAACGATTACTAAAGGTAAAGGTAAAGTGCTCCCTTGTGCATAGCACCACGCCATGAAGGCGTATAGGGGTTGGGGGTAACGCCCCACACTTTCTTGATCCGGTCGTGAGTGGGGGTGATGTGATCAGCATCACGCCCCTGGCCGCCTTTACCACCTAGGGGTTCCCCCAGAAACGATTACTATCTCCTTTAATTGAAAATGGCCTCGTGCGTAACTGTGCTTACAAGGTTACGAAATCGGTCTTTCCGAAACATACTTCATTCCTTGAAAGTCCTCATTCCACCCAATTTGTACTAGATACAATTCGTCGGTTTAACTTGAACCATATGCACTTTGGAGATTCGTTACAAGAAAACGTTGGTAGTCAATTTCAGATTTGACCGCACCAAACATTGTCCACTTTTTAACCTGTCAAACAGACGGTCGAATGTTCGTGTTATCTTGGCCGGTGAGGCAACGTGCAAATTCCATGCGTTATGCTTGGCATTGCGAATGCCGAGAAGGGCAAACCAACCGCAATTACCAAACGACAACTCGCAACTGAGTCATACGAGCCACAACCCGTATTGAAACTTGTTAGTGTACAAGACGTACTGTTCTATGGTGCTGTTTGGAACAGTTTCTGCTCGCTTTCCCCCCCAAAAAGTCATACACTACGTCATTCACCAGGTGGCGTGATTACGCAACAGCAAAGAATAGCGAAGTAGGTGCTGCCATCTATTGCGAATCCAAATAACTAACGTCATTTACTTCGCGAATTAGAGCGGACAGTCCATACCAATACGTAGGAGTTGAGATTGTAGAATTTTCGTCATATTTTAGAATTATAAACAAAGATTTGACAGAAAATGCTACACATTTCACAATTTGGATAGATTTCTGATAGCTAAGCAGTACACCGTTTCCAGTTTCCTGAATTCAGAAATCAAGCTGCTTATCGATTTCCAGGTTTCTGCTTCAGAAATAAAAATGTTAAAATACGGCAACCCGGCATTCCTGTATTTTTAGCTTCGCTATTTCGTTGCTTTCGTCTCCGTTGCGGAGTGGATATTACAGCGTAATACGTCGTTAAGGGTACCGGGTTCGAATCCTCGCCTGGGCTTGGATATAGTTTGTAATTGTTCCTTCATCATATTATTACGCATCCTCATCGTCGTGATTATCCACAAGTGGCAGCAAAGCCAGGCAAAATAACAACATCAATGAATGAAATGAATAAATCGTTTTCTCAGTGCCGTAAATAACCATTAAATACTCATTTTAACTCATAGCTTTAAAAATATAAAAATAACATGATATATAATTTAAAATTTTGAAAATCGTCTGCATTTAAAGTAGGACCTATGTTTATAAGCAGCATACTGTTGTAAAACATCCCTATTTAGTCATATATGTAGTAGCATATATATCCAGCATACAGATTTTCAACTTGCTTGATTAAAAATAATAAGGCTAGATATTTCCAATTATTAAAAACAATTCTCTTATGCTGTATTCACATTAGCATAAATAACCAACATGCCGATCTTCAAATTTCTGTCTTCAAAAACTGATTGTTAAAATAGGCACCCTGCATTTCCAATGACTTTAAACTCTCCCCTTTAACTACTGGTTATTCAAAGTAGCACATATAACTAGCATATTGATTTTCAAGTTTCTATCTTGAAAATAAGAAACAAATAAATTTAAAAAGAAATATATGGCACCAGCGAGTGTTTCGAATGAAAAGGCTTGGTCTTTTGTCCTCTGTACGCATTGAATCATTTTTCCTCTACAAGCCTCACAGCTTTCTGGCATTCCGAAGGTCGAAACAATTCTCTGCAGTAAATTGTCCAATTTCAGTAGCTCGAACCATTATTCCGGATAAAAACTCACTTCCGCCGTGGCGTGGACTATTATAACAAACCGATATGTCGAACTGTTTTCCCCCAACTGGTTTCTGAAGTTGTGGGAACTAGAATTATTTTGCATAAGGAGCTTCGAGTTTCCGTTCGTCTGGGCAGGAGTAAAAATTGCCAACGTCAATTCGAGTTCGAGTCCGAATTACCTATCCAATTTTGGTCTCCAGCGTCGAACCAGAACTGATAAAGCGAGGAGTGATTCAGTCTGGCCCGAACCAGAACTCGAACTGAAATGAATTTCAGTCGCAATCCCTGGTTCGTCAGAGACACTCTTCCCCATACTATTGTTTGAGTCTCTGCAAAATTTCAGACTGTATGTTCTCCCTAACGAGAAATTTGATCACAATGCGTTGTTCCACTCTCCGCGGCATCTTCTGTTCGCTCATCACTCTAGCAACACTGGACACGACGGAGCTGGTTCTAACCTGAGCGGGAGTGAGGGTGGGGGTTGTGGCTCTATTCTCCCAAGGACGCAAAACAGCTGCGCATGGCAGGTTGTTTTAAAAAAATCAGTCCGGGCCATTTTTGAATGACCTAATTTCTATGTAACCCAATACTTTCGATACGTTTTAGAAATAGTAATTTAAGGAATCAGAAAATTACGTCAGGAAGTACATACTAAAGTGAAGTAATTCGTAGATGACACAAACATATATTAAATTAAATGGCCTGTGCCAAGACCAGTTAACATCATAATATTATATCTCATTGTATCCATAAGTATAATGTTAGTACGCACGGAGTCCTGATATGTGAATGCTTAATTCATAGCTTGCACACTTTGTACTAGATATCTGTTCACGACGATTGAAATTTAATTTGATTTAAAAATTCATTTGTTCCTCATTTAAGGGTTATGCTTAACATAAGTACTTCAAGATTTTGTTAATTCTCAGTCATGCGCTAGGAAAGTGTATGTTGTGAATTCCGGAAAATGACGAAAGCTCTACATTAAGGGAGGTCGGTTTCTTTTATCGAATATTTAGGACTGAAAAACTGGATAATGTGATAAAACTTTTACATAAATAAAATAAATCAAACATTATGTTTCATTTCGGCACACTGGGCTCAGAATTCACAAAAGTAAGATATTTTCATTCTTTTTTTAAATTTCATATTTCTTTCAGTCCTAACGGACTTCACCAACCCTCTATTTTTCAAATTGGTGGAGAAACTACTTGAAATACAACACGATCGCAATTTTTGTATTTCTTGACTTTCGAAAGTTTGATTTTAACCATCGAATTGTATATCTTTTGGAGAGACGCAGAAAAAGTGAAATGGTGTTAAATCCAAAGAACCAACGACTTAAAACAGCCGATATTATCCGGTCAATTGATAAGCACGCACCCCAGAGAAAAATGCACGTAACCAAACCGCACGCCCTCTGGATTTCAAATTGGGAAGTTGCGCGACTACTTTTATCCGAGGTATGTAAATACAGAAGACCCAGACGCTCTCCTATCATACACATTCTTTAGAAAAAGAGCCAAGAAAACAGTCAGAAACGCAAGATTTCAAGACTATAACGATACCCTAAATATGAACATAAAAAAATGCTAAACATTTATGATCTAATCTCAGAAACCAGGGATTTTCACCAATTAAAAAAAGTCATGCGTTTTCCTCACATAAATCCAGACTGGTTGCAGTAAATGAGATCTTTGTTAGCCCTACAGCACACTTTCATATCTCCCAGAACCTAAACTACAAACTTCAAAAACTTGCGGAACTGTTGTATACGTTTCATATTTCAGCTACAAAGAAAATTATATATATCCTCCAATTTGGAGAAAATTTCCTGACTAAACATCAACAACAGAAGTAAATACAAGACTTTCACCTTGATGCATAAAACTCTTAAGAACAGTTCTCCAAAATACTTAACCGATTAGATCTTTTCTTGCAGAAATCGGTCGAACAAGATATCCGCAAGAAACACAATCTAAAAATTCCCAAACATAAAACCGCACAAGACCTTCGTTGTGACAGGGATTAGGGAATGGAACAAACTGCCTTCACCATTGTCTAACATTATTTGCCATGATAACACTGGAGAACCAAATTCAACTATGTTTGGCACAAGAGGGAAAAAAATACTTGATCCTAATAGAACGTTTCACACTGAATTCAATATATAATTAGTTTTTCTCCATCACCCACAGTTTTCTTGTGACACTCAAGTTAAGTGTGAAATATTTTTACTTATGTAGATACATGACACTCTTAAAATTACTAAAATGTGAGAGTTGTTGATTTCGTTCTGTATTCAGTATCCAACAGAAATCAGCAAAAATTCTTGTATTGCACTGTCCCTGGCACCTCTTTCCCATGACAGAGATGTCTGGGTGGAAACACTCCCTATGTTCGTCACTGATGGAACCATTATTGTCAGGTAAGAAATCCAAGTGGGAGTCCAAGTAATGTATTTTGAAGGACATATTACACCCTATATATTTGTTATCGTTGACCCATAATCTCACGGTAGTTCGACCTTTTTTTTTTTATTTGGTGTTTAAAGTCCACTTTATGCACATAAAGCTAATCGGGACTGGACCTACAGTATAAATTGGGATCCGAACCAGGTATGCCTCGGTAGTTCGACCTTTACGATTTCTTAAAACGTTTATACACAACGCGTTTAAATTAACATCAAGCTAATATGTCAACTTCGCTAAACAGACCTACAATTTTTTTATCCGTTATCCAAGCTCTAATTTACGAACACAAGACAACTACTTCAGTGGGATATGCTGCTTTTAACGAGTTGGTAATTTGCGACCCTTGATTCATCCACCCTCTCCTGAAGTCTCCCTGCCAATTTACCTCAGCATCCATACAGGATTTATGAATATATGTGTGGAAAATTTTACCTTATTGTTGCGACCACTATAAATTAATTCTTGTGATTGCAGTTAATCTACGTTTAGGTATTAAAATATCTAAAGTATAATAAACCTAATAAAAAACACCTGTATAATATACAACATGAAAGGAATGTGCTAGTGAAATAGAAAACCATCAATATTAATATAAGTGTAAAATTCAAGTTACCCCAGTACCCAGTTATCCGTGCATTTCCGATTTTTATTTTTATACACAGAAGTATAATTTCAAGACCTGTAGCTCTCGTACAATGTCTCTCAATAGTCTTACGACAACGACAATTTAAACTAGGCAACCCAATTTACGCAAGGCGTTAGTGGGTTGCGTGTAGGTTCAGGGTTGCCACATGCACAATAGATATTTATGAAATACGCGAAATAAATAAAAACAAGTATTATTGTATAAAATTATAAAAATATCACCATTATATCGCAAATGACAAAATTCTTTCTGAGAGAAAAAATAGGTTTTCTAGTATTTCATGGCTGACGAGTCTACAGAAAGGAGAAGAAGTAAGAAGAAACGAGAGGTGACAAATGAGAGAATAAAGAGAAAATGACAGGAGAGAAGAAAGAGAAAACGACAGGAGAAGTGGAAAAGTGGAGGTGAAAAGAAAGAGAGGATAGACGAGGAGAGGAGAAGTAGTGTGAAGAAAGGAAAAAGATTCGAGGAGAGATGAGGAAAAATTGAGCAAAGTAGAGAAGAGAGGAGGAAAACAAGAGGAGAGGAGAGAAGAAGAGGGGAGGAGACGAGAAGATGGTAGTGGAGAGTAGAGTAAAAGAGAGAAAAGAGAAGAAAGAAAAGAAGATGAGAAGAGTGCACTGGAGTCGGAAATCGAAGACAGGAGAGAAGATAAGAGGAGTGGAGAAGAGTTGGATGGAGAAAAGTAGGAAAAGGCGATATGAGATAAAAGTAGAAGAGAAAGATGGGGAAGAAGAAGGAGAAAAAAAGAGCAGAAGGGACTGGACAGGAGAGGAGAGAAGAGGTAGTAGTTGCAGAAAATATCGTCTCGGCGTCAAGAAATGATACATTGATCAAACTATGGACATGAAACATTCAATAACATTTTGAAATGTATTAGAGAATGTATTAGATCGGTGCGAAATGGCTTTTGACTGAGTGCAGAGCAAGATAAAATCTTCCACGTAAGATCTTTCTTTGATTTTACCTGCGATTATATCACTAAAAGCATGAATGTAATTTTATTATTTATAGGAATTATCCAATTTTTCTCCACTTCTCGGTTTGTTGAAATTGAGATTTTGTAATTTAATATTTTCCCTCCCCCATCGTTAATTCCAGACTGAATCATTCCGTTTCACACGGCGTGGACATTGAACACAATGGGATATGTCTAAAACTTACGAAAATTATCTGCCACTGGAAGATTTGAACCTACGGTCATTAGGTTGACAATCCTTTACGGTAACCACTACCCTACAAGCTCTCGCTCCTGAAAGCAGGTAGAAGGAGCTTCCCAATGTTAAATGTACATGAAACTCTCCTCCTACAGGTAATGTGCAAAGAATACTAGTTTGTAACAAAGAAAGAGAAGGTAGTACGAATCGGAGAAATCATTTAATGGACAATTGCACATGATGAAAACTTTTCAGTCGATATTTGTAAAGGTAACCTTGCATTGAAATCGAGTGGGAAAATGGATAAAATTAGTATGTCCTGAATTGCCACAAATATAAATAGTTATTTAATTAACTGAAATCGAGAATTACGACATCATACTCTTCTATCCTAATTCTCTTGAACTCTTGATCTGGCACATGACTCATTGGCCTAATGCATTTGTTGGTACATAAAATTCAACCATGTTTCGTGTTTTTTATACGTGGAATATGTGTAACATTTTCGTCACTGCAGTCATTAGAATCAATCATTTTCCAATTGAAATTGACAGATCTCATTCATGTTTCCTTGTTCCAAAAGTTCTAACTTTATGAAACAATGAATTCACTACAAATAAAAGCATTTCTCTTCAACAACGAATCAAACATGGAGGCTTGCGAGCACTTTCCAACTCACCGGATTTGATAGGTTTCTTCAAGTACATTCGGACCTTGTATGTGAACTTTGGTTTTATTCCCCATGTATGTGTTTTTATGCTGATGTTTTGTGAAACTGTGATTGTTTTTCCAAGAAGTCGGCATCTTGAAATTTATTTCTCCAGCCCCACAATGGAATGTTATGAAAATCTCGAGCCAGCCCTCGTGGGGGAGTGGTTAACACATTGCGCTACGACGCCAGGGATCCGGGGTTCGAATCCCTGCATGGCCATGTATGTTTGTGAGTGTCTATTCATCAATTTCATTATGTCATCTTTCATCCCCATTTTCACAAAATTGCCAAAAGTGGCACATAATGCGAAGTAAAATAAAACAAATCCGTCAATCAATAAATCAAACCATCACTTTTATCCAACCTTGTTCCACATGCTTAAGAAACTACATTGTATACTTAAAGCCAGAGGTAGAAAAATTCACATGTCACGGAAATTGAACATTTTCAGCATGGAATGTGGTATGTGTTGATGTTTTGAGATTGCAAAACATTATAAATTAACTGGTGAATGTATATTGATATTTTGAAATTTCGATTCTTCGTACATTTCTGATTTCAAGTATTTTCTCCACAGAGAACAATATAAAATTATACTTTAACAGGAGACAATGTCAAGAGAAATGCAGTAAGTCAATAATACGTATATTTTTTTTTATTTTTTTTAAAATTTACGTTATAATGTATTAAAATGTTATCAACGTAATGTATACAATGCAAAATGTATTGGGATTTCAGTATATATATATTTTTAATGTACATTTACTTTATATAGTTCAAACAAAATAAATATGTGAATGCAGAAATGCAGGGTGTACATTATATTTAGTACCATAATAAAGTTTATCTGAAGGTGGGCTTAAATTTAAGGATTATAAATGTGATATAAGGCATTATCATAAGACATCTCACTCTCATTGGGATAGATTCAAAAGTTTAAAACAAATTAATATTGCTGTAAATATTTTTATTTTTATATTTAAAGTATCCTGCATATGTTATTGATTTTTTAAGTTGTTTCAACAAGTAGAATTAAAATGAAAAAATTTGCATAAATTCGGATGATATGAGGTTCTTTGTATTATTGTATTGCATAAATATAAAATAAATATGAATATTTGGATATCTGAAAAACATTGAAATGTTAAAAATTAATAACTTCATCTCATTTATTATTTATTTAATGCATAGTAAAGTGACGAAAACTTCTGGGTTTTAACAACCCTATTGGAAGAGCATTGAAGTAAGTCGTCCATGTCTGATCGCGGAGCGCTTTGTGTATAGACAACCGAACCAACATTGCAATTCTGCAGCTTATATACCAATCCTCAGACTGGAAAGAAATGAGAATTTGGGGTAATTGCTACAGTGTTGGTTAGGGTACGCAGATCTTTCATCAGAGAGACCTAGGCTGAATCCCGACGAAGCGTAATTTTTTTCACATTATCTATCAGTGAAGAAGTGTGTAATATTGATTTCCATACATCTTGAGGAAAGGACACACATCAAATTTGATCCTTCAATTGTCCTTTCATTCTTCTCTATCACGAGAGAATATAGAGGTTCCCTAGCAAGGCGATGGATATCTTCTCAATGGTACGATTTTCCACTCTTGTTCATCTCTCGAATCTAATGAAAACACAGAGATAATAAGAACAGAAAACACATCTCGCACCGAAGGTTCCAGGATCGAGTTCTGGCTTTTTGGGAAGGTGTTTATTTTTGTGTATCCATTCATCATCTTGATCTGAACAACATTACTCATCATTGTAGCGATTAACCTAAGAAGGAACCAAAGCGATTCAAATAACAACAATTTATAAAATGCATATCACACCTGTCTATGAATGTTATACTGTATCTTGAGAATTAGCAACATTAACAGCAGGGATAAACTGCAGAGGAAAATTACATTTAGCATTTATTGCTAGACCGACAGAAAAACAACAAACAGAACAATGTGAAAGAGATAGCGAGTAAGGGGGAATACAACGTTAGGACATAAACTTC
The DNA here is from genome assembly GCF_977018435.1 of Lepisma saccharinum. Lineage (NCBI taxonomy): Eukaryota > Metazoa > Arthropoda > Insecta > Zygentoma > Lepismatidae > Lepisma > Lepisma saccharinum. Next base: position 22,116,613 of record NC_139231.1, on the reverse strand, counting down.
AGAATTCCTTCGATTCCTTGATAGTAAAATTTCACTTCAATGAACCACTTGAAAGGGAGTCTCGCGTTGTCTCGCTTGGATTGTTGGTTATGGTATCAGACCAGCATTTCATTTCACTACTTCTTGTACATGGGTGATTTGAGGCTTCATATGAATTTTATACAAATTAACTAGCATAGAATAATAATAAAATGTTGCTAGTTTGCAAAAATGTTTTCACATTTGATACTTGCCTGACTAGATCCCGTGCTTGGCTCTAGTTTTAAGGGGTGTATCTGAACATTTTTGCAACTGCAACTTTATTATTCTGTGCTAGTTAATTTGTATAAAATTCATATGAAGTCTTAAACCACCCATACACAATAAGTAATGAAATCGTGTTATAGGCATAGTCGCGTTAATATAAGAACAAATCAACCATGTATCTGAGGGGCATCAAAACAGTGCCGTGATCTTTCACTATTAAAAGTAAAAAATTTAAAACCAAATCGGAAAGATTTTCCACTAGATTAACACGGGCACACAGACTGATTCAATTGCATAGCGACCATTAAAAAAATTTAAACATCTCATATGTGGTAGTAGTAATTTCTGGTGCCTGTTTATCCATTATTTCGCAATTGGTTTTGGAAGTACTTATCATACGTGCCATAATGCTATACAATAACATAACTCGACAGTCCTTGAAGGGTTTAGGCCTATCTCCCGACTGCCAATCTCCCTCCCACAATTCTACCTAGAGGTGTGGAGAGCTTCAAACGGTAATGGAGTGACGTGGGTTCATCACGTCGAACCGTCAGCCGTTATAGGAGATTTGTCAGACCATATTCACCGTTAATATGGAATTTTACGTTCTAAAATAGTACCTACTGTATTAATGTAACACGTAAACGAAACAATTAAATGTACAGAATAAAAAAAGTTTCTGTTAATCGTCTATTAGAGTTACAAATTTGTTGAGATGTATATAAATAACAATAAGATTACGGCTAAGCGGAAACTTAACTTCAACGGTAACCCCAAACTGTGTGACTATCTTTCCAAACATATTTAAGGTAGGAAGCCAGACAACAGAGATATTTTTTTCAGTAGCACAGCCTTTAGAGTCTAATTGTAATAAAGTTTGCCAATAGCCTTGGCGATAGGATGAAGCATCACAGAAGTGACGAGGATCTTATCACACAGTTCACAATCTACGATCTACCCACCAACACTTAACGCCTTGTGCAATAAGCAGATTCCATCTGTTGAGAGGCCACGCAAGTTTGCAACAAGAGAACCAACATTTCTCCATTTGAACAAAAGAGCTACAACAGGCAACATATTTTCTTCCTTTTCTTAAGTTAACGGTATTTACCACTCATATTTATGTAATGGTGTTTCTAAACAATGCGCCAATGAGAATAATGTTACTTTTCAATTCCTCTACACTTTCTGTAGTCCGGGCCACCACATTAATCAAACCATGTGTATATACATAACTATATGCATACATAAATTCATATACGTATATATTAAGAACCTTATGTCTGCCATAAAATGTTTAATATGCATAGATATATATTGTGTTTTTATTATGTTTAGATATATATTAAAAAGGTCGTGAGCTCACACTTTGAGAACATGTATTATATACATATTATATTACAATATTTATTATTTTTTTAATGAAAATATTAGAAAATATCATGTGTCACCATACCCCTAACTAGGAAATATATGCACTTCACGAGGCAGCACCGAGCAGTGGCAAAAACATGGATCGGAGAAATCTTTGGTAGTTGTGAAGGAACTGGAGATGTGATTGCAAACAAAGTGTTAAATTATGCATCTGGAATTAGAATTAAATGTAACATGATAATATTTGTCTCATTATTTTGGAATGTAAAATTAAAACTCTAGATTGATTTTTTTTATTTATATAAGAGTGGGCTATAGGTAAACACAACATAACGTTAAATGCCATGTATTGTTATTTAAAACTCCTGTATTAGATTAAGCTTATGTCTTTCTTTCTTCCAGATAAAGTTGTCAAAAAATTATGCAAACAAAATTGTAAGTTTTATACCCATATATTTTTTAATCATATAACTTAAAAGTTTCACATTCAGTGTAATGCAAATGAATATTCCTTGAAAGATATATATTCTTCTGCTTAATTTAAAATATCCGAAGTTGTATCATATCCATTACGGAAGGTCATTGTCTTCCTCTGTCATCCAGAACTCATATTTTTATCACTTCATAGTTCAATCAACCCATCATCCATTTATTTTTCTCAAAGTAATAGGGTTGCGTGTAGATTTAGGCTCAATTTCAGCGTTGCCACATACAGAAAATATATTTGAAAAATGTAATAAAGGAATAAGAAAAGGCATTACGTATTTAAAAATAAAAATTATTCAGTATTACGCCGCAAACGAAAAAAATACTTTATGAAAAAAGTAGAGTTCCCGTACTGAAAGGATTAAATCACGTTTAATATAATCGTGTTGTTTAATAAAAATGTTTAAAAAGGAACAATTCGTAGAGAGGATCGAATCTGAGAATTCTTGTATTCTCGTCAAAGGAAAAATTAAGAGAAATAAGGAAGAGAGGTAAAAGTTGAAAGAGAAAGAGGATTACAGGAAAAAAGAAGGAATATGTAAAGAAGATAAAGAAAATAGAAAAACAAAAAAGGATAGAAACGTAAGGAAATAATTAATTGAGAGACAGGGCAGAATGGAAGGTAGGATGAGAAATAGAGTGAACAGAATGAAATTTTGAAAAAGTAAAAAACACAAGAAAGACGAAGGAAAGAAGAGAGTCAAAGACATTTTACGCTGCTATTATATATAATGACTTAAAAGCTTTAGTGGAATATTCACTCTAAGGTAACTTTCTTTACTTCATGCATAGGTATATAGGAATTAGTGTATTTTTTCGTCGAAGTATCTCCACGTGTCAGCCATGTAAATTTTAATTCACATGAAGAAATATTATGTTATTATCATGAATTTCTACAACAGTTTCAAAACATTTTGATGTTGTTGAGAACATTTGTTTATAATTTTGAAAATTGAGGTCCAAGGTTGAAACCTTTCTTTGTGGGGCTGGATTTTGCTACCTAAGATGTTGAAGACTCATCCTGTGCTCCTTGTGCGGGTTCCTTCATAAATTTCATCCTCATCGTAGCAAGGTGTAAAGTAAGAAAAGAAAACGAGTATGAAGAACAACATTTTTGTGTCTAAGTTGTCCTCCAATTTTATTTTGTTTTAGTTCGCCGCCGTAACACAAATGTTACAAAAAAAGTATGTCCCTTGTAGCCGCTGTAACACATATGTTACAAACAGCTTTAGATACAATTATCGAGGGTTTGCCACACTTATATTTGTATATTGAGGTTGAAACACTGACAGTTCGTTCGGGAACTTGTTTTGCAACCTTTCTCGGAATATGTCACGTGTTTGGGCTCACCCAAACACGTGTTCGCTCTTCAGTTGACAGACACAAAGAACCGAGTCAACAGGGAAGAAAGATTCACAGTAGCTACACAAGATGCAAGTACGAACGAATAAAAGCAAAAGTTCGGGTTTTCTCCCCAAAGTAGCTGGAGAAGAGGGGGCAAAGTCCACATTTTTATGATTTTTTTCATTGAAATTCGGGGGATGCAGCCCCCGCCCGTAAACCCCCCCCCCATGGTTGGGGCATCCAAATTTTACATGGTTGCATGCACTGATGTTCTGCCTGCAAAACAAAAGTTATCCGAAGTAGATTGGTCCCATGGTGTCAGTTATAACAATTTTATGAATAATATGCAAATTGGCTAAAATTCGATCGAGTTTTAAGTTTTGCCTTTATTATTCAAATTGTATTGCACCCACGAACATGAATCAAGTTTCATTCTGTTGCGGAAGGTCTATTCTTTGAAAAAAAAAAAAGCAAAAGTTCCGGTTTTCTCCCCAAAGTAGCTGGAGAAGAGGGAGAAAACTCCACATTTTTATGTTTTTTCATTGAAATTCGGGGGATGCAGCCCCCGCCCGTAACCCCCCTACGGTTGGGGCATCCAAATTTTACATGGTTGCATGCACCGATGTATTGCCTGCAAAACAAAAGTTATCCGAAGTAGATTGGTCCCATAGTGCCAGAGTTATTACGATTTTTCTCCATTATGTATACGAATTCAAATTTCCCGCTCAAAGCTTCGGCGACACTGGGCTTACTTTCGTCAGACCGCGCGGCGTACTAAGGGTTACACGGATCAGCTGAGACCACTATGCTATGATCTCAACAGGCATCTTAAATGTTACACCATAAAACACGTATTACTAACTGGATACTTATTCAGTAAGCTTTTCGTTTGTCAGGATATTTTACTAAAACGTTTTAATGTTGAGCTAGTGACTACCTTCCCCGCCTCTGATGAAATCTTTCAGTCTTCACATTCTATTAATATTAATTTCTTGTCACTTTTCGTGAGTCTCCGTTATCGCAAAACACGATTTCAACTTCTTGTTCTGACGTCAGAGGCGATATGCGTACGTTCTGAAGCTAGGTCTGTTAGGTTTGGTTCTCTTAGCATAAATGCACTAAAAATGTATTATGCTAAGAGAACTAAACCTGACAAGTCTAACCTAACAACTTAGGCATTTAGCTTAACAATGAAAACATTCTCCAGTGACGTCAGAACGTAATAATGGAATCGCGTTGTGCGATAACCGAGAATCATTTTTCGCCATTACTTGCTGCTCTGCTAGGTGTAGTTCTGTTTGTCGACGCATGGTGTAAGAAACGGACATCAATTGCGTGACTCACGTCAAAACGCATGTAAGCCAGGCTTTCAAGGCTGCCCTTGAAGACCAAGGCATGTTGTTCACTTGTTTCTATATGCGAGTGCTATATAAATACACATTCTCTCAAACGAGCAAGAATGAAAATTCGACCCGTGTTCTACTGTAGTTTAAAATCAAGCATTGACAAAAGTTCGCGATTGCCAATAACCCGATTAACCTACCTGAGCAAAAAAGTGGACAAAAATAAATTTACAAAACGATTTTGAAACTATTCCCCAAAACTTTCTTCCACTGCCTACGTGAATCCCAGAAAATCACTATTTCATAATACTTATTTTGTTATTTTTGTGGTTTTAGCTATATTAAAGTAATGTATATGAATTGAAAAGAAATAAGAAAAAGAGGAACAACTGGCCTTAGGAATTGTGGTACTTCAACGAAAAACAATAAACGATTCCATCCGGCACCTTAACACATAGCCCTATCGGGCAAACGGGATGTAGTTTTTTGAATTGTATTTTATTTCCTTGTTAATGGATTTACACATTTTTTTCTTGCCCACGGTACAGTTATTTTGTATATTTTCTTACGTAACAATAAATATGCATTTCACAAGATTTTTTTTTGGATACGAGCCTTTTTTTCAGTGCACAAGCATTTCGTCGATTGCAGTATCGCAGAAATGTGCAAATCTTCATTAAATGTTTACATTGGTTCGTATTATCTTCGATTCCTTTGTAACAGCCAAGTGTAAATTATACAATGCATGTAGGAGGTCCGGTGTATTGTATCTGCACTTCACGCTGGTCAGCTCCTGTCTCTTTTAAGCATTAACGAAATCATCGGAAGTTCTAAGGGTAGTGGCTGTTTACCTACCGTTTAGGATCGTAAACCTAGCAGTCGGAGATTCAAACCCCTCCAGTGGAAGAAACTTTTCGTAAGTTTTAGTCATATCCCATTGTGTTCATTGTCCACGTCGTGTGAAATGGAATGATTCTGTTTGTCATTAACGATGAAATACCAGACACTAAAATATCCATTTCAATGAACTGAAAAAAGTTAAAATATTGAATATCTCAGCCGGAAGATCTAATCTTCTTCTGAACTAAATTAAAATGCATTTCGCCCCGAGAACATATTAGATTGTAATTTTAGAATGTTATTAGTACAGCCCGGAAGTTCAGGCATTTATTTTCGTTAAAATAGGCAGGCAAAAAGGCATTTATAATGTGGAAAATAGGCACTAAAAATGAAAAAAGGCAAAATAAACCGAAAAAAAGGCACATTTGGAAGTCGCTTACTTTTATCTATAATTTCTGGCAACATGTTAAAATCTACATTGGGAAGAGCATTTCAATTTTCTCCGTCTTGATTGCACATAACTACAAGGTGTTTTTTTTAATTACTCAACATTCATTGATAGTAGTCTGTCAGAGAGAATGTTTTTCATAATAGAAAATGATATTTCTACTTCGACAGAAGTTATTGGAGCATACATAAAAGAAGCTAATGTAGCTGGACGCATTTCGGTAACAGCATTTTCACCTTTTAGAATATCACAAATTGTTTTCAATTGTTTCAAGTCCTTATTTGCACTCACTACCCGCTTGCACTTTTCCGCAACAGCTGACCCCTTTTCTCCTGGCACTTCCATCATCTGCTGCATAGATTCCTCGTACATTTTCATGGATGCTACAAGGTGTTTTTTTAAGTTCTGTAATTGTAATTGTCTCTGGGAATGCACCATAATGTGCAAAAATAAACTTGAATAGCACAGGAGTTTTTTCACTTCACGAATTGAAGCCGCTTCATTTTCTGGAAGAGCATCGATCACCTCACTGATTTTTTCAAGGTTGTTAGCATAATATATAGCTGCTGATATCCAGGTTCCCCATCTGGTCAAGACTGGTTGCGGAGGTAAACTAAGCTCAGATGCAACTTCCTTAAATTTTCGGGTTCGAGAGGGAGATTTCAGAAATATCTTCTTTGTGTTCGAAATCAACCTGTCCACTTCAGCAGTCAATCATGCACAAGGAAATGTTAACCGAAAGGCAATATCCTAACTGAGCATGAAATACATTTTTCTCACACTTTTCTCCTTCAGCAATGTTGAAACATGCGTGAGTTCAATATTACTTAAATAAGGCGAAAATTATTCACATAATAAACGAAAGAAAAATAAATGCCAACAACTTTTTTTGGGAGAAAAATAATTTATATCCACATTTTTTTAAAAAAATGGTCAAATTTAATTGAAAAAGGCAAAAAAGGCATTATAATTAAAAATAGGCAGTGGGGTCCCAAATAGGCAAAATAGACAAAATGAAAAGGCTTCTAAAACATTCGAAACAACATGAGAAACGTATATCCGGAAAAATTTTATCAATATATGCAGTAGATAAAAAGAGGCATTTTGCCAAATTTCCGGGCTCTAGTTATTAGTTTCTAATGTTGCTAACCTGATCATTGAATCAATTCTTGACGCTCAAACAATATTTTCTCGAACCATTTATCCTCCTCTCTCGCGTCCTTCCCCTTCTATCCTTTTCATCTCCTCTTTATATTCCTCTCCTATATTTCTTCTCTCCTCTGTTCCTACCTAATTTGTTCTGTTCTCCCCTCTCCCCACATCATTCTTCTCCACTTCTCTTCTCTTCTATTCTGTGTTCGATTCCCGACTCCACAGCGTTCATCTCCGCTCATCTTCGCTTTCTCTTTTCATATCGTTTACTCTAATCTTTACGCCTCTCTTCTAGTCTCCTCATTTTCTTTCCTCTCATCTCGTTATACTTTTAATTCTTCTCTCTTCTCCTCTTTTCCCCATCTTTCTCCTCATCCCCTCGCATACCCTTTCCTTTCTTCTCCTCTTCTCTTCTATCTTCTCGTTTATTCCCTCCTCTTCGCTTCTTTTCCTTGTTTTGCCTCCTCTCTCCCTTTTACATTCTTCTCTTACTCCATTTTGTGTAGACTCGTCACCGATCAAAAGTTTATTACTATAAACTGATTTAATCCTATTACTATGGGAACTCTACTTGCCTCATAAAATATTTTGTCATTTGCAATGTAATACTGACTTTCTTATATTTTTGAGTAGGTAACGCCTTTTGTTATTCCATCCGTATATTTCACAAAGATATTTTCTGTATTTAAAAACCCTGAAAATGAGACCACTCTGCACGCAACCCAACAACGACTTGCGTAAGTTGGACTGCCTAGTACGAAATGTCTCTGTCCTAAGACTTTTGAAAGACGCTGTACAACCTTCCCACAAAGGACATTCGCTCTTCTTGCCACATGCACACAACATACAACACTAAACACTCGGGGCAAGAGGGTGTAATCCCCCTAACTTTTTTCCCACGCGCCAATACCTCTTAATGCTAATAAACCTTGTCGAACAAGAGAAAGTGAACTATCCTTTGAACCTCCCCCTTAATACTGGCACCCTGTTCATGGCCAGTAGTGTCGCTAAAAACCATCACAAGTCCTAACACAACACAACAAAAGGAAGGAAGATGCTGGAGTAAAACTGCCCTCTACACTTCGGTGAGGCGTGACACATACAGAGTGTTTCTCAAGCCTTGTGCAGTGATCGGTGAGGGAGAAATTATTCCCAAAATAGACCGATATTCAAACACTCGAGGCGTACAAACTGGCCACAACATTTGCAACATTGAAAGCGAAAATACACATTTTGAAAGAGGGAAATAGTTTTTCTGTTTTCGTTTTCTTATTACATACATTAGTATGTACGTGTTTGTTCGTTGTAGTATGTACGTTGTTGTTTGTACGCAATTGTTCTTCGAACATCTGTAATATGAACGAAACACCCCATAAACAAGTTGGACCTATCTTTTCTGCTGCACAACAATGGTGGTAATTAGGGGAATCTGCTGCAAATTGGTTATAAGTCATACGTAGAGGCATGCATATTTCGTTTTTGACAAAAACACGAAATATGAAATAACTCAATGTAATGTTACTTTTTCATGTTTCGGAAAGGTGTGTTTTCCTACCCTCTCTTGCCCGGTTTTGTCAGGAGATGATGCGAAGTTATCTGTAAAATTAGAGAAATACTCTTAAAAATTAAATAAGTGCTTATTTACTTTCACGACACTGGAGTTTTGAATTATATTGCTAGTTATGCAATTCACTGAAAATTTATTAATTTTGCTGTAAATATTTGAGAAACAAAAATGGACCCTTTATACAGGAATAAATATAATACTCAGGGAACTACGTAAATGTACTATTAGAAGGTATATGTTTATTTTGTGTAATACAGGTAAGTATTTTTACATACCGACGTTGATCCGATATTTCGCTGCTGTAACACCGAAATTTTACTTTATTTACAGCTTTTGCAAACAATATTGACTGTTTTTGTACTGACATTTTGCTTTTTTATTAACCAAAAATATGTGCCTCTAGTCATAAGTAATGCGGGAGTGCATACACCAGAAATTTCAAACTCGTTCGCTGACCATTTTACTCAAAATATCTACGTGAAATTTTAAAATGATCGTTTTTGTGCAAGAAAGAAGAAACAAAATGTTGATAGTACAAATAAGAATTCTAAGACTTTTGATTTTCAATCAGCTATAGTGCGTACGTTTTCTTCATTTATAAAATATCTTAATACATGTTCAAGTAAGGTTTTGTGTTATATCTCTTATTAGTATGATCGAAACTTTTTACATCAGTATGACAAATTTTTCAAACGTTGTCAGAAGCCAACATATAATGAAATTTTTTGGTACGAAGTAGGCTGTATTTTAACATGATTATACAAAACCATATTAAGAAAATTATCAGGTATTTTAAATCAATATTCACTCACATACTTTAAACATTTATGTAGGAGGGAAAGTGTTCTTCTGCTCATCACACATGCGATGAATCTAGAATCAAGAAGGATGTTGATTGCCATTCACCATGATGCAGTTTTTTCAGAAGGATTTCCTCCTGAAGTTCCTTTTGGCAGTGATTAGATAATAGAAGTCTCTTCGGACTAACAAACTACATACATATGTATCAAGATGTACGAAAATGCATTTGATGTGATATTTTTTCTTTAGGTTCATCTCAACCTGATAAGGATAAGTGCAAACAAGAATGCAGTAAGTTCTCACTTGTTTCATCTTTCTTTTCATGTGCAAGCATTTATAAAATAATATATTTATATTGTAAGTCAACATGCATATATATGTACTCGTATGTATGTATGTATGTATGTATGTATGTATGTGTGTGTCTATTATGCACATGCATATTGATAATCATACATTATAATCTTGGTTTGTCCTAACCACCCAGAATAAAATTTTGATACTACTATTATTGCATAAATGCTAATAGTTGTTTGTCTGTATTCACATAATCATCCAAAGTGAACATATAAGACGTGTTTTTTTCTTCCATTGCTTTTCTGCCACTTTGGTTAATCTCGAAGATGAGATGAGTGATTAAGATGATTGAGGATAAGCTACAGACTACTAGTAGGAAACTGACAACTCAGTCGTGTCTGAAAGATTCTGTTAGATATATTTTCAATCTGTAATTGCAGACCAAACAATGTAGCATAATACCAGTAGAATGTGGAATTCTCGCAACCTTTTAAAAACATCGAATTTTCGCAACATTTTGTAGCTCATTGACTGATTCTTGTCAAATGTAATACATGATCAGTCGTCTAAGGTATCTAATTGAATCTCTAAATTTCCTGGAAATATCGTTGTCACTCTTCTGGTGTTTTACCCAAGTGTAGTCTTAATACTTTCCTACCACACACTATGTCATGGGGATTTTCGTAGAGATAGACTAATATAATTCATTTCGTGATCTGGCAACACAAATATAATGAAAATTCGAATCTTCAACAAGATAGAATAGGGATTCATCATTGCATAGTGATAACGTTGCCTCATAAACAAGGCGTCTCGGGTTTGATACCCGATGGAGGGATGATGACCAGTGGTTCTTATCCCACTTTAAACTATAGATGCAGTCCCGATTAACCTAGTCATTAAGTGTACTTACAAGTAAATCAACAACAAGAAAAAGATAGAAAAAATAGTTTTTCCTCCAGCATTTTGTTACGGGTGGACAAACTCTTCTCGCATTCCAAATTTAAGAATACTCCAAGGTATTGCGATTCATGGTTGTTATTCCAGCTCCGCAAACCCGTCGGTTGAACAACAGATAAAGAGAGTTAATGACGGAAACGTTACCAAACATCGAAGGGAATTAAATTAAGCTGGTCTACCTCACTAAGTAACGTTCACGAGATCTGTTTTCGAAGATGATCCATTCAAAGAGGTGAAACCTTTCACATTATACATATAAAACGTTAAAATACTGACCAAGGCAGAATTTATTGTATAAAAATATATGCACTAACGTTTCTACCCTCTAATAGCGTCTTCTTCAGACGAATATGCACACTAGAATGATGAGAATTACAAAACATCATCTTATATATACACACTCCGAGACAGGGTCAATGCACAGAACAACATGGAGGTCCCAGTCCCTATATTGGAACATTTCCTGACAGGAATTCCTGAGTGTGAAATCTATGGCAGGTAATTGACACTACCCGACAGGTGATTGACAGGTATCTGGTTAAAGTCTGTGCCTTATCAATTCCTGCCCTAATGGACCTGAACAGAATCCATATCTCCTGGACTCCTTCCCTCCTCTCTTCTTTCGTCGCTATTCTTCCATCTTCTTTCCTTCCTTTCTCTCATTCTTTCCACACTTTCTAACAATCCTCTCCATTCTTTCTTGATTTTCAGCCCCCATTCCAGTTCATTGTTTCTTGTTCTGCTTTTTTCTTTATTTAATTGATCTCTATCTACTTTCTCACTATTCATCTCTTCTCCCTCCGTATCCTCCTAGCCTTTACCATTCTATGTCATATCCTGTTTCTTATGTGTGCTTGAATATAGCATTTTCTTCATCTTTAATATTACGTCATCCTTATGTTGCCGTAACCTGTCTTTCAGTCTCTTTTTTGTTTCCCTTATTTACACACAATCACATTCGTTGCACTGAACATCATACATAATCCCCTCCTGTTCCTCCCCTCTGTTTTCTTCCTTCATCTTGTTCGATATCCTTAAAATGCTGCAGCCTCCCTTTCTGTATGTTCTTATGCCCGCTTTTCTAAGCACTTTGCTTATCGTTTCTGTGGCTTTCCCCATACTCCTTATACCAAACCACCTCTATTTTTCCTTCTCTTCCTCCTCTCCTGTTGCTTTATCTACATTATTTCTTCTTCTCCTTCTGTTTACTTCAAGCCTGTCTTCCTCTTAGTACCCATTCCGTTCTAGCTGCTCCCATAGGCTTTCTTATTTTGCTCTCTTTTTCTTCTACTTTCGTGCAGATTTTCTTCATTCTGTCTTTCATATTCTTTATAAAATTTATTTTTGTCACTTCCCTCATATCACTTCTTTTGTGACAGAAGACCCCTGCTGCACACTTTTTCTGATGTCAAGTTGTGTCAATCTTCTTTCCTCTCTCCCTTTTCATCATTATATCTAGGAAACGTATCTTCTCTTCCTTTTCTATTTCAAGCTCAATTAACATCCCTCTTCCTTCATCTTCTATTGATTTGACAAATATGTCCAATTGCCTCCTTGTTCCACTCCATATGCCGCAACAATCGTCCACATATCTGTAGAACAGAATTATTTTGTCCCCTTCTTTTCCGATCACCTTCTTTTCCCACTCGTTCGTTACCAATTCTGCTAACAATGGGCTTAAACAAGAGCGTATATTTAGACCTTAACTCATTTTCATTATTCTATCCCCCACTTTGCAGTAACCATTATCTCAAACAATTTGCAGAGCTATCACAACACGTTCACCGTCCCATTCTCCTATTTCTTGTCCCATCCTCTTATCCTCTTCCTAACAATTTCCACTATGTGTCCCCTCTTGATGCTGGGGAACATGCTTTTTACATCTAAGCTAAACGTTGTCGTCTTGTCCCGACTCACCTCCAGTCCTTTCATAAGTTTCACAACCTGCTCATTGTTCCTCACTACTCTGTTTTCTTTCTCTTTCACTAACACTCCAATTATATTCTTTAACTTATTCTCCAAGGATTCCAAAATATTGTTCCTGCAATCTATTACTGGTCTCAATTTTATCTTCTCTTTGTGTATGTTGGGAAAGCCTTTCAAACTTGGCAGTCTTCTTGTCTCCTTTATGCACTTTCTAAATCCTCTCCTTCCACAGTCTTTTATGATCTTCTATTTAATATTTTGTTCCTCTTCTGATCCAAAAATCTCCTCATGGCTGTCCTGTTTTAGATCTTCATACTTTCTCTCTTACCATTCTTGTTCCATAACTACAACGGCTCTTCCCTTATTTGCCTTCTCCACCACAATATAATTTCTTGCTTTGATTTTCTTCATGCCGTCCTTTTTTTTATATAAATTATCTAATATTCTCTGCTTTTCCATTTCTTTCTTCAACATAACTGCCATCTTCATATTAAACTTGTCCCTTTGTGCCTCTTCTTTTATCTGGAACACTGCTTCCTTGATGTCAGTTGCCTGATCCTTGCAATCAGATGTTGTATTTTCGCTCCATCTCCATACCCATGGTGAAAAGAATCCCAGGGGAATACATGCTTTCGCAGCGCTCGAACTTTATCACTTTCTGATCTGCACCAACGTTCAGGAGTTAACCTTGCCGACCGCCATTGGTGTCGCTTTCGCTCGCCACGACTACATCTCCAATGACCTACGTGAGTAACCGTATATTCGTATGAGTGAATCTACATTGCAGTCAAATTTCGTCTATCCTGGAAGAACGAAAAATCCTCTAAAATCCACCCACGGGATGAAGGTTTCCTTCCCTTTTGAAACAAAAACTCTGATCCATGTTTTTATTTGGAAACACTGGATACCTATCTTGCATTTCCCATTGCTGTCGTCAATTCTGTACTACTTTTACTCCGTTAATATATACTATTTAATAATAATAAAATTAGGTTACATTAATTCTTTGTGTTAATAAAACAGTAAAAATGGAATATACCTGTAGTTAAGTATATTTACATCGATTGAATAACACATTTTGAACTTTTTTTTTAAAATAGAAGACTGGTAAGTCCACATTTATTATTACATAGCATATTTAAAAGTACATATATGAATTTTTCGGAAACGTTTAGATGATTGTATCACAGGATCACATAGTAAAATATATATAAAATTTATTTATAGTTGTCGAAAATAATAATTGTTTTGTAATATAAGTTACATGACATGATGAGATAGCCTCCAAAAATCGTTCCCACCGTTCATGTACATTTCAAAAGCAATCAGAACCTGTTAATAATAAATATACTAAAGCAGGTTTAATTGCACACATGCTATTGTAAAATCACGAAGTAAGCCAGAATTCATTTCACAAAAAACTTTCGATTCTTAAACAAACTGAACAGATGTGATTTACCCAAATTTGACTTCAACCACCACTGTTTCCATAACACCATCTTCTAGATTTGGTGCACTGTTTTCACTTCGCGAGAACTTTAAAAGATTGTTCTCCACAGAAAGAGCACATAGCATCAACATCATCATCGTCCACTTTATCGCAGTTATTCGTGTTTATGAGCTCAGGTTCATCGACGTTTTCTTACAAAGCATGATTCAGGTACTTTTCGCTAGATGCCGGGTGAAACATTCCGTAGAAATCATTATGTAACTATTAGAGACTATAACTATTATTGCTACATAGAAATATTACAGAATCCTGTGACTTGTTGTGGTGTACAAAAATATGAATTCTAAAATCCATAGAACAATGAAATTCGCAATAAATCACAATGAACCAAGATATTATATTGTTCACTGAATAGATAATAAACTCTTTGGAGTTAGTTCCACTAAAAGTTGAGAATGGGAGAATGGAATATGGTGAGGGGACGATATTTGATTGCTTTCCCTTGTACATCAAATCATGACAAACAAAATGTCAACACCATTTATTGGGTTTACGTCTCATACGAAATTCAGATAACAAAATTAAAAAAGGCACCAACACATTTCCACATACGGCAAGAAAAGAACAAATGTCCGTTTTTAAATTTCACTGTAGGGACCTCGTTTTGACATTACAAACGCAAAAAAACTGCATATTTTTACTCACAAATTTCACAGTCACATTTTTAAAATTTCTATATTAACATACTGTCACACCAATGCCTAAACCAGAATATTTGCAAAATATGTCTTTCTCAACCAGTGCTGTCTCCGATTCCTCTTTGTTCATATATTCATATGCTGACTCATTCGACCTAATAAAGAGTCATAAGTAGATACACATAGAACTGATGGCAATATTTAAAGACATGTAAAACCTGATTTATTTTCATTACATGAAGTATTAAAATCAATTTATCTGATATTTCGTAGTTTATGCAAAACGTCGCATTGTCCAGCAGTTCTGATAATTGAAATTCCGTTTGTAATTTGAGAAAAGAGTGCAGCTTGCCCGGGTCTTTTGTCTTCCATTCTTTCCGTATATGTTTATTTGAAGAACAAAATATGATAAACCTATAAATTTACGAAGTTATAAAATCTGAACCTAGTATGTAATAATTCATTTGTTTTTCGTTCAACTCATAGTGAATGTATTTGCAATTATCCTTTAAAATGTGGAAATAACGTAATAAACAGTGTCAAAGGCTAAGCATACAGATGATAATAATATTTATTTTTATGTTACAGGAGTAAAGAAGCCAAACAAGTAAGATTCTTATTAAATTAAATTGAACAAACATTGTTATAATTGTATTGACACTAACATTTATTGTCTAAAGTTTGTCACAAGCATAGATATGACGACGCACGTGCTTCAGTGGTCAGTACAGCACGCTACGACGCGAGTGGTCCTGGGTCGAGTCCCGGCCTTGACATGCATATTATTTGCACTATCCCTTCATCAATTTCATCAAATCATAACTCATTCTCATATTCATGATTAGCCAAACGTGGTTGAAAAGCGAACTAAAATTAACGAAATCAATAAACAACAAATAATTACAGATAGACCACAGTTAATGTTTTAGTTGGCTCCACCTTTAACGCCCAATCTTGTTGCAAAAAGTGGACTGAATGGAGTTTAATAGTGAATGTAAAAATGAAAAAAAAAAGCAAAACAATAATTTGTTAATTAAATCTGCCTGATTCAGTAATTTCACTTGACAAATACGAGACTGCATTTAAGTACCGAGCCCTTCTGGAAGAAGACATTGGATTTGCAAAATACTGTTTCAACTATACTTTTTTCTGTATCTCATCCGTACCAACTCAAAGAAACAACATGCGTGCCTGAAAATTTGCCCTTCTACGATATGAGGCGAGTGATACACTCTCATAATGTGTTTAGAAACTTGTGTGAACCGCCACCCTGTCCAGTAGGACATAGTAATATGAACAAAGGATAAAATTTCGAAATGGAAGGGGTCTTAGTTCTTCCTTTCCATCAGGGCAAATTGCTCTCTAAATACGTTTGCGCTCAGACAATGTTTTCCTTTAATACTAACCAGAATAGCCGAAACTATCAAAACAATTGACGGTTTGGAGGGTTTTGGGTCACGCATACTCGGCCTATAGGACACTATATCCGAACTATCGAGCACTTTTTGTGTCTTAAAGAATATCTAAAGCCTGAAATAGGGCCAAGTACCGAACCGAAAGAATGCGGAAGTTTCGAGTGTTGCGGGTATAGGCCGACACACGTATATCTTCCGCGATCGGCGCAGCAAAACCCAAGAACCAGTGTGCTAATCTGTTCGATAGAAAAATCTCTACAGTGCGCAGAGGCACAGCTGTTCGTAGAACAAGGAAATTAGAGAACTCAGCGCTATCTAAACGTTGAGTTTTAAACGCCATGTATTATAACAAGGACTAGGATTAATATGTGCTAACAAGCAGTGACGGCTCCAGCCTGAAATAAAGGGGGGGAAACTCTTTCTCAAAGAGAGAATAGACAGAGCACTCACTCAACCTGCCAATTCGATTACGAAGATAACACCTGATTTGCTGCAAACAGCCGTTGATGGGGGTATCTATGTACATTTCAATAACACAAAGCTTGTAAAGTTCGTAAAAGGCAGTTTTTCATTTTCAACCATTGCAAGGAGGTGCTGAAGGGTCTTTATCTTTAGTTCCTTTCTACCTCATAGTGTGCCATAACTCTTAATTGTCCAAATCACAAAAATTGGGAACGGCAAAAGATTGTAGCTTTTTGTGCTTCAGAAAGGTGGCACTAACTTAATAAAGTAAGCATGAAATAAACAACACCACCCTTGAATATAAAATGTGTTAATGATATTATTTACTCTGCTGTCATGCACCTTACCTTTTCTTGTTCAACGACTGAAATTCAGAACTTAAGGCTAAAAATGGGGAGGATACGAGAAATACTGTCAATATAGGTGCCACTCTCAAGGAACAAATTTATTTTCACTATAAATTCACCTCCATTGGTAGACAAATATATTGACATATAAACAATTAAAAGATTTGCAACCCCTTGCACCGAGCATTTTGATTAGTGAAAATAACTGCTGAAGATTATAATTTTATTTCGGAATATATTATGCATAAATACTGATCCGAATTGGACCAAAGATTGATTCTCCTGCACGGATTCCACTATGACGGTACTGCATAAATTGCTTTCTAACCTCACAAATGATAATTAATTAAAATGTAGGACTAAGACTGCGAGCAATAAAATTGCCCAACTATGCCGTATTGCAATGATTAGTTGATTGGATTTGGATTAAGGTCCAGAATATGCACAGAGACCTACAGTTTCTAGTAAAATCGCAACAGAACGACTTAATGAAATGTTATATCTCGACCGGGGATGGAAGCCAGGATCCCTTCATATCAGGTTTATGGCTAGACTATCGGGGCTGGGAGCCCAATTTTAATGGTAGCATTTAAGAATCAGGTAGTTTGTGTCCTCTTTGATTCGTTATCGTCGTATTTTTCCCTTTCGAATATTTGCAGCGATAAGAATAGATATAACGACGAAACCAATGAGAGAACATCGGTAACACTTGTGCAATTGTCGGTACTCCAATGAGAGACTAACAAACAGAAAACAAACATAACGCTTCTTTAAACTTTGAACGTTATCCTATTTATTCATGTAAAATTCATTTCTCAAACCTGCTAGACCTATTCAGAAACTGTATATGCCAACAACCAAAGAACAATGTCACAGTCACTGAATACGTTCACCTACCAGACAGGTACTAGATTTCGTAGCAAGTTTCGCAACTCGATTAGCCAATTACTTATTATCAAATAAATGGTCAGTGGCGGCTGTTATCCAGGTATACCTGCATCTGTTTCCCCCCCTATTTAATTTTACAACACATCATAAATAAGGTAACCTTGCGATCTAACCGAACTACAAAATGTATTTGAACATTGAACTTGTCCCAATGAAAGTTTTTAATGGAAAATATAAACTTCTATTTTTTAAGTTTTCGATCGAAATGCATTTACCGTATTACAAAAATGTAGGGGGGCTACAGGGGGGCTGAGACCAGTATTAGGGGAGCTTCAGGCCCCCTAGCCCCTCTGTAGCGCCCCTGCTAACAAGTAGCTTTATATGTACATACATATGGGCTGAAACTTGGCTAAATATGGACTAACACATGCGTAAGATTACACAAAATGATACTTCTTCATAGTGATTCATTATTTGTGTGATTTCAAATAAAGTAAAAATGTATTACATTTCCATTGCATTAATTGACCTGGTGGCATTTTAACTGTTCACTCCCAATAAGATCTGCAACGACATGTAATTGATACACGACTGACACTACCACTGGTTTGAGAACTAATAACCTGCGCTGCGAACGTGTTTAACCTCGACAATTGGACCACAAACACTCTTCCTTAAGCAGTATTATGTGATGGGTGACAGTCGGCTGAATTTGTTGTACATTTACAAACGATCCCGGCTTCCGCACCAATAACAAGAATAACAAGTACATATATTGCCACCAGACGATGGAGTTCTCTTTTGTTATGAACTTGCCACAAAAGCATGCCAAGTTTAACAAAGAAAACAATATGCCTTCTCATTAATTAAGCAGCAAGCATAACAGCTTCCTTCCTTCATACAATTCATACAAGAACACGTGACGGAGCCGAGATTTGAAATGCTCATGCATCCACATAATTTATTTCTTTTGAGCAATTCTATAGTGATGAAATATGAACAATAGTATTTTCTCATACGCACACGCACACGCAATACAACATACAACATACAACGTTAAACCTGTCAAGTACTTAAAATAATATTAAGATGCTTCCAATCCAAAAAAAACTCACAGTCACTTTGTCCTTGTCTTTCCGTGAGCTGGAGTGCTGTTCAATTGTTTCCAATTAGGTTTGTGCGAGTGTGTCCAGGAATGGAATGACAATTGGCAACAATGGCGAAGGTTGGCGAGAAGTAGCGTAGCAACAATGAGAGAACATCGGTAACACTTGTGCAATTGTCGGTACTCCAATGAGAGACTAACAAACAGAAAACAAACATAACGCTTCTTTAAATTTTGAACGTTATCCTATTTATTCATGTAAAATTCATTTCTCAAACCTGCTAGACCTATTCAGAAACTGTATATGCCAACAACCAAAGAACAATGTCACAGTCACTGAATACGTTCACCTACCAGACAGGTACTAGATTTCGTAGCAAGTTTCGCAACTCGATTAGCCAATTACTTATTATCAAATAAATGGTCAGTGGCGGCTGTTATCCAGGTATACCTGCATCTGTTTCCCCCCCTATTTAATTTTACAACACATCATAAATAAGGTAACCTTGCGATCTAACCGAACTACAAAATGTATTTGAACATTGAACTTGTCCCAATGAAAGTTTTTAATGGAAAATATAAACTTCTATTTTTTAAGTTTTCGATCGAAATGCATTTACCGTATTACAAAAATGTAGGGGGGCTACAGGGGGGCTGAGACCAGTATTAGGGGAGCTTCAGGCCCCCTAGCCCCTCTGTAGCGCCCCTGCTAACAAGTAGCTTTATATGTACATACATATGGGCTGAAACTTGGCTAAATATGGACTAACACATGCGTAAGATTACACAAAATGATACTTCTTCATAGTGATTCATTATTTGTGTGATTTCAAATAAAGTAAAAATGTATTACATTTCCATTGCATTAATTGACCTGGTGGCATTTTAACTGTTCACTCCCAATAAGATCTGCAACGACATGTAATTGATACACGACTGACACTACCACTGGTTTGAGAACTAATAACCTGCGCTGCGAACGTGTTTAACCTCGACAATTGGACCACAAACACTCTTCCTTAAGCAGTATTATGTGATGGGTGACAGTCGGCTGAATTTGTTGTACATTTACAAACGATCCCGGCTTCCGCACCAATAACAAGAATAACAAGTACATATATTGCCACCAGACGATGGAGTTCTCTTTTGTTATGAACTTGCCACAAAAGCATGCCAAGTTTAACAAAGAAAACAATATGCCTTCTCATTAATTAAGCAGCAAGCATAACAGCTTCCTTCCTTCATACAATTCATACAAGAACACGTGACGGAGCCGAGATTTGAAATGCTCATGCATCCACATAATTTATTTCTTTTGAGCAATTCTATAGTGAAGAAATATGAACAATAGTATTTTCTCATACGCACACGCACACGCAATACAACATACAACATACAACGTTAAACCTGTCAAGTACTTAAAATAATATTAAGATGCTTCCAATCCAAAAAAAACTCACAGTCACTTTGTCTTTGTCTTTCCGTGAGCTGGAGTGCTGTTCAATTGTTTCCAATTAGGTTTGTGCGAGTGTGTCCAGGAATGGAATGACAATTGGCAACAATGGCGAAGGTTGGCGAGAAGTGGCGTAGCAACATATCGCAAGGCCCTGAGCGAGATTAAACTGTGAGGCCCCCTTCCCTTTTCTAAATTTGAAACACAGTGCTGTTCGATACAAAATCTCCAGTCATACGTTAACAAAATTTTAACAACAACATCAATAATAATAAGCTTATGAAAGTGAAAATATTATCATTTTATTTTACTCACCCTAAAAATGTCGTTTTCTGCTCTTCCTGGGACTGAATTCTCCCACAATTTCTGAATAGTCCAGAGTTGAGGCGATATCGTTCTCTATCGATATAATGGCGAGTATTTAGCTTCCTGAATACGTGACTGTGTTACATGATGAATAGAACTCCCATCTAACAAACGCTGTTCCAATTCAAGCCACTTTAACATGGAGTTGATGTGACGTTCACTGTTTTCATGTTTCGGTAACGGTTCCGATTGTTTTATGATTTCTCCAGCACAAATACTAATTGTAGTAAAATTTTGGAAATCATTGTCACACGAAATTTCAACCTTCCTTAATGTAATAGGCACTGTTTGGTATCGAAAAAAGTTATTTATGTTGAAAATAAACAACTTGAAAATTACCTTACGTACTTCTGATGGACAAGATATTCTCCGTTGACAAGCGGCAGTAAATATCGTAGAAGCATGGGAATGAATGTAGAAGTAAATCGGAACCCTAGTAGAATGCATTTAGGGACTCTATTTTAATGCTAAGGGAATCAAACCCAACCTGCCTAATCTAAGCACGAAAGCATATAGTGAACAAAACCTTAAGTAATCTCTAAAACTCCGCAGTATGTTTTAACAGACGTACATCGAAATCGAACCATGTAAAAATTGCATTCGTAGAATGATGAAATCGCAATAAAACAAAAGGAACTTTGGCCGAGAATAATCTACATGGAAAGCAATAAACTCAATTGTTAGAGACGGAATATACTAACCAATATCTAACCTTGCCATTTTTCATTATTCTGTGATAGTGAAAATTGCTAAAATGTCTACTCTGATCATACTTTGGGTACTGTTCGTCACTCAGCAAAGGGCGCAATGGACCTTGGGTACTATTTCGCAGCGCTGTTGATCACTTACAGGTAATATCCACTTACCTGGATCTTTGAAACTTGGTTCCGCTAAGTCTTTGCTTACTGATGAACAGGAACTCGAATTACCTTCTACAGAAATAACACAATGTAATTCACTTACACCATCCTCTGATTGTACCGGTTGACACTCATCTCCATGTATTTCATTAACATCACTTGAGGGCCTCCCCGATGGCGCAGTGGTAGCGTCGTCGCCTTGTAATCAAGGGGTCCCGGGTTCGATACCCGGTGGAGGCAGAAGTGGTTCGGATCCCACTTTAAACTGTAGGTCCAGTCCCGATTAGCCTTACTGTGCATAAAGTGGACTTTAAACAACAAATCAATCAATCAATTAACATCACTTGCAACATTTTCCCCTGCATTTGTTTTCAGATATTTCATCTGTTCAGCTTTTCTTTTTCTCTTAGACGCACCGGACGGGAATGTTCTTCCCACATCGAGATCTCTACCCGACATTACTGTAATATCAGTACCGAACACTAAACACGGTGGAGAGTTAATAAAGCGAACAACGCTAAGAACAGCTTGTTACCGTGTACAACATTCTGTGTGCAATGCTGTGTCTGATATGTCAGCAGTGAAGATCTTACACTTACAACAATCGCAATAACGCTTGTGTTTAACAGAACTCCAAAACAAAGAAAAATTGTTGGATTTTCTCCGTCTCTTTTGTTGTCTCCGTGCCGCGTAAGGTTTGGATTTCAATGCATTGCGACATCTACCGCTCTGGGTTGCAAGTTTGTAACAATAAGTAAGACTATTCTTTCGATTCAGTTTCATGATACCAGAATTCAGATAAATATGTGTAATATATTTATCTGAATTCTGACGTAAAATCTTTCGTGAATTAAAATTTTTAGTAACCCTATGTGTGTGTGTGTGTTACAAATTCTTTCGTCAAGCATATACCAAGCATAACGTAGGAGACAGAAACCGGTCCGTTTTATGTTCAAAGGTTTCCAACACTGTTTCCAAGCGCATAAAACGAATGAATAATAAACAGAGAATTGATAAAACTGGAAATTCTTTTATTCTTAGTTTGTTTATAGGGACGTGGCTTCTCAAATACCAAACATGTAACGTATTCAGTATTTCTTCTATTGACGGGCAAACAATTTAACTTTTTCACATATTTTTCTCACTTCTAATTATTATATATATATATATTCCGTATAAACCTGGGAGCGCGAGGCCCTTTCGCCCACCCCTTTCTGGGCCTCTGTTGGCGAGCAGGGTAGAACACGTGATGCTAAGAGGCAGGGAGAAGAAACAAAAATTGGAATCTGCACCGCGGCAGAGATAGTTGTGTTGGCCTCTACTTGTCCTCTACCAATATGCTGCTTCAACTCCAGACCCCTCTTGCACACAGCCAAGGGAGCAGTGCCATTCAAGAAGCGTGTCGATGTCCACAAAATATATTTTGTCCCATTTTAGCTACACTGGACACCTGGGAACTGTAACCTCTGGTGTTACAAGCAATATTTCTAGACCTGCTTCGTCAAGGAGTTACAAGTCGCATCATCAAGTTTTTTGATTTTTTGACAGTTGGTTGCACCTGCAAACATTTGTGTGATATTTTTTGAAGGTATCAGCGAATCATGGCACCGAAAACATAGAGAAGGTTGATGTGCAAGTCTCCACGATGGTGTACTAATGACGTAGTCACTTTGTAATTAAGGAATCCCGATTTCGGTGCAAGGTGGGTGCACATAGAGGTTCGGATCCCACTTTAAACTGCATGTCTGATTGTACATAAGAAGGACTTTAAAAGGAAATCATAAGTTGATGCCCATTTTGGATAATTCATCACAACTAAAATACTCTCATTTTTAAAGGGAAGCAGGTACGATCAGACCTTAAAGACAAATAAGAACTTTTTGTCCAAGGATGGGAGGAGTCGTGTAGTGATATGCTGGAAGATGTGAAAATATTGTGAGCAACAGTATCCTTTTTCACATTCAGTAATGCAAGAATCAACCAGCCTTGGAAAAATTTGCATGACAATGAAGAGATTGTGCAATTTGGAATACAAAGGATGAAACACAGTTTTGGAAGGAAATTAATTTATTTCAAACGGCTGCAAAGAGGAGGCTGTTTGACACTAATCCAAGCAAATGCGAAGACTACTAATGCCAGTGTGCATAAAAATTGCGAAGAAAAGTGAGTGACATTTGCAAGTTTAGCGATCCAAGAGACTGCAGCACATGGCAGGAACAGGCACTAATTCCCCAACAAGAGCTTGAGGGCATTGCAAGGCATTGAGAATGAGGAACAAAGGGTGTGAAAATACGTGTTATCAAGGTACTCGTATATATGAGCCGCAAGTACCTACTTATATTAGGACGTCGATGAAGGTAAGGAGATAATCTCGACTACGTTGTATCACACGGAGAAGACCAATTAATGAGTGAAGGAGGTAGGCCTAAGGTGCAGTACCAGCTAAATATTCACGTTGTGACAGAAGCTCTCCAGGACCATGGCGCAGTGACGCGGGAGACACTTCAAAAGCAGCGGAGAGAAGCCCCAAGTTGTGGTTAGGAATGAAGATAGGGTAAATGCAACAGTTTGATAGTACTGGAGAGTATCTAAACATAAATGGGTGAACCTTACAACTTCCACCGAACAGACGTCCTGCTGAAATCTACTTCAATCACAAGGTCAACAGGAGCACACCTCCGAATATGTGCGTGTGCAGGATGGGCAAAACTGGGGATTCTCCTTTTTCCTTTATATATTTTCTTCTAAATTGTTACTAGTCTCAACTTTAATGGCTACCATCCCCTCCAAGTCCCTGGACGCAATCCCCTTCCAAATTCGTTCATCATAATCCCCCAAAATTATTTTTAACAAATTTAGTAACTGATTTTAACGTGAATGGAATACCCTGTCAAGTCAATGTCGACAGCTATATCTTCAAATGTGGATCTAAATTTTCGACACGCAGAAAGCTATCACATTGATTGGTTAGGTAATTTGAGATGTCAGAAAATAAATTATTATAAACAGCCTTTTTGGACGGAGGATAAATATAGAAATGCCCAGAACGTAATGATAAAATAGAAAACTCTAACTGGGCACACCACTGGCCTACGCAAGATTTAAGAGTGGGCCGACGCCCGTGCACCGTACACCCGCGTGGAGGAGAAGGGCAGAGCAGAGCATCATGCTTTTTCAAGCCTGAATCACACGGAACTGGATATTCAGTAGTTGGCTCTGAACTGGCTACCCATTTGGTAGTTTTCGCCTCACACGGTACTTGTTACACCGTACTTGTCGATAGTCTTTCGTTCCCATAATGGCGGCCGCGTGAGATGTAAACAACGTATCACTTCGCAATTATAAATACGATAACTATTCAACCGAGAGGAATACCGCTTCGTATTAAATGGTTTTAGGTAGAGAAGAATGGCGCTGATAAAATACATATTTTACAACGTTTACTGTACACGTACGGAAGAATATTTTAGCTTTTTCAATTCTCTACACCGTGCACTCACCATAGACGGTGTAACCCAACATGCCTTTCGTGCTGTATGTATTATACGTATATCGTACACTGTTCAAGATGGACGGTATTGAAAGTGTTCCGAGGGTGGCGTGAACACGTTCAAATGATGTTCCAGCGGCAGAACTGTACAAGACAGCGGATGATTGACTCCAGAGGGAAGCGGAGGATACAACGGCTTATCCAAGCCAACAGACGCACCACAGTGCAACAACTGATATCCGAATACAACACAAATCAACTAGGGACTGTTTTTACCAGAACCATTTGTCACATACTCTCACGTAAGGGGTACGCTAGCAGATAACCCCGTCGCCACCCAGTCCTTATTCGAGAGCATAAGTGCAAACGGCACTTGTGGTGCAAAGAACACGCGAATTGGCGTGTGAAAGACTGGAAGAAGGTGTGTTGGTCCGGCGGGTCTCGGTTATTAGTGCATATCGTAGATGGTCGTGTGAGAGTTTGGCGTAATCAACATGAAAGTGTTCTTCCATTTTTCACAAAGTCAAGGGTACAGGCCGGTGCCAGTGGCTGTATGGTGTGAAGAATTTTCACATGGCAAGAACTAGGACCCATGGAGCATGCATAGCATTTTTTACTGACGGTTTTAGTATCTTCAGGGATGATAACGCAACATGTCATTGGGCTCGTGTGGTACAGCATTGGTATGAGGAACACTCATCTGACTTCCAATATATGGCGTGGCCTCCAAATTCGCCCGATTGAAATCCGATAGAGCATATGTGGGATTATATGGAGCTACACATTAGGCGCCAGGAGACATCAATCACGTTAATCCCAGCACTGAAGGCTGTATTGGACTAAGTATGGTTTTCAATACCTGTGGACTACTAAAGACATCTTGTGGAATACATGCCACGTAGGATATCTGCTGTCATAAAGCAAAAGGTGGTCCAACACACTACTAGGTGGGTGGTCATAATTCAATGGCCACACGCTGTGTGTATGCAACGTCCACCCACGCAGAGCTCAGCACCACAGCGCAGGAGTACTGGTACTGACTGCGTTCAACACAATAAATCCTGCAATTAGGTGGACGGCAAAAGTCTACCCATATGTGCTAACTTCTTGTCAGCCGTAGAACGTGGACTCAGAATTATCTCAGGGCTTGCTGGGTGTAAAGAAAGGTTATACCAGCTTTATATATATATTTATATATGTTTATTATAATCTTAATAAAAGAATGTCTGTTTGCACACGTGTCTTTACCTGTAACACCTACGTGCTTTTACCTGTACCACCTTTGGTCTCAAAGAGATAAGGGGGCAGGGAACATCCAATTTATTCCTCGCAGTGAGGCGCCAGGGGGAGTATGGGGACCTAATTTTAGTTAGGGCCTTCGTCGCCGCTGACGTCACTGGTTCCCCTGTAAAAGAGAGTA
Source organism: Lepisma saccharinum (assembly GCF_977018435.1). Lineage (NCBI taxonomy): Eukaryota > Metazoa > Arthropoda > Insecta > Zygentoma > Lepismatidae > Lepisma > Lepisma saccharinum. The sequence continues at coordinate 22,089,875 of NC_139231.1, read as the reverse complement.
GGTTGTGCGTAGTACTCCCAACCACAGCCGGGAATTGGCCGAAACCAATCAGTACCCCCGAATAGCGGGCGCTGGGTAAAATGATTAAAGGATACCGCGACACCCCCCCCCCCCTGCGTTAGCGGGGAATTGGCAAGCCAACCGGCGTCTCCTATGCAGGGACGGCAGGTTAGAAAGGAAGGTCCGGGTGCTCCCAGTCAAGCCGGGCAGGTAGCCTGAGCACCTATCAGCCGATGCGAGCGGACCAGGTAGGTAGGTTGCTGCTAGGCTCTTCTTCTTCTTTCTTCTTCCTTCTTCCTTCCTTCTGGGATGGCTTCTAGTCTTCAGGCTGGGAGGCCAGTTAACTCTGGATGTTTGCCTGTTGACATCAGGAAGCCAACTGAACTCCGGGCCTCGCTGCGCTGGTTTTATACTCGCGGTGGCGCATGGGTGGAGAAATTTTAACTACAAGTACGCGTTGCTAACTCATTTTTTTTACATATTGCAACCTTCGTACTGAGAAACATCCAAGAAGTGACATTAAGAAAACACTAGTGGGAAAATCACTAGTTGCACGTGTCAATATAAACTAAAACTGTGTGCATTCAGACAATACAATTGATATTGAGCCTCGCAGGACTCTTCAACGAATTGAACAGTATAAATGACAATAAATGATAACATTCACCGTATACAGCGACCACGCAGGATCGAAGCTAATAAACGTAGAGGTGGATCCGTTAACGTTTTCAGAATCGAAGCTAATAAACGTAGAGGTGGATCCGTTAACATATTTAAACTAAAAGTGTACGCTTCGCAGGGACTTTTAGCCTGCACTCTTTATCCAAACCTTCTTAACAAAATACAATATTGCGACCGCGCAGGGTCGTTACATGTATATGTATAATGCAGTAACATGGAGGCACCATAACAAAAAAAATGTCTCTGAAATGAGCCTCGAAATAATTGTGATCATGCAATTAAGACCAATCTGTTTATCAGCAAGAGTCTGAAGCACTTAGTAGTTCCCTCTGTGGTAATTTGCAATGCATTACTGAAAACAACAAAAGAGCAAGTGAAGGGAGCAAGAAGAAAATGTTTATATCCAAATTTTTGCAAACTGAAAAGAATATTGATTTCATGGCGCGCCATAGCATTCCGTTTTACATGTTTTTACATTTAGATCGTTCGGAACCCAGGGTCAAGTCCCAACGCCTCCTAGCTGCAGCTCTGGTGTTGACAAGGTTGTAAAAAAAGAAGAAATTGCGAGCAAAGCGAGAGAAAATTTTACAAAATGTATTTATATTTGTATAAAATTTGATATTGAGGGAAACAATTCCTCTTTGTACACCTGCAGATTCTCTTGGCTGTCTGGAAGAAATAATGCAAAAAAGATGTGAAAAATAATTCCACCTTGAGTATCCTTTTGTTCTCCTAATCGTGCTTTCTTTTACATGAATGTTTGCACCCTTAAGATTGATTTCCGTCCAAGGTTGAGGAGGGGCAATGCGCAATGGCCCCCTGTGGTTGCCCTACTGCACCACCTTCCCACGTAGTTGCTTTGAATTTTAATTGGCTTCAAAATACTTTATTTTCTTTAATAGTATAATATCGTTTAATAGCGGCGATAAGATCCCTCTACACTAATTTTCTAGGTGAAAGTATAATAATGTAGGGACATGGACTTCTGAAAAGGAGAGCAAGGATAGCCACACCTCCCCCCTTCCCCCTTAGAAATCGAATGTTAAACCAATAGTAAATATTTCACATGTATAATTTAATTTCAGTCATAATAATTTATATTAATGCGATAATTTCAAATTCAAGTGTTTTTTGAAGGGGGAACATTTTTATCGGGGTAATATACCCCATGGAAAAAATACCTTGTTTGTTCCTCCGTTAAAAAAAAATCTACGGGCGTCCAAGATTAGGGGGGCAATTGCCTCCATGCGGACGCCTATGCTCCCCCAATAATACTTATTACCACCCTTGTCCCTTAGCAGTATATTAGCAATATACGAAGTGCTTATTACATGCTAATGAAGTTCAACTTCTGTCGAATACTGAAATTTTTATTGTCACATTTCCATTACAAAAAAAAGCTAATGAAAAATCCTCCCAAAATTTGAATGGATGCAGTCTGCGTCCACAAACCCGCACGTGGGCACCCCTGACTGGCACAAATACTGTACACCGACTAAATCTCTTGATGATAATGCTGTGATCGTGACACAAGAAGGAAGAATGCAAATGTGTGCACAAAATGCCCTTATTAACATTGTGCAATAAACTGTCAAAAATTCAACGACTTGATTCAGTTTTATGAGTGAGGAAGGCTGCGGCTTAGGGGTCTTCCATTACAAAAAAATATCGCCTTGTAATCAAGGAATTCCGGGATCGATATCCAGTGAGGTAAGGTACCCGATTAACATCTTGTCTATAAAGCGTCTTAGTTATTTTCTGTGCATCATGTTGCACAGATTTGCAATGGATTAAGCTGGTTTAATTACAACTGTCAGAACAATGTGATTATCGTAGTTGGACATTCTAACACACTCATTTTGTCCTAAATTCGAAGTAAAACTAAGGATTTGAACCATAAAATAGTAATTATTAAGGAACAAATAACTTTGTGTTTAATTCCACTGGAGGTAATCTGGGAATTCCATTTATTTTTTGGAGTGATTTTCGTCGTAACGAATGTCATATTTCAGGTGTAGAGAGAAAGTTTCCATTAAGTCTGTAATCAGTTACATCTGTAGATATTAATATAAATTGATTTTAAATATATTTCGCATATTAAATGCATTTTCACCACAGACTAGAAACTAGTGTAAGAGAAAATCGAAAATACGAGGAATATATGTATATATCGCTCTTCCACTGTTGCTATTTCCTGGACGAAACGAGGTATTTCATTTCAGTTTGACAGTCTATTGTTGCTATTGATAGAAGATACATCAATGCTTGAAACTCACAAGCCGATACCAAATATTTTTTTAATGTTATTTACTGTCACTGTTCTACCACTCTCGGTTAATCGACATAAAGTGTAAAAATTTGATAGATGATGGATGCGCGATAAAAATAATTACATAGCTATATTTTCTATATCAGGTTCTAACCCCAGATATTCGATTTCTCAGCGCATTACGTTAACAATTTTGCCACGCCCGTTGGATTTCTCGTGTTTGCTCATAAAAATTAATCTATTCGTCATTCAATTTACAGATGTAATATATATATATATATATATATATATATATATATATATATATATATATAATAAAAAAATAGAAAAAAATAATTCTAGTAATTTAATGCTGACCAAATACACACACAAACCTCTTTTGGCATTGATTTGCCCATATGGGCTAAAGATCACACATTTCCTGGTACAATTGGAGACAACTCAATTGGCTTATCAGACAGACAATCCATCACTGTCTGTTTGGCTTCATCGGCGCTGTTCCCAGCGAGGAAAGTCTTCAAGTGAAGAAATAGGTGTTAATCGATAGGGACGAGATCAAGACTGTACAGAGGGTGGTCAATCCGCTCCCGGCAAAATGAGTCAATGACACTGTCGTGCAGCAACATGATACCGGAAGACAGCATTCTTCGTCGCTTATTCTGTATTGCTCGACGAAGTTTCTTGAAAGTGTTGCAATACACGGCTGCATTAACTCTTTGTCCATTCGGCAGAAACTCAATCAGAAGCATCGTGGTTCGTCAAGAATATTCGCGCGACCGGCCTTAAACAGACGTACCTACTTACGCACCTTGCCTTCAACAATGACATACACCTCACGTAAATGGCGATAAATGTCTGACGCTTTCACATTTTTCGCGGTCAAAAACCTGATCGCTGATCGTATCTCACACTCACCACAACCAAACCAAGCGTTTCACAACGTGCAAATGGCGGCTGTTTAGGTGCAAGGCATGTTGTAACTAACACGCATGCTCAAAACGCCAAGAACGCAGTGTTGCCAATGTGAGCGCAAAACGGCCCCTAGTAACAGGCATGGGTATTTTGTTTAAATGGACTGTTATACTAATTTGTAGCTTCATTTCATTCTCGTATGCTTGCATTGAAGCGAATATATTTTTTTATTATTATTAAGTTATTTTAAAGATGAAAACGAAAAACATACAATAGTTTTGAAATGCTCCAATATATTCACTCCTTCGCTCAAACTTTCGTTTACAGGACACTTTAGCTTACCATCTAGTGTGACTGGAGATAAAACTTCGTGATTGGGTAGACGGGCGGCCAGCGACAGCCTTAATAATTTTGGATATCTTTATTTCCTTATAAACACTTTTAATTTAAATAAACCAACTTACATATCCAATGATTGTTTTAATACAATTTTCAACTTATCAAGAAGGGTTTTGAAACAAAAACTCTTCCATATCTAGTTTTAAATATATGAATGTTTAATTGTATTTTGAAAATTCATGTAGTTTTAGAGTATGTTTGTAAAATATTTTACCATATGTATATCTGTGCAAATATTTTGTGTTTTATGTAATATCCTATTCATGAAAAACTGCTGTATAAAAGTTGATTGATTGATTGATTGATTTCGTTTATTTTACTTCGCGTTTTGTGCCTCTTGTCTAATTTGCGAAGATGAGGATGAGTGATGATATGATGAAATTGATGAATGGACATTCACAAACAACCAAATTCGATCGGGATTCGAACCCGGGACCCTTGCTGTATAAAGGTAGTCATGCTATTCGCAGCAGTATAAAGCTTTAAATAAATAAATATATGTGCTAACAGCGCCAAACCTGACCTGCCTAATTTAACTACGTAGACATATAATGATAAATAAGCATGTAAATAGGTTAGGTTCACCACTACTGTCATAAGGGTCTGGAGTCGCCGATCAGACGACGGTCACAGAATGTAACACAGAGAGAACGAGTCTTCGTACCTTGTCTATCGAAGCAGTAGACTTCCCATCATATTGAACCTGGAAGTAGACTACCGTATTGAGTCAAGTAGTGAGGCAAGCAAAGAGTGTGCTAATTGTTGTTTAACGATGGTCTTTTTTGTGGAGAATCTTATATTGCTAGTAGAACATTTTTTTTTCATAGTTTACCGAAATGTTTCCATGTTCATTCCCCCCCACACACGAAGAGCTACAAAATGGATGTTCTTTTCACGAACATGTAGGCCTAACGTGTTTTCTAAGAACTTAAATTTAGTGAATAAGTAATAAAGATGATAATCATTGTTCAAGAGGTTCACAATCAGTGTTCTTTGTGCGAGAATGCAACTTGATTTCTGAAACGCTGCAACTTAGTAAGCAAGTAATACATATTTATACGTTCTTTAATATTTTTTTTACAGGCTTGGGCCAAACGGCGGGAATGTAAGCCTTTATAAACATATGCTATATGTTTAATGTTACATTCTATACTGTAATAATTATACCATATTAGCACTACTACTCAGTGGCGTAAATGACACCCCCCAACACTCGCGATGAGAGGGGGGTGTATGAGCTTCGGGGGCGCAGTAAGAATGATAAATCATGAAAGAGCGATAGTTCACCAAAGTTTTCCTATGGTGGTTAAAACATATATTTAAATCAAACATTATTTTTTTGTCCCTACAACAGCAAACACAAAATGTCAATCACTAGAAAAGTACAAAGTGGATTACCAGATTAGAAGAAAACCTTCATTAGCTGAATAGTTTACGTCGCCAGAGGATGGACGACAGGCAAGCGACTTTCACCCAATTTTGCAACAAGGTTTGGATAAGTGTTGCGAAATAATTAAAGCAATTTTGGATGTAGTAATTACATTTTCCACTTGCACTTTGCATATCATGGGACATCAAGAAGATGTAACAAACGTACAAAGTAGTTCTGAGAATTTTCTCAACATCATAGACATGTTTGCGAGTGATACACTTATTAAGACTCATATTGAAAATGAGAAAAGAAAGACAAAATTCTTAAGTCCTGCCAAGTTAATTCAAAATTAACTTATTACACTGGCTTCAAAACGGGTGTTGGGTGAGTGTCATAATACATGACTTTAGAAAGATACCACCCACCCTTACTTTGGATACAACCCAAGACATTACTAAAATTGATATAATGTTAGGTGTAATACGTCAATATTAAACCTATTGTCTTAATCTATTGTAATCAATTTTTTTAATTCAATCAAATTATAATGTATTTTCACATTTCTATGTACTTAATATAAATGTACGGGAATTAATATATTAGAAAGGTTGGGGATTTTTTAATTAGATATGAAGAAAACGCGTCTAAAATTATTAAATAAAATAAATGAGTTTGTCGTTACTATAAGCGAATGCACTTCCTTGTATAATAAAATAAAGTTTTACTCTTGCTGTAAACAATATGCATGCATATATATATATATATATATATATATATATATATATATATATAGAGAGAGAGAGAGAGAGAGAGAGAGAGAGAGACAGAGAGAGAGAGACAGAATACAATAAAGAATAAAGTAAAATAAATAATCGTACAAGGAGGGTTCACTCATTGTTCTATCACTTTTATATTTCTTGTAATAATATAAATAACATACGAAGAACTATGTACAGGATGCATAAGTAAAACACTTGTAAGTCTTTATATATTTCATTTCACTCCAATTAATTATCACTGGTTGTGTGTAATTTAATCGCCAATAAATTTCTAACAAAACTATCCGAAAAAGTAACTTACAACTACTTTTGAATGTAGATTCTACATTGGTCAATCATAAAATACATGATGATCTTCTCTGTAAGTTGAGAAAAGTCATAGCATTTATTCGAAGATTCACCGCTGAAATATTGTAATTAAGTAATAAAGATGATAGTCATTGTTTAATTTTATTTTACAGCTCTGGAGACAACGACGCCGCCTCCGTAAGGATTTCGTAACATAATTGTTTTTACTTATACAGTCTTTACTAAAAATATTCATTTTTAAATATATTCTTATATTTTCCTGGTAAGGAACTGCTAAAGAGTCTTCAGACATCAGTACATACAAGAATGTTTTTTAAAAAGTAGTATTGTAACTTCGGGTGAATTGGGTAAAAACATAGAAGCATTATTTTAAGTTTAACGATTTGTAAAATGTGTCAATCAATAATGTTGAAGTGCAGGGGTTAAGACAAACATAGTGGTCTGCAGCACTGGGGAGCATTGACATTTGCAGAACAGCTGGCTGTTGTACCCCCTTCACTCATCTCAAATTACAACGCCAGTGTTGAGGCCTACCAAATAATTAACACGATATTTATGGTGACTTTCCATGCAAACAAACCCAAAAACTGGTGGTTGTTTACATAAAACTTGGATGTGAAGAAAGAAATGAAACTCTCTTCAGGGGTTAAGACAAACACCTAAATGCTATCAAAGTCGAAATACTATTTTTTTAACATGATACATTATTACAAAATGAACAGGTGTATTTCAATCCAGTTGTAGTGATTTATGATTCGAAAGCTTACTTTAATTTTAAGCTTCAACTCAGTTCTTTTACTCTCCCGTGAAAAATATTTTTTTCAACGAGGTTCTTATCACTTTTATATGAGTTTCTGAGCTTTTCGGAAAATCTTCCATCAGTATGTGAAGAACGAATGGTTGAAGTGAGTGTTCTCTTTTGTTTGGTGTGTTGCGAATTTACTAAAACAAACATGGATATTTCAAATTGTATACGGGAAGCTGTAAGTAAAAGTAACTATTACATTTTATTTAATAACGTGAACAAGAATTTTGAAATAAGAAGCACGGCCATTGAGGGAGGAGTTGATGATTAATATATTATTAATAATAATTGTTATTATAACAATACCCGATGGCGCAGAAGTAACGTTGCTGCATTGTAATCAAAGGGTCCCGGGTTCGATACCCGGTTGATATGGATCTCACTTTAAACTGTAGGTCCAGACCCGATTAGCTTTTCTGTGCATAAAGTGCACTTACAACAAAAAATCATTCAATATTGATAATAATAATAATTCGAAATGCCCTCTCTTTAGTAGGAAATCTGGGGGCAATGGACTGTATAATTAATTTACTCTTTCAGATATAAAAATGAAATTTGTGCAAACCCTGATTCTCACTCTTCTGGACTACTGTGACATAGCATATTCTGCAAATTTGTATGTTCGAAACAAAGTCAAAATTCGTTTTTACGCTACGTATATTACATAAAAAGAAATGATCCTATTTTTTCAACCCTAAATGAAAACAAAATGCTAAACATGAACAGACACAGCATATCTAATTTCTGCTGTTTGCACAAAAAAATCCCTGAAAAGTTACTTGATAAACTAGAAACCAGAAGGCTAATACACAGCTATGGAACAAAGGAATCAGCGAAACTTGAGCTCTTCAAACACTCACTGGAAATGGTCAAATTGTCATTTACACTTTCAGCGTTTAAAACATAGAACAAACTCCCGCCTTTCATTACCTCCCTCTGCAATTCAACAAATTTAAGAATGAGCTAAAGAATCTACTGTTAAATGAGCAATATATCTTTTCAAGCTCCAACTAATAGCGCTGACAATACATCTTAACCTGAATAAGAGCCTCGCCAATCCTTGACAAGTCTTTAACTATATTTTAATAATCACCTTACCTTAGAGAAATAGCATAATTATGTACGTCAATCTCTATATCCTTGCGTGAATCTCCTGCTCAGAAATGTTTTTTAGTATGTGTACATGTGTGTTTTTCTTTTTCCTTTCGTGTGCCCTATTCATTTTTTATTTCTCTTTGTAACAATTTTTCATTTTTTTTTTATATTCGGTTTGCGTACACGAGATAAATGTATAAACTGGATTAGGTGGAAGATCAGCCACAGGCTGGACCTCGACCTTCAATAATGAAAATTTGAATTTTAATATACAATGGAATGATTAGCACCTTCGCATTGTTGTTAAATGGTGGACTTGATTTTCGTTCTAGACAATAAAAGTTGGAGATGAAGAAGAAGAAGGGGAAAAGGACACAGCACTTCACAACAAACACGTTTTTGAGAATTTCTGTAATTCACCCATGCACTGTATTCATACGATATTCCAATAAATTGAATTAGCAAAGACTGTTGCAATGTTTGTGTATTTTCTTTATTGAAAGAAATAATGATAAAGTTTTAAAAATGTGAGCCTTCAGAGCACGTACAGGACATCGAGACAAATATCTTCCTTTGTCACATTTTCTTCGTTGAAGCCTTGTTTCGAAGCTGCGAGGCCTCGATAAACAAGATTGTGTATGCTCTACGTCAGATGCCGGGCCATGATAATAGCACAGGCTCATGTGTAGTGATGGACGATATCGGAAATTTTATATCTCGATGTATCGTCAAGAAAATATCGTCACTGACAATACGACACGATATATTTTCCGTATCGCGATATCGGCGATATATCATATCCACGATATATATCGCCACATTTTCGTGACAATATATCACCGACACAATATATATCGCCAAAATGTTGTGACGATATATCATCTAGTTGATATAGACTGGACGACATTTTTCAATATCGCAATATATAGTTCGGACAAAATATCACCCAAAAACACAACTCATGTGCTTTATCTCTTTATCAGGGATTTATCTCTGGCGCTGTGACGTCATCTGGTGAGCAAGTGGAGATTTCGTCCGATAGAACAGTTGGCGAACCTTTGTCTCTTGGTGTATAATGTTAATATTTTTTTTACTAATAGCATTGTTCACATTGAAAATGTCTATGTCTATTCGGGTGTAATAACTACAACAATAAGACTAAAGAAGGAGCCTTACGTATTTTATATTTCACAGAGAAGACATGACGATTTGCGAAAACAGTGGATTGATTACAGGAATTGTAGTAAATCGCAGGTTTGATTCCCACCACCGGCAGAAGAAATTTCATCTGAAGACGAGAGACGAGGTGCTCTTTCGAAATGTGGTGCTTGAAAATAGTTCAGTGGTTCCTAAAGTGTGCGCCATGGCGCCCTGGGGTACCGAAATGTTAAAATATTTTCACTGAAATGACCATTGACCATTTTAACACATAAAATGTTTCTGAATTTGAATAATGTGTTTATTTTTAAACTTAAGACAAGTAACCTAACCACACTAACTGAGCTTTGCAAGTGTTAGATAAGGCTAGGTTCTGATTCGAGCGCCGCCGAAAAATCTTGAAAAGAGATATTTGAGAACCACTGGTATAATTTCAAACACTAGACAATGAATTAACAATTTAGTAGGATGGAATTAGCTAACATTTTTCTAAAAGTCGGAATTAAATACTACAGAGAAACACTAAAGTTGCTGACCAAGGCAGTTTAATATGAATTAAGAGCACTTTACATGTAACGTTTTTACTTTCTATCAGAGTCTTTCTCAGACGAAGAACTAAAGTAAAAAGATTTTAGTTTGTAATTCTGGCTACAGAATTCTGGCCTGCAGATGCGCGCAACCACGAATCCTAGTCTGGGGGGGGGGGTAAACGTGCCAACAACAAGAACGATATAAATTATTCATTATTATTATTATTATTATTATTATTAGTAGTAGTAGTAGTAGTAGTAGTAGTAGTAGTACGATAAAGCGGTTCTACGCCATCAAGTGTGCCGCAGTGTTGCCAACCCACCCCAAGAAAATTTCACCATATGATATTTTACAGGCGAAGCTAACCTACAAATAGGAGTTGGCAACACTGACTAGTTGCTTCTCAACGTCTTGGAAAACGTCTTAAGACAAATATCTTAATCTTTAAGAAAGTCGACTTCAAGTATGTAAAGATGTTACTTCCGGTCTGTCAAGAAAATTTTCTTAAGATAAATATCTTAAGACGTTTTTCCAAGATATTGATTTTCTTGGCTCCTAATTGAGCTAGGATGATGATTTTATGTTTGTTGGATAGGATTCGACGACAGAAAGACAGATTGAACAATAGGTATTGGCTTGGGACGACGGAAGTTATACTTCCCGGTTTTTCAGTAGCCGAACGATGGAATTCCTCACTGGCCAATTTTGAACTTAAGATTGTTTCTATAAAATAACAATGCCTATGAATCTATTTGACTTCAGGAAGCAAGCTATGGAAGTGCCCGTCCAGCCTACGAGCTTCAACAAACTCCTGCTTCCATGCTATCTAAACTTAACGGTCTGTTAATTATACACTTGAATATATTATTTTTATTTACAGGATTGATTAAGGAGCAAGAATAGCATATACATAAATAACACACACCAAACCCAGCACCATCGTGAATTAGCCTTCCAAGGTTTTTTTTTAATTGCAAAGTATTTATTTTGTGGCACTCCACTAAATATATAAAAATAACATACCCCGCAAGTATTTTCAACAAGATGCAATCTGTGAAAATTTGCCCTATGTGTGAAACTAGTGTTTCAATTAAAAATTTCGAAAGACACCGCCGTACCTGTGTACCTGGTAAGCATGTGACCGCTACAGAGCCATGTCCCAGGTGGTAAACATATCACTATTGGTAATCTGAAAAAGCATATAACAACATGCAAAGTCGTCGGAGCACCTGTCCCACGCTCGACCAAGAGGGAAGCGAAAGCAGACTCGCCACCATTCGCCAAACGCGTCAAGCCTGTGTCGAAAGCGAACCAGTCTGCTTTTGATGGTTTGTTAGAGGACTTTGTCCTCACTTCGGAGGGCTCATGTGACGTGCGTAGCTTTTTGGAGAACGTGCAAGCCAAAATTATTACCATCCTCAGCGATGCGCTTGCAACGCACTCCACCAAATTCTACGCATCGCTATGCTGCCAATACAAGAAGCCGTCTGATGAAATTTATAGCTTCTACCACAATACCAAGGCGAGGACGCTACATCTGGCGGATGTCGACAAACTAAAGGCCATCTACAACGAGTTTGCCGAGGAGCTGGTGGCCAAGCAGGAGGAACATCAAGCTATAGGCTCAGGAGGTTCGCTGTGTGGTGAACCTCACGAACTGTGTATCAAACTTAACAAGTTTGTGCCTATCTCTGCGTCCAGCTACGTCCCCTTACCACGTACCATTGCGGCAAAGAAGGCTGTCCTGAACATTCAAAACAGTGACGCCAAGTGCATTCTTTGGTCGGTGCTTGCAGCGTTGCACCCTGTCCACTGGAAAAAACATTCATACCGAGTTAACCACTACAAGCAGTACGAGCCAGAGCTGGAAGATGCGATGGTTGGGATTGACTACCCAGTGGAGTTCTCGGATATTCGCAAGTTCGAGGCCCGTACACACAACCCGCAGTTGGCTATCAATATTTATGGCCTCACTGAGAAAAATGTGGTGTATCCTATTCGCGTGAGCGATGTAGACGACGATGGTGCGCAGGAAATCCATCTTTTACTCATCAAGAATGAAACTCACCATCACTACACTCTTATTCGCTCTCTCTCTCTCGGCTTGTTTCTAGCCAAACAAGCAAACAAAAACAACACATAGAAGTTTGTCGCAGGTGCTTGTCAATGTTCGACGGACAGGATCAACGCAGTTACCAACATGTTCGAGGCTCCAACATCGTTGCCGAGAAGCTCGCTCGCCACAAGCTCTACTGCAGTAACAACGAGATAGGGGTGGCAGTGTTGCCCAAACCTGGTACTGTAGAAACATTTCACATGCACAGTGCCATGGTAGAGCACCCTGCTATCATCATCACTGATTTCGAGGCCTTCCTCAAACCTATCTCCACATGCGATCCCAATCCCAAAGTTTCCTCTACTACCCCTCACCAACTCCACGAGGCCTCAAGTTGTGCTTATGTTGTGGTGTGGCGAGACCGACTTGTTGACCCCGAGACCTATGTGTATCGCGGTCCCGACATTTTCTAGAAAAAATGGTTGTGGAAGCCAACGAGATAGGGGAGTTCCTGTTGACCCCCAAGTAGACCTAGTGGCCGGGTTCTAAGCCATCATTTGAGGGTCGAATCATCATTTGAGGCTCGTCGTAGCCTTTTATGATGTATATTTTGAGGGCAGAGTTGGCAACACTGTGGGTTTTTACTGTAGCCTTTTATGAGGGGGGGGTCTATTGCCCCCCCTGTTTACATCTGGCAACACTACCGTAGTTTGACAGTGTTGTTAACCTACTGGGTTTTTTCACTGAGGCTCGAATTATTATTTGAGGCTCGTCGTAGCCTTTTATGATGTATATTTTGAGGGGCAGAGTTGGCAACACTGTGGGTTTTTACTGTAGCCTTTTATGAGGGGGGGTCTATTGCCCCCCCTGTTTACATCTGGCAACACTACCGTAGATTTTTTGACAGTGTTGTTAACCTACTGGGTTTTTCACTGTAAATTTTCATCAAAGGGTCTGAGGGGTCCATGTATTTTTTGTCTGGTAACACTGTTGGGGGGCCTAGTGTTGGCGACACTGTGGGTTTTTACTGTAACCTTTTATAAGGGGAAAAAACCTATTATCCTCTTTTTATATTTGGCAACTCTATTGGATGTTTTTTTTTTTTGAGGCTTGGGTTTTACCAACCCATCCGAAGAAAATTCCACTATATGATCTTTTACTGGCTAAGCTAACCTACAAATAGAAATTGGCAACACCGACGAGTCTTGAATTATTATTTGAGGCTCGTCGGTGTTGCCTACCCACTCTACAAAAATTCTACTATATGATTTTTTACAGGTTAAGCTAACCTACAAATAGGAGTTGGCAGCACTGACTTATAAACCCACTGGGTTCTCTTGGCATGTTTTTTTCATGATGTGTTGCTAGGCTATTGAGCATCTTGGCGTATACAATGTATATATTTTGAGAGGGGGGTTATAGCTTTTTATGCTGTACGAATACTGGAAGCTTGACAGTGACAACCAACAGAGTAGGTAAACCTACATCCAGGAACTGGCAACACTACTTTCTGACAGTGAATTTGAAATAAAATATTAAACAAAATACATGAGTAAGCACTGTGATTACAAATAGTACCAGTGTTATGCCCCCAACTCCAACTGGACAACTGGGGAAAATAATTGTACAACAATTTGTACCTAATTGTACAATACTTGTACCTAATTGTACAACATATACACAGACATAAAAGAGAGAGCCTTCCCGTAACTTACTTCATGTACAATTTATATGATTTTACAACTGTGAAAAGAAAGCATATGTGTTCTGTATGCACACATTTATTCTTATTTTTCGAAGTTGAATGAAAGCACATGTTTTTACGCTCTCGTAATACTAACCTTGCTCCACTGATTTTAAATTGCTTCCATCCGCTTTTTTTTTCTGTGTTATTTCCGTATGCACGCAACATTCGCTTTCAATAGACAGAAGGAGTGTTAGTATAGCAGGCTCCGAGTTTACAATTTATTAAATTAAACAATAATTTATGTAAGAATATACTTGTACTTACCGAATACAAAATAATAAAAAGCACATGTGAATGTTTGCGTGTGTTCATGTTATATGACGACTGAGTAAAAAAATAATGTTGACTCCCCGAAAGATAAAAGTTCCTAGTTCGACATCAGATGCATGCAAATTTTATGTTTTGCTCTCCAAAATCTTGATTTTTATGTTTGTGCTATTTGTCATACAGCAGAGGAGAAGAGGGGAGAGGGAGGGGAGGGGGTACTATTAGCGCCATCTATTAGCAAACAATAGAAATAAAAAGTAGGGTCAAACTTTTTCAACACCCAAACATTTTAAACGTCTTCACGTAGTAATACGATAGCTGAAGATGTTTAAAAGAGTACTCTTAGTCGACGAAGCTAATTGCTAGGGCCCTTATATTACTAAAATATTCTTTAATTTGCATATTTCTCATACCGCCATATGTTGTTCTAGTTGACTTCTTCCAAAAAAATGCTAATTAGCGAGAGTTAATTAAGCAAGGCAAGTAAAAGAAGCAAAATAGAACAACATATGTGCCGGCGTGAGAATATGTAAAAATTCGATTCAGAGGTGGATCGAATTAAAGTTGGGGGATATTTTGCATTTTTTCTCTATAATGTACAAAACATTTACCGTACATAATCTTTTCCATTTACAACAGTATAAAATAAGAGGAATGTGTGACAATATCCATATTAATTAGGAAAGTATGTTGTATGCTAGGTTAGCTAATTGTGTCTTCTACAGCTTCACTATATAAAGGGAAGATGGAAAAAGAGAGCTCTACGGAAACTGACGCTCTTAACAATATTGTACGCCCGTGAAAATTACATATAAATAAGACTTAAGCGTATTATCTGCTTTCATGTCAGATTTTGCCAACCTGTGAGCTGTAGTGTTTAGGTGACAAGCGACCTGCTCAAATATGATACTGTTGACAATATTGTACGCCCGTGAAAATTATATATAAATAAGACTTAAGCGTATTATCTGCTTTCATGTCAGATTTTACCAACCTGTGAGCTGTAGTGTTTAGGTGACAAGCGACCTGCTCAAATATGATACTGTTGACAATATTGTACGCCCGTGAAAATTATATATAAATAAGACTTAAGCGTATTATCTGCTTTCATGTCAGATTTTACCAACCTGTGAGCTGTAGTGTTTAGGTGACAAGCGACCTGCTCAAATATGATACTGTTGACAATATTGTACGCCCGTGAAAATTATATATAAATAAGACTTAAGCGTATTATCTGCTTTCATGTCAGATTTTACCAACCTGTGAGCTGTAGTGTTTAGGTGACAAGCGACCTGCTCAAATATGATACTGTTGACAATATTGTACGCCCGTGAAAATTATATATAAATAAGACTTAAGCGTATTATCTGCTTTCATGTCAGATTTTACCAACCTGTGAGCTGTAGTGTTTAGGTGACAAGCGACCTGCTCAAATATGATACTGTTGACAATATTGTACGCCCGTGAAAATTATATATAAATAAGACTTAAGCGTATTATCTGCTTTCATGTCAGATTTTACCAACCTGTGAGCTGTAGTGTTTAGGTGACAAGCGACCTGCTCAAATATGATACTGTTGACAATATTGTACGCCCGTGAAAATTATATATAAATAAGACTTAAGCGTATTATCTGCTTTCATGTCAGATTTTACCAACCTGTGAGCTGTAGTGTTTAGGTGACAAGCGACCTGCTCAAATATGATACTGTTGACAATATTGTACGCCCGTGAAAATTATATATAAATAAGACTTAAGCGTATTATCTGCTTTCATGTCAGATTTTACCAACCTGTGAGCTGTAGTGTTTAGGTGACAAGCGACCTGCTCAAATATGATACTGTTGACAATATTGTACGTATATTGTATTGTATAGGAGACTAGAAGCATATAATTTGGCGAAAAAAAACCAAGTAAGGTCATAGAAAATAGTTAAAAAAAGTGAACAATTATATTTTGCATTGCACAGCATTGGATATTAAATAACATACCCCCAAAAAATCTCTGCATTATGCGTTCTGAAAAAAATTGCCCTACGTGCCAAATTGCTGTGTTAAGTAAAAATTTTCAAAGACACTGTCGTACTTGTGTGCCGGGAAAGCGAATATGTGCAACCAAACTGTGCTCTAAGTGTGAAAAAAAATTTTCTATTGCCAACTTCAAGCGACACCAGCTTACTTGCAAGAGTACTGGACCATCTCTACCGCAACCTTCCAAGCGAAAGGTAGAAGTAACCTCCCTCGATGCATCGCCACCTGCCAAACGCGTCAAGCTGGCGAAGAAAGCAGACCGATTTGCGTTTGAGCATTTATTAGAAGACTTTAACATAACATCAGACAGCTTCTGCGATGTGCGTAGTTTTCTGGAGAGCGAGCGAGCTAAGATAATATCCATCCTCAACGATGCATTGGCTACATACTCCACTAAATTCTATGCTGTGCTATGCTGCAAGTATAAGAAACCGTCTGATGAAATATATAAATTCTTCCATGCGACAAAAGCAAAAACACTGGATCAGGCAGATGTCACTGACCT
Source organism: Lepisma saccharinum (assembly GCF_977018435.1). Taxonomy (NCBI): domain Eukaryota; kingdom Metazoa; phylum Arthropoda; class Insecta; order Zygentoma; family Lepismatidae; genus Lepisma; species Lepisma saccharinum. The sequence continues at coordinate 22,072,960 of NC_139231.1, read as the reverse complement.
CGACAGCATCTACGACAAGTTTGTCGAGGAGTTTGTGGCAAAGCACGAGGAGCATCAGGCTAAAGGCTCGGGCGGTTCGCTGTGTGGCGACCCCCACAAACTTCGTCTGAAACTTAGCAAGTCCCTGCCACTGGCAGGGTCTAGCTATATTGCCCTGCCACCCGAGGTTGAAGCAAGGAAAGCTGTTCTCAATATTCAGAACAAAGACACCAAATGCTTCCTCTGGTCGGTGCTGGCAGCATTGCACCCTGTTCACTGGAAAAACCACTCGTACCGTGTTAACCACTACAAGCAGTATGAGTCGGAACTGGAGGTTGCAATGGCCGGGATTGCCTACCCTGTAGAAGTCTCGCATATTCGCAAGTTTGAGGTTCGTGCTCGTGACTTGTTGGGCCTGCAATTAGCCATCAATGTTTACGGTCTCACCGAGAACAAAAATGAGGTCCACCCCATCCGGGTGAGCAACGTGAGCAACAACAACGAGGTACGAGAAATCTACCTCCTGCTCATCAAGGACGAAACCCATCACCATTACACCCTTATCCGTTCCCTCTCTCGGCTTGTTTCGAGCCAACGGAGCAAAGACAAAACCCACGTCGAGGTGTGTCGCAGGTGCTTGTTTACATTTCATAATCGAGAACAGCAGGATTACCGGCGCATCAGAGGTCCCAACATTGCTGCTGAGAAGCTAGCTTGCCACATGTTCTACTGTGGTACCAACAAGCCTGCACGAACTATCCTGCCCGAACCTGGTGCAGTAGAGTGTTTTCGCATGCACAGTGCTATGGTGAAGCATCCTGCCTATATTGTAGCAGACTTCGAGGCCTTTCTTCAACCTTTGTCTAACTGCGAGCCCAACCCCGAAACATCCTCTACCATTCCTTTCCAAATCCACGAGGCCTCGAGTTACTCCTATGTTGTGGTGTGGCGAGACCAACATATTGCCTCCGAGCCCTATGTGTATCGCGGTCCCGACCCGGTCAAACACTTCCTGGAGAGAATGCAACAGGAAGCCATCAAGATAGGGAAGGTGCTGTTGGCCCCCAAGCCCATGCTGCCTCTGTCTCCCAAAAACAAGCATCAGCACGAAATAGCTCTAAATTGTCCTGTTTGCAACTCGGTCTTCACTGACGATAACAAAAAGGTCCACCACCATGACCATTATGGGACCGGAAGCTACATTGGCCCGTGGTGCAACAGATGTAACTTGAGAGCCAGGGACCCGCGCTTCATACCGGTCTTTTTTCACAATGGCTCGGGATATGATTTCCATCACTTGGTTACACATCTAGGGTACGACAATGCGAGAATCAATGTCCTGGCACAGAACGAGGAACGTTATATTAGCATCAGCAAGTGGGTGCCGATCCCCGACTCAAGCAGCAGCATCGAGCTTCGGTTCCTCGACTCTCTGAGGTTCCTCCAGGCAAGCCTCGATGCTCTTGCTGGGAAGCTCAGAGACGACCAACTAGCCATTACCACATCAAGTTTCCCGAACTTAGATGTCGCACTCATCAGACGTAAAGGGGTCTACCCCTACGAATACGTCACCGACCCTTCCAAGTTCGAAGAAGAGTTGCTGCCTCCCCAGGATAAGTTCTACAGCCAACTGAGAGGTTCAGGTATTACCGACGAGGAGTACAAGCATGCTCAGTCTATGTGGGTCAAGTTGGGTTGCCGAACTTTCGGTGATTACCACGATGCATACCTGAAGCTTGATGTGACGCTTCTTGCCGATGTGTTCCAGGCGTTTCGGGCAACTGCGATAAACATTTACAACCTGGACCCTGTATATTTTTACAGCCTTCCTGGACTGGCATGGTCGGCCATGCTCCTGCTGACTAAAGTTAAACTTTCACTTATCTCCGATAATAATATCATGCTTTTCATCGAGAGAGCTATCCGGGGCGGCATGGTCCAAGTGTCGCAACGCTTCGCACACGCCAACAATCACCACATGGCCACTGGTTACGACCCCTCCCAACCATCAAGCTACATCATGTACACTGATGTGAATAATCTTTACGGGCACTCCATGATGCAGCCACTCCCAACAGGACAGTTTAAGTGGGTTGATCCTTTATACCACGACATCGAAAAAGAGTGCGACGAGTTTGGGTTTTTTGCCGAGGTGGACCTTGACTTCCCCGAGAAGCTGCAGGATACATTCTGTGACCTTTCGCCTGCTCCGGAAGTCAAGTGTCCACCTGGCTCGGATCAACCGAAGCTCGTCATGGACTTGGAGCCCAAAAAGCGTTATGTGCTACACTACCGGAACCTCCAGTGGTTAATGCAGCAAGGGGTCTCGGTCAAAGCAGTTTACCACGTGCTCTTGTTCAGGCAGTCTCCATGGTTGAAGCCGTACATCGAACTGAACACCAAACATCGCACTGATGCCACTTCGGAACTTGATCGCGATTTTTTCAAATTAATGAACAATGCGGTATTTGGGAAGACCATGGAGAATGTGCGAAATCGCGTTGATGTGAGGTTGGTGACGAAGAAAACACAGTGTCGTCGACTTGTTGCAAGCCCGCTGTTCAGGTCTCGAACAATTTACAACGAACAGATGTCTCTGATTCACATGAACCGGGGCAAGGTGCTACTCAACAAGCCCATCTATGTGGGAGCTGCAGTTTTGGATCTGAGCAAGTTGTGCATGTTCGAGACATATTACGGTATACTACGTGCACACTACAACCACAATATCTCGCTCCTCTACACAGACACAGACAGCTTGGTGTACCATGTTCGCACGGCCGATGCGTATGGTGATATAGCCAAAGTTCCAGCTCTTGTCAAGCTCTTCGACACATCGGGCTATCCCCAGCTAAACCGGTATGGAATTCTGCCCCGGAACAAAAAAATACCCGGTAAACTCAAGGACGAGAAAGACGGGGATGTGATTGTGGAGTTTGCTGGACTTCGTGCCAAAGCCTATGCGATCCGGGCTGAGGGTTCTGTAACAAAAAAGGCAAAGGGTGTAAGCAGGCAAGTGGTTCGGGAGCACCTCAAGTTTGAGGATTACCTCGAGTGCCTCAGAACAAAATCGCCCATTCTACAAAAAGAGCATCGTATCCAAAGCGTCGATCATGTGCTTACAACTAATATTGTCAGGAAAGTTGCTCTGGATGCACACGACGACAAGAGGTGTATTCTTGAATGTGGGGTCCATACACTTCCGTGGGGCCACTATCGCCTCCAAACTAGTAAGACCTGCCCAGAGTGCAACAAAAAGTAATAGGCAATGCGAAAAAAAAAACAATTTTAATTTACTTCCACTTCCTCGATTACATGCATGCATGGCACAGCAAAATTAAACTTCTGGAAACTGCTAATTGCAATTTGTACTTATATATATAAAATTCCACATTTCTTATTGTGTGCTATTTTTTTTTATTTATTTAAAACTGTTCAGTCACTCTTTCATTCTTGACGTCATACACAAATGTTTTCTCTGCAATAAGAATGACACTGCACAGAGTATCTGCAGGCAAGGCATCGTGGAACTCGCATACAATCTTGATGTTGGTACGATCGTTGACCACCACTTGCTTTCTTTTCGTGGTGTTGATGACGGTCATGGGTCTCCGTGCTTTGAATTCGCTGGGCGCGTAGTACACGTCCACGCTTCCTTCGGTCACGCGTTTGTAAGCCGTGTAAGCTTCGTAAAGTTTGAGGTAATCGTCTTTGGTCATGTCGAGGTTGTAATTCTCGCGCGGGAACACTTCGTTCCTACCGTTCTTCAGATAAACGTTCTTGATCTTGCAGTCGTCGAACTTGCTGGAATCTTTTTCCTGATCGTTATCGCGTCCGGTCTGAAAAAGCACTACGACGAAATCTGGCATGTCGAACTGTATGTTGTTGAACTGTGTCGTCACGTCGAATTCCATGTGACTTCCCGACGCCATCTTCTGCACGCACTGGTAACCGTGAAAGTGAATCGGCACCTGCGGACTTTTCAAGATCTCCGCTTTGTACTTGAGGGCGTAGTTCGTTTCGTATTCCACCACCGGCATTCTCAATTCCATGCTCCGGATGACGCATTTCGCTGCTTCGGGTAAAGTGTTGGCTATCGGCGTGGTGCCGTCCGGACCCAAAGTAGCGTATCGCATTAGTGCGTCGTTGTCGTTGGCCGCTCTTCGAAACGTGACCCTCAGTCCTCCCTTCCACATGATCTCCTTGTAGTCCGAGAAGAAACCAGGCAGCAGACGCATGGGAAAGAGCACCGTGTGACTTCTCGTCGATATTTTGGCCCCGGCTTCGAATCCCCCGGCCTGGTAGTACGCTGCGTCCGTTTTGGATAATTTCAACGTTCCCACTGCCGTCGACGTGATGCCTGGATAATCTATTCTGTCGATGACGGTGTTGTGTTTCCTCACCTCCACCTGCGAGAACAGGTGAGGCACGAAGTTGTCCACGAGTATCAAGTTTGCTGCTGCAGGAAACGCGTCTCCGCTTTCCTTCTTCACCACGTCGAATTGAAGGTAGAGGTCCGCTCTGTGAGGATGAACGAACCCGTCGCCTACGTCCACGTCGTATTCGATCTCCCTGTTCAATTCGTTCAGATTGGCGAACGTGCGACGGTTGGGAGGGAAAGATTGCAATTCGTAACTTTCGATTTGCTCCATTTTACATGTATGGTTATTTATTATACGTTGATCTCCACGATGGCCGTCGTAGTGGCACCTGCGAAATCCACCACGTCTCCTTTCTCGTTCGTCACCACCAACTCTATGTCGTCTATGCGGTTGCGACATACTGGAAAATAGATCGGCGAAGAGGGCGTGTAGATGATCGGTTCCATGAACTCGGAACTTGGTTTGAAAGTGGCTATGATTCCCGTCTGCTTGTGACTTCCTAATAATCCGTCCGAAGATTTCGTGATCATACCTTCCGCCACGTTGCAGTGTACGTTCAGAGTCTCTATGGCCAAGAATTTAGGAATGTTGGTTGCTACGTGCTTGATGCCAGCTTCGAGTTTTGGGTGGTTGTTCTCGAAACCTAAAAGTTCTCCCATGGTGCCCAGGTCCACGGTCTCCGTCGCGGATAGGATTTCCACTCTGTGCGTGACCGAATTTTGAGAAAGGTATGTGCCTTTGGGTAATTGAGCTTGCAAAGTGGAAAGATTGTATTGTCCTGGCGTGACGACGATGTGTTCGCTTCCGACGCTAATTTTGTTGTTGTGCTGCGTGACGTTAGGTATGAGGTACATGCTGTAGAATGCACGCAGAGCCACGGATTTAGGATAGACGATGTCGTCGTGCAGCGTGAGTTTCAAGATTGAAGATTTGCTCGTGAGATGGAACACGCCCATCCTAGTGATGCTGTTTAAGGTTCCACAATGCTTTCTGGAAATCCTCGATCGTAGGGTTATTTATTTTAGAGAGAAACGCGAGCACGGAGAGGCAGAGATGACCGCAGTTCACGTCTCCGAAATTTTGAATGCGTTCGTCGTTGTAGTATATAGAGGTTTTGTTCGTTTTCAGATAATGAATTAAATTTGTAGGTGGAACACCTCCGAAAGAATCGAAAACGAATGCTTTATCATCATTTTTGTGGTAACATATCCAATGCGTGCCTGGATTTTCTTGACCGTCCAAGTTGACTACTCCGCATTCTCTTCTTTTGACGCTTGAAGGTAACGAGTCGGACATGAAAACTCCTCTGAAGTGTTTGATTCGTAACGGTCCGATCAGAGATTCAATGTCTCGGTTGGTGAGTGCTGTTGTTTCTTTTTTTTAAACTTCTTCATCACGCCCTTCCCCCCTTTCTTCTCCATGGCCAGGTTGTGACGTTTCTGTTCTTCCAATTCCGCTTTGTTCTTCTTCGAGTCGATGACGGTTTTCGCGATGGCGGCACTTCCGCCGGCCAAACTTCCCACGGCCCCCAATGCTGCCAGGATGGCGGGGATACTGAATATGAAACCTCCGATCTTTTGCTGTTTCCGCGAACGCTGCAATCTTTTCAATTGAGGTGTGCTGAGCAGTAATTTCATTCCGTGTCCTTTCGACAAGCAAGAACGTTTCTTCTCGCGTTGTTTCTTGGTGAGTAACCCATCGAGAGCACCTAGATTTTTTAGATTGGAGTATGGTATCTGGTACACGACACCCTTGGGCTTCATGTTGATGCTCTATGTGTTATTTTCACGGTATGTTATTTATATATATATTCTGAGATTTTTTCTTGTGTAGTTTTTTTACGGTATGTTATTTATATACCCCACCCCAATTTTTGTTTCGTGTTCATGGCGTTGGTGGTACCCAGTGCGGCGACCCGTTCACCCAGCGATGCGTCTCTGCTCACGAACCTTTCGAAAGCTGCATGTTCCAATTTTTTGTCTGCTTCGTGACGTGCGTCCAGATCCGTCTGCGTGGTGTTGTAGGCGATGTCGTGATCTTTGCATGCCGCGTCCAACGGATTCACACCCTTGTCTCCTCTCTCCAATCTTTTCTCGAGTTTGGTACCCGGTCCGCAGTACTGGTAGCCAGGTAGATGCATCTCGAAAGGTAACTTGTTGATGATGTCGTTCACGAGTCCCTTTCCTTCGGCCACGTTCCAAAATTTCGGAGGCAGCGTGTTGATGATTTTGATCAGGTAACCTATGCCCTTGTCGTCGTTCACGATGAAGTTGGAAAGTTTCGTGCTGATCATGTCCACGATGCCAACCTTCTCGTTGTAGAAATTACGGTTGCCTGCATTCTCTTCGCCGGCTATCACCAACAATCGGTCCACGAGTTTCCTAACGTCGTCCACCCAAACGAATTCTTTGGGTAACGTGTTGTAGCGTTTGACGCCGCTGCCTGTTTTGACCTGGTTCCAAATCGGTTTGATGAGATTCCTGTACTTCTCGCCGCTGCTCGATTTCACCCTATTCTGCGAGGCGTCGTTGTTCTGGTACAAGGCATCCGTCATGATCAGAATTTCCTTGTAACTTTGGAAATCTTCGTCGGTGTAATCTTTCGGCTGCTTTTTGGCAACGAGTTCCCACAGTCCCACCGTACCCGGATACCTGTTCCATCTATCCTTGTCGCCTAAATTGATTTTAATGTCGTTACCTTCGAAGGTCACCTTCGATTTCCCAATCTTCCACACCACACCGCCGCCTTCGCTGGTTTCCATGCTGGGATACAATCCGAACACTTCATCCTTGTCGAATTTCCCCGTGCTCAGGTAGTCTCGTGCCAAAGGTCCCAACTCGATTTTATCCGAAGACGTACTGCCTATGGCTCGACGTCGTGCCGGTGCATCCTTCAGTTCGAACGGCGTCGAAGGAATGCTCGAAATAGGCGTGGGTACGGCGTAACTTTTAGCTGCGAGCGGTACGAGTTCGTTGATCAAATTTTTATTTTGTTCCGTGACACTTTTAATTTCTTTACCTAGACTGCTGATGGCATCGATCACGGGTTGATCCTGACGTTTCTTCTCTTCGTAGAATCCGCGATTCTCGGATTTCCAACCTTTGAAGCGTTTCGCGAGGTAATCGCGAAGCTAGAGATTTTCGTCTTCGATTTTTCGTTTCGTCATGACGTTATTTATACACGTCGTTTCTCACAACGTTGCAACGTTTAGAAAGTCGTTGATTTTGTTTCTGTATTTTCCGTCGTTGGGTTTCCTCGTCATGTCGATCGTCGCGAATCCGAAATCGTCACCGTTCCAGCAAGTAGAGCAGCAGCGTTCCGAAAATTGATTGTAGTTCATGTCTCCGCCTACGTAGTCATCGTACGCGTGCTTGAGGTTGGTGTGATTTTGACGAAACAAACATATGAAATTAGCGTTGTCGCGTACTAACTGTTTTGGAATTTTGGAAAACGTTTGAGCTAGGTAGAAGCAATCCATTCCTTTGTGACGACCTTGCGTGAAAAAGTTGCGAATTTCATTTTGATTTTCCAGGATGGCGTCGTCGAACACAACGACTGAATTTTCACGACAATCGTCGAGTGGTTTTATTTCCGAGGCGAACGTTGCAATGTCCAGACCATCGTACAGTTTCATCAGTTGCTGGTATTTGGATTGCTCCAAACTTTTCGAGAACACGTACAGGTGCCTGTTCTTCCAATCTAACCAATTCGGTGCAAGGAGAAAATTGTCCACGAGCAGTGTCGTTTTCCCACACCCCGAAGGACCTACGATCAGACAGCGGATGCTGTCGGGAAGCAACTTGCCGTTCTTTTTTTTTCTCGTTTGACTTTCCGGATCCGGTAGACGCTTCACCACGTTCCACGTACTCACAAGATCACTTCGTTCGCGTCGATCCAACTCTTTTCCGGAAGTCCCAGCCATTTGACAAACAGTTTGTCACCTTTCCTACGCAATACTTTCTCGATGAGGTACGTGTCGGGGTGTTTTGTTTTAGAGAGTTCCTCTTCGTAAAATCTTCCTTTCAAAATCTCGCCGCTACTATCTTTTATTATATACGTGTGTCGGTTTCCGGGTAGAACTCGAACCACCGTAAAGAGTTCCGTGCTCCAATTTTTTGTGAATCCCTTCTCGAAGGTGCGTTTGAATTTGCTGATCCTCACCCGGTCTCCAATTTTGTATTTAGCTTTTTTTGTCGTGGGTGTGTACTTTGGACAGTAAACTGTAGAAATTAAACGCTGCTCGTCGGACTTGGTAACGTTGGCTGGCTTCATGCCTATCGTTCTGTGTACCGTATCATTATAGGTGTCGACGAGTTCCGGCAGAATGTCGACCCATTTGTAATTTCCCCGAAGCGTGAATCGTTTCCACATGTGTGTTTTCAAGGTTCGATTGAACCTTTGCACGATGCTGGCTTTGATGTGACTGAAGGTCGAATAATGTGGAATCTTGTGTTTTTGAATAAACTTTTGGAATACGGCGTTGTAAAATTCTTTACCGTTGTCCGTTTGCAGAAACCGTGGTTGTCCGCCGCTGCTTTCGCGAAAAATTAATTTGAATGCTTCCGTGACGCATGTTCCCGTTTTCGCCTTCAAAGGTAGAGCCCATGCGAATTTCGAAAATGTGTCTATGACGGTGAGGAGGTACTTGTTGCCCTTGTTCAATTTATGTACGTTTTTCAAATTGCCGCTACTCATCTCCACGAGGTCGCTTTGCCAGAGGTCGTCGATGCCCTTGGTTACCACAGCCAAACGTTCGTAGTTACGGCGTGCAGGTTTATGCAATTCTTCGACGATGGCTTGCCTAGACATTTTTTTTAGAGATTACGTTTCAAGAGAAGCACAAGCGTGATGGGATTCAAAGAGGGTGGCACTTCGCTCGTGTTTTGAATGATCAGCTTATCGCCGGCACTCACGTCGAAAACGGTAAGATCTTCGTCTTCGTGTATTTCATATATGTTGCGCGTTTCGTTCCAACGTGCCAGAGGAATGTTTCCTGCTTTCTGGACACCACGATTCGATATCAAAGTCATGGTGGGAACGCTAGCTTTTCTACCGTGAGACCAGTACGAAAATTCGTTTATCTGAATCGTGCCATCGAGGAGAAACTTGTAGTACGGATGATAAGGATGCAACATGTACAGTTTGTTACCTTCGACGAACGTGGAGATTCTCTGTTGATTGGGTACGCTGTTGATTTCGATGGCTTGCAGAGAATGCAGTTTAGCGAATTTAGTGTCAACGCCGAGCAGATTACTGTGAACTTGTCCGAGTTTATTTTCGATGGGCAGCAAATGCTCGATTATGGTATCCGTTACGGCAGAAAACGACGGTTTGATTTTCACTTCCACGTTCAACTGCTTGTAGTTTTCGTTCAGTTCTTGCAACTTGGCACCGAAAGAGGCCAGCGTCGATTCCTGCGTGGATTCCAGCACTACAACTTGATCTCTGATGTTGACGACAATGTTCTGAAGGTTCTCGACTTGATTCAATTTCGAGCTCTTCTCGGTAAGATCGTTCACGATCCTTCGCATCTCTGTAAACTGCGTGTGAAGGTCGGCGGCGCTCTGCGAAGTGGGCAGCGTCGACACCAGCGAACTAATTTCGTCTCGAATCTGTTCCACGTTCGCCGTTTCCGTTTCTAGTCGTTTCAGCATTCGAGATATGTTTCTTTTCAAAGCGTGCAATTCTTTGGAGGTGGGGAGATTGGCCACCCTACTCTCGAGATCGCTCAATGAACTTTTGATGTCGTTCGAATCGGATAGTGCCGTCACCGCCGTTTTCAATTTTTCCAAATTTTCGCTCGAAGGCACGCTCGTTCGTAACGATTCCAAGTCACCCTGTATGTTGTCGAGTACGTGATGAAAATGAGCGAGATTCGTTTCGACGTTCAAATTTTCTAAATATTCGATCTTCTGCTGAACCGTGCTTAACGTGTCTTGAATACTCGTCAACGCTCTTGCTTCAGCGTGAATATTTTTAATTTCTTCGTTGATCAATTCCAAGGACGCCTGAAGCGTAGCGATGGTGGTTTGAATGTGTTCGAAATCTCGATACGACTCCAATTGAATTTTTATGTTCGCGACGCTTTTACCGATGACCTGCAGTTCGTCCGACGATGGTAGGTTCGTCATGGTATCTTCCAAAGTCTGTAACTTGGATTTGATTTCTTCCAACGTGCCGGTGAATTCTTCTTGTAATTTGGAAACGACGACATGTAAGCGTTCTGCATCTATATCGTTCACGACGGTTTGAAGTTCAGAGAAATTCTTTTCTATTGCGGAAGTTCGTTCTTCGATTTCGAGTTTCAGTTTTTCCAAATCTTCATTTTTCGATTGAAATTGCTGTAATTTGGCCAAATCATTTTGAAGCGAATCCACGCTCAACTGTATATTTTGAACGCTGTCGTAAGAAGGTACGTCGACATAATTTTTTATGAGCGTTTTCAGTTCGGAATCGATTTTCAGAATGGGGTCGAGACATTGCGTTTGGAGCGTAGCGATTTCCGACTCTAAACTTTTGTTTAAGGTCTCCTGCAAAGCGATCAAATCGCTCCTCAACTTCTTAACTCGAACGTCCAACATGAGAATCTCTTCTGCATGGTCTACACGCTTGGTGTTGCCGAAAATGTCGTTAGGCATTTTTGGTTAACGGTTATTTATAATAGGATAGACGATTCGTAATTCTACAAAAAGAGGAATGAGTTTGTCGTAATCTCCGAGAAGTTCCATGTAAAGATAATCTCCTGCAGAAACATCGTACGTAATGTTAGAAAGCATCTTGTCGTGCTTGATTCGAAAAATATTCTTGCCGGTAGAAATTTTGATTTCGCCTGCGTTTTCCGGATTCACGGTGATTTGAAGTTTCCCGTCGATCGGAATTTCGTAGAAATGTAAATTGTTATTAAAAACATAAAACATTTTGCCCACATCGTCATTCAGTTTCGTCCAAATGCTGTTGAGATGAACAATCAGTAAACCATTGAGTTTAGATAACACGGAAGGTAAGAGGTTATTGAAATTTGGCGGTGCAGTCTCCATGTTGATCTGTTTGCGGAAGCCAAAAAGATTCATTGTCCTTGTTAGTTATTTAAGAATACGGTCAAAGTTTTTTTTTGTAATGACACGCAAAGTTTTTTTTTGTTTGCTTGCGTCACAATACAGGCACGTGCGCGTGCGTGTGTGTGTGCGACACATTGTTCCCGAAAGAGATTTACAAAAGTCACGATATATAAACATTTGGTCCCACAGTTGGAAAATTACGATAAGTTGCATTCATCCTTCAAGGATGAGAGAGTGCATTCGTCACAATACACGCGCGCGCGTGTAAAAATTATACACCGTGAAAAGCTACAACGAGTTGGAAACACTGCTGGTAGGGTTAACATACACCATAAAAGGCTACGCCTCGCCCCGAGTTGGCAACACTGCTTGTGAGGTTAACATACACCGTGAAAGGCTTTAAAATATCATATAGTGGAATTTTTGTAGAGTGGGTTGGCAACACCGACGAGTCTTGAATTATTATTTGAGGCTCGAATCATCATTTGATGCTCGAAATCATTATTTGAGACTCGAAATCATCATTTGATGCTCGTCGGTGTTGCCAATTTCTATTTGTAGGTTAGCTTAGCCAGTAAAAGATCATATAGTGGAATTTTCTTCGGATGGGTTGGTAAAACCCAAGCCTCAAAAAAACATCCAATAGAGTTGCTAAATATAAAAAAAAACAATAGACCCCCCCTCATAAAAAGCTACAGTAAGAGCCCACAGTGCTGCCAACACTAGGCCCCCAACAGTGTTACCAGACATAAAAAATACATGGACCCCTCAGACCCTTTGATGAAAATTTACAGTGAAAAACCCAGTAGGTTAACAACACTGTCAAAAAATCTACGGTAGTGTTGCCAGATGTAAACAGGGGGGCAATAGACCCCCCCCTCATAAAAGGCTACAGTAAAAACCCACAGTGTTGCCAACTCTGCCCCTCAAAATATACATCATAAAAGGCTACGACGATCCTCAAATAATAATTCGAGCCTCAGTGAAAAAAAACAGTAGGTTAACAACACTGTCAAACTACGGTAGTGTTGCCAGATGTAAACAGAGGGCAATAGACCCCCCTCATAAAAGGCTACAGTGCCCCCACAGTGTTGCCAACTCTGCCCTCAAAAATATACATCATAAAAGGCTACGACGAGCCTCAAATGATGATTCGAGCCTCAAATGATGGCTTAGAACCCGGCCACTAGGTCTACTCCCCCAAGTCTATAGAATCGCTTTCTTCTGACGCCGAAATCGAGGCTACTGCCTGTCCTGTGTGCACCAGGGAGTTTAGCACCAACAAGCGTAAAGTTCAACATCATGATCACTTCAACGGTAGATACATTGGTCCTTGGTGCAACCGGTGTAATTTGTTGGCCCGGGACCCGCGCTTCATCCCTGTGTTTTTCCACAATGGCTCGGGGTACGACTTCCACCATCTGGTGCCACATCTTGGGTACGACGACATGTGAATCAACGTCCTGGCGCAGTACGAGGAGCGTTATATTAGCTTGAGCAAGTGGGCACGAATCCCAGAATCAGGCTCTTCCATCGAACTTCGTTTCCTCTACTCCCTGGTTCCTCCCGGCCAGCCTCGATGCCCTGGCGAAAAAGCTCAGGGACGAGCATATGCTCATCACCTCTGCCAATTTTCCAAACTTGGACGACGGTCTCTTCAGGCGTAAGGGGGTCTACCCCTACGAATACATCACCGACTCTACCAAGTTTGCGGAGAAGTCGCTGCCTCCTCGAGCAAAGTTCTACAGCAGCTCAGGTATTTCTGAGGACGACTACAACCATGCTCAGTCCATGTGGCGCGAGCTGGATTGCCAAAATCTTTGGGGCTACCACGGTGCCTACCTAAAACTCGATGTGACGCTCCTCGCTGATGTGATCCAGGCGTTTCGTGCAACTGCGAAGACCATCTACAAGCTGGACCCTGCATACTTCTACAGTCTTCCTGGACTGGCATGGTCGGCCATGCTCCATGTTACAAAAGTTAGGCTTGAGCTTCTTTCGGGCGTGGACATAATGCTGTTTGTAGAACGTGCCGTCCGGGGTGGAATGGTCCAGGTGCCGCAGCGACACTCGCACGCCAAAAATCACCACATGGCCACCGGTTACGACCCCTCCCAACCGTCCACCTACATCATGTACACAGACGTCAACAACCTCTACGGACACTCCATGATGCTGCCACTCCCCTCCGGAGGGTTCAGGTGGGCTGATCCTTCCAAATTTAATGTTGAAGGTTTCAGCGATTTGGAATTTTTTTTTTTTTTTTTTTGCCGAGGTGGACCTTGAGTTCTCCGAGGAGCTGCAGGATTTGTTCTGCGACCTTTTGCCAGTCCCGGAATTCAAATTCCCGCCTGGCTTGAACCAATCAAAGCTCGTCATGGACTTCAAGCCCAAAGAGCGTTATGTTCTGCACTACCAAAACCTCTGGTGGTTGATGGAGCTAGGGGTTACCATCCGCACAGTACATCGAGTTCTTATGGTCGAGCATTGTCTATGGTTGAAACCATACATCAAGCTCAACACCAAACACAGCACAGTCGCTACTTCTGATTTCGATTTCTTCAAGTTAATGAACAACGCAGTGTTTGGGAAAACCATGGAGAATGTGCGAAATCGTGTGGATGTGAGGCTAATATCAAACAAAGCATAATGTCGCAAGCTTGTAGCAAGCCCGTTATTCAAGTCACGTACTATTTACAATGAGCAGCTTGATCTGGTGCATATTAGGAAGAGCGAGGTGATGCTCAACAAGCCAATCTATGTTGGTGCCACAGTATTAGACCTGAGCAAGCTCCACATGTTTTATATATATTATAAGATACTATAACGACAATATCAGCCTACTCTACACGGACACAGATAGTTTGGTGTACCACGTTCGCACGGACGACGTATATAGGGATATAGCCACGGTACTAAATTTTGTGAATCATTTTGACACGTCAGCCTATTCCGAACCGACCGATACAAAATCCTGGCTAGCAACAAGAAGGTGCCTGGCAAACTCAAAGACGAGAAGGACGGAGATATAATTCTTGAGTTTGCCGGTCTTCGCGCCAAAGCCTATGCTATTCGGGCAGAGGGTTCCATCACAAAAAAGCTAAGGGTGTGGGCAGGCAGGTCGTCCAAGAGCGCCTCAAGCTCGAGGATTACGTCGAGACTCTTCAAACTAGGACGCCAAATCTAGGAGTGGAGCAGCGCATCCAGAGTGTCGAGAATGTGTTGACAACCAACAAGGTGAGAAAGGTTGCCCTGGACGCACGCGACGACAAGAGGTGTGTTCTGAAATGTGGGAATCACATGCTCTCGTGGGGCCACTATCGTCTAAAAACTAGTAAGACATGCCTCAAATGTAGTAGATAGTATGTATGAAAAAAAAACTCATGTAACGGAAGTTCCAATTTAATATAGCCAAGATACTAGAACAATAGTGTTTATCTTCAAATACAAACAGGTGGAGGTTTGGGACTTTTTCTTTACGGAACTAACTCCCTGTAGTGCCTACGGGGTGAAAATGGGGCACAACACGCAGGGCCAAAAGAGGAAGTTTATTTTGAGCACTCAAGTGTGATTATTTCTAAAATGCATCAAAATTAAATTTTATTATTTTCTTTACAGATTATTCTCAAAAAAATTCTCCACAAATGTAAGAATATGTTCCATGAAGTATGTTCTTCGCAGTACATCCTGGACATTGCGTTGCAGGTTAACAAAAAATCTAATGTTTGAACCTACGGTAAGTATAATTTTTATAGAATTATGCGATTTTTTTCTTGTACTTAAAACTGTTCGGTCACTCTTTCATTCTTGACATCATACACAAAAGTTTTCTCTGCAATAACAATAACGCTGCACAGGGTGTTGGCGGGCAAGGCATCGTGGAACTCACAGACAATCTTGATGTTGGTGCGATCGTTAAGAACCACCTGCTTACTCTTCGATGTGTTAATGACGAACATGGGTCTGCGAGCTATTAACTCATTGGGGTTGTAGTACACGTCCACGTTGCCGGAGGTCACTCTCTTGTAAGTTGTGTATGCCTCGTACAGTTTCAGGTAGTCGTTGTTTATAATGTTCATGTTGTAGTTCTCACGGGGGAATATCTCGTTCCTGCCATTTTTGAATTAGATGTTCTTGATCTTGCAATTGTCGAACTGGCTCGAATCTTTTTCTTGGTTGTTGTCCTCCTTCGTCTGGAAGAGCACGACTTCAAACTCTGGCTTATCGTACCGGATGCTATTAAACTGTGTGGTCACGTCAAATTCAAAATGGTTGCCGGAAGCAGGTTTCTGCACGCACTGGTAACCATAAAATTGGATGGGTACTTGGGGATTCTTCAAAATATCTGCTTTGTACTTGAGAGCGTAGTTAGTTTCGTATTCCACTACGGGCATGCCCAGCTCCATGGACTGGATGATGCACTTGGCAGGATCGGTAGTGTGTTGGGAAGTGCTGAACCGTCTGCACTTAAGGAGCTGTAACGCATCAGCGCATTGTTGTCGTTTGCGCTTCTGCGAAAAGTGACGCGCAGACCACTCTTCCACATAATCTCTGTGTAGTCGGAGAAGAAGCCAGGAAGCAGGCGCATGGGAAACAGTAATGTGTGACTTTGAGTTTTGATTTTTGTATCTGCTTAGAATCCCCCTGCCTGGTAGTATGCTGCATCGGTCTTGGAGAGTTTCAGTGTTCCCACAGCTGTAGAGGTAATCCTGGGGTAGTCAACCCTATCGATGACGGTGTCATGCTTTCTAACTTCCACCTGCGAGAATAGATACGGCACAAAATTGTCTACAAGTCAATTTGCATTGGCAAGAAATGCTTCGCCGTTGTCTCTCTTCACAACATCAAACTTGATATACAAATCAGCTCTGTGAGGGTGAATAAACCCATCTCCGACGTCCACGTCGTATTATATCTCTCGATTCGCTTCATTGAGGTTGGCAAACGTGCGACGATTAGGTGGGAAGGACTGCAACTCGTAACTTTCGATTTGCTCCATGATGGTTATTTACTATATGTTAATCTCCACGACGGCAGTGGTCGTGGCTCCTGCAAAATCAACCACCTCTCCCTTCTCGTTGGTAATTGCCAATTCTATGTTGCCTATGCGATTACGAGATACAGGAAAGTGTATCGGTGGGGAGGGTGTGTAGATAATTGGCTCCATGAACTCAGAGTTTGGTTTGAACGTAGCGATAATACATGTCTGCTTGTGACTCCCTGGGATGCCGTCCGAGGATTTGGTGATCATACCTTCTTCCACATTGCAATATATGTTCAGAGTCTCGATGGCTAGAAATTTAGGAATGTTAGCACCAATGTGCTTGATG
Organism: Lepisma saccharinum; assembly: GCF_977018435.1. Lineage (NCBI taxonomy): Eukaryota > Metazoa > Arthropoda > Insecta > Zygentoma > Lepismatidae > Lepisma > Lepisma saccharinum. The sequence goes on along the minus strand of NC_139231.1, from coordinate 22,056,211 downwards.
CCAGGTTCGAGCTTTGTGTTGTACTCGAATCCCAAAAGCTTTCCAATGGTACCCAGGTCTATGATTTCCGTGGCAGACACCAGTTCCACCCCTGTGAGTTACAGAATTTTGGGTCAGCAGTACACTTCTTGGCAATTGAGCCTGCAAGGTAGACAGGTTCTACTGGCCAGGGGTGAGCTGATTTTCTCGCTCCCAATTTTGATGGTATTGTTGTGTACCGTCACATTAGGTACCAGGTACGTGCTGTAGAATGCAAGAAGAGCAATAGATTTAGGATAGATGATATCGTCATGCAATACGAGTTTCAGAAGTGAGATGCAATACTCCCATAGTGCTTCAGGTGCCACTATGCTTTCTGGAAATCCTCGATTGTTGGGTTACTTAATTGCGAGAGGAAGACAAGCATGGAAACGCAGAGATGGCCACAGTTCACATCGCTGAAACCCTGAATGCGTTCGTCATTGTAGTAGAGGTTGACAACACTGAGATAGTTTACCAACCCAGCAGGTGGCGTGGTTCCGAATGAATCGAAAACAAATGCTTTGTTGTTGTTGGCTTTGAGGTAGAATATCCAATGGTACCTGGATTTTCGTAACTGTCTAGGTTAACCACACCACACTCTTTTTTCTTCACAACAAAAGGTAGAGAATCAGACATGAAAACGCCCCTGAAGTGCTTGGACCCTAACGATTCGATCAAAGATTCAATATCGAAGTTGGGCAGGGGCTCTTCTTTTTTCTAAACTTTTTCAAAACTTCGATGTTGTTCTTTCGCTTTTTGGTCACACATTACCCCTTCTTCTCCATAGCCACCTTGTAGCGTTTCTGCTGTTCTAACTCGGCCTTGTTCTTTTTTGCATCGCGGCTCAGCCTCCTGCCAAGCTGTCTACAGCACCTAATGCTGCCAAAATAGCCGGGATGCTGAATATGAAACCTCCAGTTTTCTGCTGCTATCGCGAACCTTGTAACCTCCTCAACTGAGGAATGCTAAGCAGCAATTTCATTCCAAGCAGGAATGTTTCTTGTCGCGCTGCTTTTTGGTGAGCAATCCATCAAGAACTCCGACAGACTTGAGGTTTGCGCAGGGTATTTGGTAAAGACACCTTTGGGCTTCATGGTGATAGTATGTTCTTCATGGTGATATTATGCTATTTATATATCGTCAGAGGGTAAGGCTTTGCCCCCTAATGCAATGAAGTGATGATAGGTTGGTTATACAAGTTGCTTTTTTCACAAGGGTTATTTAGTTACAATCCCCACCCTAATTTTCGTTTTGTGTTCATAGTGATGGTCGTACCCAATGCGGCAACCCGTTCACCTAGGAAGGCATCTCTGCTGACGAGTCTCCCGAAAGTCGCATGCCCCAATTTTCTGTCGGCATCATGACGTGCGTCGAGATCTGTGTGAGCATTGTAGGCAATGTCGTTATCCTTGCATGGAGCGTCCAGTGGGTTCACTCCATTGTCTCCTCTTTCCAGTCGCTGTTCGAGTCTCGTACCCGGACCGCGGTACTGGTAACCTGGCAGGTGCATTTTGAAGGGTAGCTTGTTGATAATATCGTTCACCAAACCTCGACCCTCGGCTACATTCCAGAATTTGGGAGGCAGTGTGTAGATGATTTTGATGAGGTAACCTATACCTTTGTTGTCGTTGACAATGAAGTTGGCAAGCTTTGTGCTAATCATGTCCATGATGCCCACCTTCTCGTTGTGGAAGTTGCATTTTCTTCGCCTACGATGACCAGCAAACGGTCCACAAATTTCATTACGTCGTCTACCTAAACAAACTCTTTGTAGCGTTTGACACAGCTGCCAGTCTTGAGCCAGGTCCATATTGGCTTGATGAGTTTCCTGTACTTTTCTCCACTGCTAGATTTCACGCGATTCTGTGTTGCATCGTTGTTTTGGTACAGAGCGTCCGTCATGATCAAAATTTCTGTGTAACTTTGGAAATCCTCGTCTGTATAATCTTTAGGTTGCTTCTTAGTGATAAGTTCCCACAGTCCCACCGTGCAGGGATACCTGGTCCAGCTGTTCTTCTCGCCCAAATTAAATTTTACATCATCGCCCTCGAACGTGACTTTTGACTTTACAATTTTCCAAACCACACCTTCGTTATGTTCCATGGTCGGGTACAATCCGAATACCTCGTCTTTGTCGAATTTCCCGGTGCTTAGGTAATCCATCGCCAACGGACCCAGCTCGACTAGCTTGTCCGAAGAGGTACTGCCTAGGGCCTGACGTCTCGGAGCCGGAGCAAGATCGAACGGAGTAGTGTGAATGCTGGATATCGGTGTAGGTATGGTATAATTTCGAGCAGTGAGTGACACAAGCTCGTTGATTAATTCTTTGTTTTGCTCGGTGACATCTTTGATTTCTTTAGCAAGTCCAATGATGGCATCGATGATATTTTGGTCCTGACGCTTTTTCTCTTCGTAAATTTCACAATTTTCGGATTTCCAACCCTTAAACCGTTTTGCCAAGTAGCTCCGCAGCTTCAGGTTGTCGTCTGCAAGTTTGCGTTTCATTTTTTTTTGTATGTAGTTATTTATAATAGGTCAAGACGTTTGTTGCAACGTTGCAACGTTTAGAAAATTATTAATTTTGTTTCTGTATTTTCCGTTATTGGGTTTCCTCGTCATGTCTATTGTGACAAATCCGAAATCATCTTGGTTCCAGCATGAAGACCAAAATTTGGAACACCGGTTGTAGTTTATGTCCCCACCTACATAATCATCGTAAGCGTGTTTTAAATTGGTGTAGTCTTGACGAAACAAACAAATGAAATTAGCATTGTCTCGGAGTAGCTGCTTGGGGATTTTGGAAAAAGTCTGAGCAAGGTAGAAGCAGTCCATGCCTCTGTGCCGACCCTGAGTAAAAAATTGCGACTTTCGTTTTGGTTCTCCATGATCACATCGTCAAAAACCACCAACGAATTTTCGAGACAGCAGTCTAGTGGTATCACTTCAGAAGCAAATGTATCTATGCCTAGTCCCTCGTACAGTTTCGACAGCTGGCGATACTTCGGTTGCTCCAAACTTTTGGAGAAAACATACAGGTGCCTGTTCTTCCAGTTTAACCAGTGGGGTGCAAGAAGAAAATTATCAACAAGCAAAGTTGTTTTTCCAAATCCAGAAGGTTCAACAATGAGGCAGCGAATGTTGTCGGGTAGAAGCTCGCCATTTTTCCTATCCTGACGTTCCGATGGAAAATCTGGCAGATGTCGTACCACATCCCAAGCACCCGTTACACAATCACCTTGTTTGCGTCTATCCAACTTTTTTCCTCGAGTCCCAGCCATTTCACCAACAGTTTGTCACCATTTCTACGTAATACTTTTTCAATAAGATACTTGTCAAAGTATTTTGTTTTAAAAAGTTTCTCTTCGTAAAATCTTCCTTTCAGAATTTCGTCGCGATTATCTTTTATGATATACGTGTGACGGTTTCCTGGAAAGACTCGAACTATGGTGAAAAGTTCCGTACTCCAATTTTTAGTGAAGCCTTTTTCGAACGCACGCTTAAATTTACTGATTCTCACCTGATCTCCAATTTTCTATTTCGGTTTCTTGCTTGTAAATTTGTACTTTGGACAATAAACCGTAGAAATTAAACGTCGCTTGTCAGATTTGTTGACGTCATCTGGTTTCATGTTTATCGTGCGATGCAAACTGTGATTATAGCTGCTAACAAGTTCCGGAAGCATGTCGAGCCACTTGTAATTCCCTTGAAGCGTGAATTGTTTCCACATGCGTGTTTTGAGAGTTCGGTTGAAACTTTCCACTATGCTGGCTTTGATGTGACTAAAGGTGGAGTAATGTTGAATATTTTGTTTTTGAATAAATTGTCGAAACACAGAGTTGTAGAATTCTTTTCCGTTGTCTGTTTGAAGAAATCGAGGTCGCTTGCCACTTTCATCGAAAATAGTTTTGAATGCTTCCACTACACAGGTTCCTGTTTTTGCCTTGAGGGGTAAAGCCCACGCAAATTTTGAAAATGTGTCTATAACGGTGAGAAGATACTTGTATCCCTTGTCGATTTTATGTAAATTTTTTAAGTTGCCACTGCTTATTTCCACAAGATCAGTGTGCCACAAGTCGTCTATGCCTTTGGTCACTACCGCCAGTCGTTTGTAGTTTCTCCCTGCATTTTTGTGCAGCTCGTTCACAATAGCCTGCCTAGACATGGCGTGAAAATAAGAATGTAGCTTGGATGGGATTTCTGGCTGCAGACAATGCCGGGTTTTCTATGTACAGCTTGTCATCTATTTCTATGTCGATAATTTGAGTGGCATCTTCGGCATAGACAGTCTCGCGAGTTTCGGGGTGGGTGAAGTCGACCAACTCCACTCCTCTTATTTTAGGTTCGTCACTGATGTTCGTCACGGTCATGGTTGGGTAGTGGGTTGCCTGAGGCAAAGACCAGTATGAAACCTTGACGAAATGAAGTGTGCCAGCGATGATAAACTGGTGATAGTCTTTTGCAGGAGTCAGCATATAGAGTTTGGAACGTGGATTGAGAAAATTCCCTGTTTGGAATGCTGTACAGTTCGATGACAACAGTGGACTTGAGATTGTCGATGCTGGCGTTCAGGGTGCTTACATTGGTTCGAACCTCGCTCTCCACATCTTCCAATCTACCGTTCACCGATTACAGGTGTTCCTCGATAGCACGAACAACAGTGTCGTAATCTGGCTTGATCTTCACATCGACAATTAGCCTCTTGAATTTTTCTTTTAACTCATGTAGTTGGGTACTGAAATTGGTTAAGGCCGATTCCTGGCTCGCCTCGATGCTGCCAATTTGCTCTTTCACATTGGCGATAATCTGCTGTAGACTTTCCACGAGTGTCAACTTGGAACTCTGTGTTGCGAGGTCGTGGACCTGGGTTCTAATTTCCGCAAACAAGGCATGTAGCTCGCTGATGTTCTGGTTGGTGGGTAAGGTTGCAACAGACTCCCGAATCAATTCAATTTCGGTTTGGATGTTTTTGATGTCGTCGGATTTGAGTATTCGGTTGAGAGCCCTCTTCACGCTTTTCAGTTCCTGCGAGGTAGCCAAGGTGGCCACCGTGTTTTGGAGCGACTCCAAAGCTTTTTTCATCGCATCCAACTCTGAGGCAGCAGCAGCAACGCGTATGCCTTCTTGTAATTGTGTTATGTCGTCCTGGGTGGGGGTGGATTGTTGCAAAGTTTCCAACTTAGCCTGTATGTCGTCGATCAAGTGATGAAAATGCGACAACTCTGATTCGGTGTTTAGATTTTCCAACTTGGTGATCTGCTGTTGGACGCTGGCCAGAGTATCCCTGATGCCAGGCAGTTTGGATTCCAGTGCTTCGTGTACGTTTGCCAGATCATTTTTGATGAAGGCGAGAGCATCCTCAATATGGGCTATGGTACGTTGCTGCTTCCCGAAATCCTCGTAGGTCTCAAGTTGGAGTTTGATGTTGGCCACGCTACGGGCAATAGCATTCAGCTCGCTGGACAAAGGTAGATTGTCGGTGAAGTCCTCTAGCGTTTGGAGTTTAGTTTTGACTTCGTTGATGGCTGCATGCAAAGCGTCCGTTTAAAGCTCAGCCTTGATGCTTTCCAACGTAGTAATTTCGAACGATTGAAACTGTTCGTGCAATTTGGCAATACTGGCATTCACGCGATCGTAGTCATCTTGAGTTTTTATACTCTGGATAACGTTTTGCAGTTCAGTCTGGATGGTGCTCGTTTGGTCCTGCAAGTGTCGCTTCAACTGTTCCACATCGGAGGTCTGAGTTTGCTTCAGCTTCAAAAATTCGTTCTGCAACTTGCCTATGCTCAGCGCCAAGTTGTCGAAGTTGTCTATTGACGTGAGGTCGGTGTACTTTTGCAGCAGTGATTTAAGCTCGGCGTCAATTTTGAGTACGGGGTCCAGGCACTGAGACTGTAGACTATCTATCTCTGACTGGAAGCTGGAGTTGAGCGTGGACTGCAGGGCCTGCAGGTCGCTTCGCAACTCCTTGCCCTGACGTCGAGCATGAGAAGCTCATCGCCATGGTCGTCGCGGGTGACCAAAAATATCGTTAGGCATTGTTGCTATGGTTATTTATTATAGGGTAGGTGATTCTCATCTCCACAAAAAGAGTGATGAGTTTGTCTTAGTCGTCCAAGAGCTCCAAGTACAGGCGATCGCCAGCAGACACATCTTAAGTAGTGGTACTGTCCATCCTATCATGCTTGATGCGATAGATGATCTTGCCAGAGGAAACCTTGGCCTCCCCTTTGTTCTCGGGATTCATGTTGAACTTAAGTTTGCCGGAGATTGGAAACCGGTAATAATTCAAGTTGTTGTTGAATACATAGAAAGTTTTGCCCACGTCTTCGTCGTTCTGGGTCAGTATGCTATTCAAGTGTATAATTAACAGACCGTTAAGTTCAGATAGCATAGAAGGCAGGAGTTCGTTGAAGCTCGACGATGACGTAGGCTGGACGGGCACTTCCATAGCTTGCTTCCTGAAGCCAAACAGATTCATAGGCATGGTTATTTTATAGAAACATTTCCAGCCGTAAGTTCAAAATTTTGGCCCCCTCTTCCCCCACAAATCGCATTACATACATACATACATGTGGAGGACCCGTGGCGTTACAAGAGCCTGCCTCCCAAGAGGTTTGGTTAGCATGCAATAGATCAGTATGCTCGAAAAAAATAGAGGGGGGTAGAATCGATTTTATTTGCCAGTCGAATAGTTCTCGTCGAATCCTATCCAACAAACATAAAATCATCATCCTAGCTCAATTAGGAGCCAAGAAAATCAATGTCTTGGAAAAACGTCTTAAGATATTTGTATTAAGAAACTTTTCTTGACAGGCCAGAAGTAACATCTTGACATACCGGAAGTCGACTTTCTTAAAGATTAAGAAATTTGTCTTAAGACGTTTTCCAAGACATTGAGAAGCAACTGGTCAGTGTTGCAACTCCTATTTGTAGGTTAGCTTCGCCTGTAAAATATCACATGCTGAAATTTTCTTGGCGTGGGCTGGCAACATTGCGGCTCACTTGATGGCGTAGAAGCGGCTTTATCGTACTAGTAGTAGTAGTAGCATGAAAGGCATTATTATCCTTATCAATCATGCAAAAAAGGGTATAAGTATGTTCTAAAGCATTTGTGCTGGAACAATGTATTTGAAATATTTTTTCAACAAGCTAATTTCAAATTAATTTATAATAGAAAACAGGCACACAAAAATTTTTGTGAAGTAAGAAAGTGCATGATAAATGAATTCCAAATGTACATAAGGCATGTAAAGCTTTCTTGTAAAATATATGTTTTACACATATGCAACATGGAGCCATATAAAATATCAAAACACATATGCAACATGTTAACACTAAATTGAATACATATTCAAAGTTTCTTGAAACATATATAATATTACATATTGAAATTCATCGATTTCATGACAAACCAAAAGGAAAAATGATATATAACCTGTACCAGCTAACTGTAGAGAAGGCGAACGAGAACAAGTCTATGGGCAAGAAGTGACGCGAGATGTCTCCACCAATGAACAGTGAGAGAAATGGGATTGGCGATGGAAGTTACCCGATTTCCCTGCTTTGTTCTGTCAGCATTGAAAACTTTTGAAACAATAATACCGTACGCACATGGCAAACGTACCGTATCTTTGTCTCCAGATCCGTAGGCTTGGTTTAAGAATTTCTTAGGGAAATATAAGGGATAAAAGAAGTGCAAATTTTGACAAGCCGTACATTTACCTTACGGACTAAGGTCTGGACCGTACGACCGTACATGTCATGACATTTCTGTACATGAAGGGTAATGACCATACGGTTAGCAACGTTGCGCTTTCAACATTATATTTCCCTCCCCGTCCTCTGCCGCTATGCCCGGCCCTGCGCTACAGTTAGCTAGGAGTTTAGATTGACTCAATGTGCGCGTTCCTTTTCCTCCAAACAATTCTTCATGCATTTAAGACAAAACTTAAAGTAGGAACAGGAGAGCGAAAAGGAGTCATTTGAACCAGACCCCGTTTGACAAGAAACTTCAGCTTTTTTCCAAAGACTATATGAAAAGAGAGAGGAACTTATGAAATATAAAATATGTGTGAAATTAAAACAATGGAAACCTTGAAAGATAATACTAACGAACTTCAAACTATGAAAAACATATTTTCGTGGTGGAAAACTCCAAGTCATTTTCGAAACATGAACTTGATTTTTTTCTTTATTGTGAAGTGGGTTGGGTGGTAATATTCTGGTTTGCCACGATTAAATTTGCCTACTCAGAGCACATTCTAGCAACGGATTGCTCTGAAACTTGGTAAACAGGATGTGGATACCATGCGGAAGCGAACGCTGACGAAAAAGAATGGTTTCGATTTTCACAACCAGGTGGAACTGTGGCGCTGAAATTTGGTGCACAGTGAGGAGAATCCCTGAAAACGCTTCGTGCGATCATTGATCACACTGTCTTACGCTTCCAAAGAGACTTTTAAGTTAACATGGTGCATATTGAACATTGCTGTACCGATGAAAATTCAAATTACTGGTGGCCGCCGTAAATACACCTGGTGGTGAGAGTTTGAACTATCTTTCTCGTCAGCATTCAAACAAATTTCTTTTTTTAACAGATTCTTTGTCCGTATTTCTGAAAATTAAGACAACTGACACAACAATTGGAACACCAGTCCACTAACAGAATAAACCAAATCAAAAAACAAGTCATAAGAAAACTAAAGGACAAAGATGAGAAATCTGTTGAAAAGAAATTTATTTGCATTCCATGCCACAAGAAGGGATTCTCACATAAAATTGCAAAAAAATTTAGATTTAATTACAAAATTGTTTTTAGATCACTAAGAAGTTTGGAATGTACATGTAAAGAATACAAAATGAGAAAATCTCTACAAGATGTAGAAACCACAGGAATATATAATATAAGTTGTTCATGTTCAAAGGATTATGTAGGACAAACTGCAAGGAAGTGGCGATAAGATGGCACGAACACGATTTAGACATTATAGATCTAATCCCAAGAACAGGTTTCTCAGCTCACATCATCGAAGAGAAGCATTTGATTATAAAGAGAAGGGTTTTAAAAAGATTGACAAGAAACATAGAGTTGAATGTCTGGGAAACTTCGATCATTGCAGAAGAACACTGAAATAAATTAAATAATGAAGATGGTAACATAGACCCACTATGGAGTTTTCTTTTTCATAAGTGGAGTAAGCCACCATCTTTAAAATTTAATGTAACAGAAAACATCAAGAGACTTTGTGAAAGCAATGATGATTTTGAATTGCCTGATGATATTGGGGATTCATAATGTTTTTTTAAATAAAAATAATGTGATCAAAATTTTTATCTGGAATAAAAATAAAACAGACTGCTTGTCCAGTCACATACACTTCTGGATTGTAATGATTCTATTGAAAGTCAATATGTTAGTTGCAACCCAGCAGTGTCTCTGACTGTGCATGAGCTGAATGAAAGGACAGCAGATGTCTGGATGATGAACATTGAAAGTTGGGAGTATTAAGGTTGATGGTGATATCTTTTGCACATGTTCTGTTATTATTTGAGTGTGCATACAACTACACAAGTTGTCTTGTGTAGTATCGGTGGTGTGTATGTATGTGACTTGTGTTGTAGTTGTGGTGTCTAGTATGTTTGTGTAGTAGTTGTGCTGTCTAGTATGTTTGATTTGTCTTGTGTAGTAGTTGTGTTGTCTAATTTGTTTGTGTTTGTCTTGTGTAGTAGTTGTGGTGTGTAGTTTGTTTGTGTTTATATTGTGTAGTATATAGTTATGATGTGTTTGTGTGTGTCTTGTGTAGTAGTTGTTCTGTCTAATGTGTTTATGTTTGTTTTGTGTAGTAGTTCCTCCAATCATATTGGGGGTTAGGCGTAGAGCTGACAACTCTGCACTGTAAAAAGCCATGTCAAGAATCAGCAATATAAGGCCATGGATGTTCCCAAGGTAAAATATTCCGGAGGTAAAATAGTCCCCCGTTCGGATCTCGGGGTGGGGACTACTTTGGGAGGTCTCTGGACTAAGGATAAGATCTACATTAGGAATAGGAATATTAAATTAGGCACGTGGAATGTTCTGAGCCTTTACCGGTCTGGGGCATTTCAGTGTACAGTTAATGAGATAGTTAAGTATAAATTAGATGTAGTAGCTGTCCAGGAAGTTAGGTGGCCAGGAGAAGAGAATTGTAAAACTAAAAATTATACTTTTTTCTATAGTGGTACTGAAAATCATAATTTTGGAACAGGCTTTTTCATAAATAATAGAATTTTCTCGGCTCTTAAAACAGTAGAATTTATTAATGATAGGATATCATATGCAGTTTTTCAGGGTAGGTGGTGTAAAATTATTTTAGTAAACATACATGCACCAACGGAAGATAAAGATGATAATACTAAAGATGATTTTTATACAGAGTTAGAACAGGTCTTTGACAAATTTTCTCAGTATGATATGAAAATTCTGTTAGGTGACTGTAATGCACAGATTGGCAAAGAAGAGACATTTAAACCGACGATTGGTAAAGAAAGTCTTCATGAATTAAGTAATGATAATGGTATAAGATTGATTACTTTTGCAACCTCAAAGAATTTAATTATGAGAAGTACCACTTTTAAACATAAAGATATCCATAAATATAACTGGTCTTCTCCAGATGGTAAAACTCATAATCAGATAGATCATATTCTCATTGATAAGAGTGTGACAGTCAGATTTACCGACGTCATTATTATTATTATTATTATTATTATTATTATTGTCCATAGCGGTAAAAAATGTGTTGATTCAAAGCGTTGAGAGTTTTAAGTTGTAAGAATACATATTTGACTTTTGCCAAGCCGACGGGAGGAACGAGACGTTCACGTGTCTTAAGGGTGAGCACCTGAAGGGTCACGTTATGCGTCTAAAGCTTAGGAAATTCGACCGTGATGACAAACATTTAAATATCTCGGTTTCCAGCGGTCAGATTCACGTGAAACTTATACCAGCGCAGCGGCATGTGTGCATAGACGGATATGTGGAGTTTCGTCGCGATCAAGCAACAATTACGGACGCCAGATCAAATCGGTTGTAATTGATCAGTTTGTGGACACCGGTTGCAATTGAGCTATGGCGACAGCGAGGCTGAGGCTTAATCCGCTGAAACTCAATTTGAAGCACGGCTCGTCCCAGTTGGGAGACAATAGAGCAAAGTGAAATGACCCCTTCGGAAGCGTCACTTCAACGTACGCCTAGCGTCGTTTTTCAAAATCTAAATAAAACGAAGGACATGGTTTTTCGACACACAGTCTTACCGCGATCCTTGTAGCGAGAGCAACTCCGTGCTATCTCTCCATATACAGTCTTACCGCGATCCTTGTAGCGAGAGCAGCTCCGTGCTATCTCTCCATATACAGTCTTACCGCGATTCTTGTAACGAGAGCACCTACGTGCTACCTCTGCGTGTACAGTGGACTTTGTTGTGTTTTGCGAACACCAGTGTGTGTGATATACAGTAAGTCTACACGAGTGCGCCTACCTCAACCGCTGGGAGAAGTTGAAGCGAGACCGTGTTTTTGTGATTACCTTACGCCGTTTATATTTTTTTTGAGAAACGAGGAACACCGGAAACTATGGCGGGCAAGAGGAAGAAGAGAGATGAGGGCGTTACGTCGATTCGCCCGATGTCAGAAGAGACTACGCCGATGATGCCTATCCGCCGCCATGGAGAGAGAGAGAGAGACGTCGAGCGCCGCCCTATTGATACGCCGATGATGCCTACCACGTTGACGTCCCGACGCCCAGACCACCGATCCCGAGGGGAAGAGAAACAGAGGAACCAGAAGTATGAACACTTTTCGCATCTTCATCGTCGCGACCAAGGAAACCTTCCGTGTGACTATGTGTTTTTCAATCGCCCATAACGACGCCAGGATGCACCTCGGGAGCTGAGAGTTGGTAATGTATTCATCTGTGTGATTGTCAGCACGTGACGGCCCGATTGATTTAGAGAACGCCCTTGAAATTCGTCAACATTTTGAAACTCAACTCAACTCGAAATTTTATATCAAACTCCCGTCGCGCTTGTCATTTGTAATTTATTCGTCTCAGGTCAATTTTTCTTATTCCTTGTGATATTTTTTTAATGGTCTTAAATTTATTGTTGTTTGTGCTCCTTTGTATTCGTTTAAAGTGCGTACTATTAGAGTAAAGCGCCGCCCACTTAATTGTTTAATCTACTTGAGGTGTTAATTTTTTATGTGTCAGGCAGCATGTGTGATTATTTGGTAAAAGTATTTGCCTGGTAATATGAATTGCTCGTCGCGGCGAAGTGTTTAAGTCCCGCCTACTAGAGAGTATATGTTTGCGTCACTCAACGGAGGTTATTTGTTATGTTTGGAACCACGTGAGGTCTTGTAAAAGGAAAACGTCCGCCCACATGAATGTAATTGCCGTTGAGACGCCTTTGTTTAAGCTGATCAAATAATGTATTGTCACCGCGCCGACTAGTTTCTTTTAAAAAAAAAGGTGAAGTTAAGTAAGGGCTGGCTAGGATTTGAGTAGCACTGGAGCAAAATCACAAATGACCTGATTAGACAAAAATTCAAGGTAAATTTAAATATGAATGCGATAATTAGGGTTTGTCGTCATATAAACCTGTACATGCTATGTATCATTTTTGTGTTGATGACCCCGTAGAGAGAATCTGTGAGAGAATATGTGTGGAATGCAAGAGTGGGGACCTGTAATAATTCCATTGTTTGTTGGTTATGAATAGAATATACTTTTTATTTTTTATGTTAATTTTGGGCTATATCATTTCGTACGCATGTCGCTACCCGTGATTTTCAGGTATGCAGCTAGCCGCTTCCCGGCTACAGGTAAAGAGGTGCTAATTTGAAAGTATATATGTCTTTGTTTTTATTCGATATGGCTTATCACTATGCACTGTCGGTCACCGGTTCCTACACACGAACTTAACCTGGACCGTAACGCTATTTCGTTTGTCCGAGGGAGATTTTGCCGCCTCTATCTAGGTAGTGGTAGCATTTGTTTTCCCGGGCAAGGGAGGGCGTTTCACATTTTTGGCGCCGCGAACAGGGACTGGTATGGTTTTTAAATCGAAAGCACCCTCAGTGCAGGTGCATATGCCATTCTTGGCGCAATGTGTTTCATTGTGAGATTTTATTGTTTTATTTTTGACGTGAGGTGGTAATTGAGAAATTAGGCGTTTATTTTTGTCAAGGTAGTAGGGCAGCTACTTAAGGCGTTAGGCATTTTAAAATTTTTGTTGGCATATGGCATTTGGCGTTCAGTTGAGGTCTGGCAAAGGGGGAATCGACCGCCCTTATCTTTTTTCGTTGTGAATTGTTTAAATATATATATATATATATATATATATATATATATATATATATATATATATATATTGGTATATATTGTGAGCGCTCACGTTTACGCTTGTCAGCGAGCATTGAGAATCGACCGAGGGTTGAATATTTGATTTCATGAAATTGCGCAACCGCCGCATCGAGAACTTAAACGTGAGTGACGTAAGGGTGATTTGCGATGTCTGCAGCGAGGAGTTCCCAGAAAGTGAAAACGTAGGCACAGCTAGACAGGTTTGTTCCCGGTGTGAGGTTGAAGAAACCAGTCTACCGAACAGCGGGGAACAAGCCAATGAGACCAGCGCGCAACAGGTATCTCTGGGAGAAGCAGAACGGGTCAACGAAGCAGCTAGCCTCAGTGGTACCAACTCCCAACAGATCATCGAGATGCTACTGCGGATGGAAGCCAAGATGGAAGCCACGCGAAGCGGAATCGAAGCCAAGATTAAGGCCACGCGAAGCGGGATGGAAGCCACACAAAGAAAGATAGAGGCCATCAGCACCCAGATGCAAGTGACGGAAGACCGCCTCCAGGAGACCATCCGTACTTCCGGTGAGGTGATTACGCGGGAACTCGTCGCGCGGGTACAGGAATGCGAATCCCGGGTCGAAGCCAAGATCGCCGATACCAACGCGCGGGTCAACCGGCAAGAAAACCAGATGGCAACACTGTCTCAGAGCGTGCGCGACCAAGAGGAAGGTATGCAGCAGATGGCCCGACAATGCGTGCAGCTGGAAGCGACATGTGACCGTGGCATAGACACCCTGGGGCAACAAGTGAGAGAAATTTCAGTTCGAGCCGAAGGAAACTCCGAACGAATTGAGGACCTCGAGATGAAAGTGCGTCAACTGAGCATAACTAGCAGCGGCACTTCACAACCGTCGCGGGAGCCCCGAGTGACGTCACCACCGGCAGCCGAAATCGCCACTTGCTGGAACGGGGAAAGCGACCAGCGAGCTCCAGAAACGCCCCGCCCCTTCGAAGAGAAAACACTGCGTCACCACGGTTGAGTCTGCGCCGCGAGCAGAGGGACGAGGATTTACAGTTAGACCACCGGTCGCCAGGAGGGCTCTGTTTCCGCCCGAATACCGGAAGCACTTCAAAAAATTTTCGGGTGCTGACAGAATTCTTCCTTCCACGTACCTCGAGGAATTTAATTCTACCGCCCGTGAGTTAGGTCTGACAGACGAGTATAGGCTTCTGATTCTGAAAGTTTTAATGCAGGACCGGGCCAAGAACTGGATGGACAGGAACGAGGGGAACTTCAATTCATATGAAGAGTTCAAAGAAGCGTTTCTCACTTATTTCCAACGTCCCCTGCAGGTAGAGAGGATGCTAATGCAGGTGCGAAACGAACGATACGACAGGGGCGGAGGACTCACGTATGCCCAGTACTTTTGGAAACGGTACAATGAGTTCAAGTCTCTGCAACCCCAAATGACTACGGCGGAGATAATAGCCGCTCTGGTGTACCATTTTCCACACGAAATTCGTCGTCACCTCAATGGAGCATGCGTGTTTGATGCCGACGCGATGTCCCTCACACTGGAAAATCTGTTTCAGTGCGAGGAGGAGAGGCAAAAATCCAGAGGTGAGAAGTTTAGCAAGCGGCGCCGACCGGAAGATGATTCGTCGCACCGGAATAAACACCCGCGCGTTCATCTAGTCCAGCAGGGATGGAGAGGACAGCACCACGCTCCAGGCGCTGAAAGGAACCGCCAGCTGCAAGATCCACCTTCACCGCAACGAAGACGCCCGTTCAGAGGCAGGAGACGGTGTGGAGGTCCGACTCGTGCGTCGCCAAGGAGGAACGACAGCTTCTTTCAGAACGGTCAAGTCCGAGATGGCTTTTATCAGCGCCACGCGGATAGCAGGTCGGTCAGCCCGGAGTCAGATCGGGGAGATGCAGGACACCGTGGAGCGAGGACGCAACGGAGCCCAGCGAGAGAAGAGACCAGACCAAATTCCAGACGCGGTTCGCCCAGGCCAGGACCGTTGGGATACCAGCATCCGGGAAACTAATAAAAGTCTCGCGTCAGGGCTCGGATGGGGGGCAGACTACACCCGATCCACCTTCGCTTGAGCCGAACCACCCGAATGTAACAAAGACCACGCCGATCAGAATTCGTGCTGCTTGGCTGGACGAGGAGATCCACGCCGACGAGGAAGCCGAGGAAAGTCACGAGGACCGCTGGCCTTCGAAATCGTCACATGTACAACTGCGAGTGGGCGATGAAATTGTGATGGGGCTCCTAGACACTGGAAGTGAGGCAAGCTTATGCTCGGAGGCAACTTGGCGGCGCGTGACAAAGGGAGTGCGCAGGCCACAACTTTAGACTCATCAATTTCTCGGGCAAAGTGAGAGAGAGGCCTCTCGGTCACACCATTCTGCAGGCAACGCTGGATGAACGTCACGTTGAGGTTGAGGTTCTGGTGGTCCAGTCATTGTCCGTGGACCTGCTGCTAGGAATGGATTTCCTGAGCAGGTATGCGTCTGTGCTTAACATCGGTCGACACTTTGTAACCTTGAATAATCGTGACGAAGAGTTTAACGTCGAATTCTGGAGGTCATGCGCAGGAGAAGAGGGCGAGTTCCAGCCCGTCGTCGCTTTATGTTCCGAGGTCGACCGCGACAAAGGAGTACAGGAAAGATTGCACGCCGCAGTTGCTTAATGTGAGAATCTCTCAGCGAGCCAGAAGCAAGTTTTCGCCAAACTTTTGAGGGAGAATGCCGTCGTTCTTGATGAAAGGCCAGGAAAGTGCCAGAAGTATACGCATGAAATCCGTGTCGAGGGGGAAAGTCCAGTTGTCAGTAAGCCTTACCCGATAGCGTTTACACATCGACCGGAAGTGCGTCGGCAGCTGCAGCAGATGCTGGAGTGGGGCGTAATTAGGAAATCACGCTCCGTACATTTGAATCCTCTTCTCGTGGTGAAGAAATTTGACAATAGCCTCAGAATTTGCGGAGATTTTCGGGCGCTAAATACGAGGTGTAAGCTGGAACGCGTCAGAACCTTAAAACTACAAGACACCCTACAACTGTTCCATGGCAAGCACGTGTTCTCAAAAATCGATATGTTATCTGGATTCTGGCAGGTCCCCTTGTGCGAACAGAGCATGCCTTATACAGCCTTCGGATTTGAGGACAACTTATACGAGTTTACCGTCGTTCCGTTCGGAATCTCTAACGGCGTGCAAGCTTTCACGAACGCTATGGCGGAAGTGCTCGGAGACGAAGTGAAAGATTTCTGTCTGTGGTATGTTGATGACATCTTGTGCTTTTCAAGAAACGTGGAAGAACATTTTGAACATTTAAACCTGATCCTCACTAAATTACGAGATGCGGGCATGACAATTAAACTCGAGAAATCGGCTTTCTTTCAACCGGAAGTGCAATTTTTGGGCCACATCATAGACGCGCAAGGCGTGAGGCAGGACCCAGTGAAGTTTGACACGATAAGGAAGCTCGAGCCCCCGACATCAAGGAAAGGAGTCCAGCGCCTTCTAGGGATATTTACGTGGAACCGGCGCTTCATACAGAACTTCAGCGAACTTGCGTCACCCCTATTTGAACTGCTGAAACAAGGAAAGGCATGGAAGTGGACAGATCAACACCAAGGAGCCCTAGATAAACTGAAGGACGCCGTCTGTGAACAGCTTCGCCTCTACCACGCTGATTTTTCTGACGTTTTTTATGTCCAGTGCGACGCTTCGATCACGGCCGTGGGCGCAGTACTGTATCAAGAAAAGGAGGGGGAGAAACGTGTGATTCAGTACGCCAGTCGTTCCCTGCGGGGGGCAGATAGAAATTACACCGTCGGAGAACACGAGTGCCTGGCCGTGGTGTGGGCCATTGAAACTTTCCATGTTTATCTGGCCGGAGGCCACTTTGTTGTGAGAACTGACCACCGGAATCTCCAATGGCTGCACCGCGCGAAAAACTGGAGTGGGAGATTAACGAGGTGGAGCAATCACCTTCAGCGCTACTCGTTTGAGGTGGAGTATGTGAAAGGGCGAGAGAATGTTGTGCCTGATGCCCTGTCAAGATACGTTGGAGGGAAAGGATTAACAAAAGTGCACGTAAATTTGATGCAGTTCGATTCCCCGTACCTGACCACCTTCAGCCGCGGGCGGTTTGCGGAGATGCAACACGAAGATGCCGAGCTCGCACAGTACTTCAGTATCCTGGAAGACCAGCAACCCGCAGATCCACGTCGCCAGCGACGCGTGAAAGAGCATTTTGTCGTCGCGAACGGTATCCTGTGCAAGACAGATGTCCACAACCCGGAGCGCCTGAGGGTATATGTGCCAGCTGAAGCGAGAAAGAAAATCTTGGAGGAAGCGCATGACAAATCAGGTCACTTCGGGGGGAGGAAAATGTGGAGATACCTCGAGAGTACCTATTATTGGAAAGGGATGCGGAAAGACGCTAAGAAATGGGTGCGCGATTGCGTCATCTGTATGCAAACTAAGCCTAACCGCGTCAGAGCAGCAAAAAACCCCACCATCGTTTGTGGCAGAGAAACCGCGGGAAGTGTTGTTCGCAGACTGCGTGGGACCACTCCCGAAAAGCAAGGACGGCATGAAGTACCTATTCACAGTCATGGATGGATGCAGTCGTTTTCTGGTTGCGTATCCAGTCAGGTCAACCGCGACGAGAGTGCTGCTCCGTAAGCTTACAGAAAATTACTTTGTACACCTCGGAACTCCGCGCTACATTCTCACGGACCGCGGAGCTCAGTTCACTAGTAGCCTCTGGAGGGACACTTTGGAAGCATACGCAGTGAAGCCCATATGGACCCCGAGTTACCGGCCGCAGGCAAACAAGGTCGAACGCATGCACTGTGAAATGAACCGCCTCTTGAGATTATTTTGCCATAAACAGCATCAGGAATGGAGCAAGCACGTCACCTCGATTGTACTACTCCTAAACAACACAGAATCCGACACCCTTGGGTTCACACCAGCAGAACTACAATTCGGCAGCACACCTCGGAGAGACGTAATTCGTCACTTTGGGTTGATGGAGGACAACCTCGACCCAACTGTCAAACAAAAGATCCTGATGGCCGTCGAACGGACGAGAGAAACCAGGAAGAAGGCCAATGAAAGACAGGCAAGAGACGGCGCCAAGATTCGAACTGGAGACCTCGCATTTGTAAAAAATCACGGACTTAGCTCTCAAATCGAAGGAAAAATCAAGAAGCTCTTTTTCATGTACGATGGTCCGTATTTCTGCAAGAGCAAGCTCGCCTCCAATATTCTGGAGTTAGTGGACTGCACGTCTGGGAAGACGATAGCACCCCAGCATATAGAGAACTGCAAGAGGTGGAACTGTTCCGATGAGAAGCGCAGAGAGTGGACAGCACTGTGCGAGAGTAAGAGCGACGTAAGAGTGCAACATGACACGTAAATGCTCGCATCTTGTTCTTGTTTTGTATATATAATCTTCATATTATGTTTATATTCAGGGTGTTATTATATTATATGTTATGTATCTGGAAGGTCGCAGTGTCCGTGCAGTTCAGAGAGTAAATTTTGTATACAGGGTGTTCATGTATTTGCTTGTCAATTTTTATATACAGGGTGTTAATGTATTTGTTTGTCAATTTATATACAGGGTGTTAATGTATTTGTTTGTCAATATATATATAGGGTGTGCATATATTTGTTGGTCAATTTTGTATACAGGGTGTTCAAGGATTTGTAACAAAAAAAATTCTGTCCCTGTGTAGAGCGAATTTTTCACGCTTACGAAATCCTTGGAAGAAGAAGGGGGCGAGGTTGTGACAGTCAGATTTACCGACGTCATTATTATTATTATTATTATTATTATTATTGTCCATAGCGGTAAAAAATGTGTTGATTCAAAGCGTTGAGAGTTTTAAGGTGTAAGAATACATATTTGATTTTTGCAAAGCCGACGGGAGGAACGAGACGTTCACGTGTCTTAAGGGTGAGCACCTGAAGGGTCACGTTATGTGTCTAAAGCTTAGGAAATTCGACCGTGATGACAAACATTTAAATATCTCGGTTTTCAGCGGTCAGATTCACGTGAAACTTATACCAGCGCAGCGGCATGTGTGCAAGGACGGATATGTGGAGTTTCGTCGCGATCAAGCAACAATTACGGACGCCAGATCAAATCGGTTGTAATTGATCAGTTTGTGGACACCGGTTGCAATTGAGCTATGGCGACAGCGAGGCTGAGGCTTAATCCGCTGAAACTCAATTTGAAGCACGGCTCGTCCCAGTTGGGAGACAATAGAGCAAAGTGAAATGACCTCTTCGGAAGCGTCATTTCAAAGTACGCCTAGCGTCGTTTTTCAAAATCTAAATAAAACGAAGGACATGGTTTTTCGACACACAGTCTTACCGCGATCCTTGTAGCGAGAGCAGCTCCGTGCTATCTCTCCATATACAGTCTTACCGCGATCCTTGTAGCGAGAGCAGCTCCGTGCTATCTCTCCATATACAGTCTTACCGCGATTCTTGTAACGAGAGCACCTACGTGCTACCTCTGCGTGTACAGTGGACTTTGTTGTGTTTTGCGAACACCAGTGTGTGTGATATACAGTAAGTCTACACGAGTGCGCCTACCTCAACCGCTGGGAGAAGTTGAAGCGAGACCGTGTTTTTGTGATTACCTTACGCCGTTTATATTTTTTTTTTGAGAAACGAGGAACACCGGAAACTATGGCGGGCTAGAGGAAGAAGAGAGATGAGGGCGTTACGTCGATTCGCCCGATGTCAGAAGAGACTACGCCGATGATGCCTATCCGCCGCCATGGAGAGAGAGAGAGAGACGTCGAGCGCCGCCCTATTGATACGCCGATGACGCCTATCCGCCGCCATGGAGAGAGAGAGACGTCGAGCGCCGCCCTATTGATACGCCGATGACGCCTATCCACCGCCATGGAGAGAGAGAGAGAGACGTCGAGCGCCGCCCTATTGATACGCCGATGATGCCCGAATGAATTGCTCGTCGCGGCGAAGTGTTTAAGTCCCGCCAGCTAGAGAGTATATGTTTGCGTCACTCAACGGAGGTTATTTGTTATGTTTGGAACCACGTGAGGTCTTGTAAAAGGAAAACGTCCGCCCACGTGAATGTAATTGCCGTTGAGACGCCTTTGTTTATGTTGATCAAATAATGTATTGCGCCGACTAGTTTCTTTTTAAAAAAAAAGGTGAAGTTAAGTAAGGGCTGGCTAGGATTTGAGTAGCACTGGAGCAAAATCACAAATGACCTGATTAGACAAAAATTCAAGGTAAATTTAAATATGAATGCGATAATTAGGGTTTGTCGTCATATAAACCTGTACATGCTATGTATCATTTTTGTGTTGATGACCCCGTAGAGAGAATCTGTGAGAGAATATGTGTGGAATGCAAGAGTGGGGACCTGTAATAATTCCATTGTTTGTTGGTTATGAATAGAATATACTTTTTATTTTTTATGTTAATTTTGGGCTATATCATTTCGTACGCATGTCGCTACCCGTGATTTTCAGGTATGCAGCTAGCCGCTTCCCGGCTACAGGTAAAGAGGTGCTAATTTGAAAGTATATATGTCTTTGTTTTTATTCGATATGGCTTATCACTATGCACTGTCGGTCACCGGTTCCTACACACGAACTTATACTGGACCGTAACGCTATTTCGCTTGTCCGAGGGAGATTTTGCCGCCTCTATCTAGGTAGTGGTAGCATTTGTTTTCCCGGGCAAGGGAGGGCGTTTCACAAGAGAAGGCATACTAGTATAATTGACGTTCGTACACATAGAGGTGCTGACTGTGCCAGTGACCATTATTTAGTAATTGCTAAATTAAGAGAAAGACTCTCAGTGTTAAATCATAAGCAACAAAATCTAAAAGTTCTAAAATTTGATACAGGAAAGTTTACTGATGAAAGAATTAAGAAAGATTACCAAATTAAACTGTCAAATAGATTTGATATTTTGCAGGATTTAAATGATGATGAAAATATAAATGAAACAGACCTAAATAAGAATTGGGAACACATACGTAATGCAATAGAATCAGCAGCTAAAGAAAATATAAGATACTATAAACCGAGAAAAAATTAACGAAATTGAAACAAACAGCAAAAATGAAAATATCAGAGATTTATATAAAGGTGTAAATAAGTTTAGAAAGGGGTGGCAACCTAAAGTAAACTTGATAAAAGATAAAGATGGTGATTTTCTAGCTGACCCAAGCGATATTCTAAATAGATGGAAGAACTACTTTAATGACCTTTTAAATGTCCATGTAGGAGATAAATCAGAAGTGAATGAAGTACACACAGCAGTACCTTTAGTTCCAGAACCTAACTTGACTGAAGTTAAAGATGCTATTAAAAGGCTAATGAATAACAAAGCACCTGGCATTGATTTAATACCAGCTGAGTTAATTAAATATGGTGGAAATTCATTAATATGTCAAATTCATAAATTAATTTGTTTAATATGGAATAAAGAAGAAATCCCTCAACAGTGGAAAGAATCCATAATTGTTCCTGTGTTTAAAAAAGGTGATAAAATGAACTGCAATAATTACCGTGGAATTTCTCTACTCTCAACAACATATAAAATATTATCTAACATTCTTTTAACAAGACTAACCCCATATGCTAATGGAATTATATGTGATCATCAATGTGGATTTAAACGTAACAGATCAACTACAGATCAAATTTTTCACATCAGACAGGCACTTGAAAAAAAGTGGGAATATAATCAAAATGTCCATCAGCTATTCATTGATTTCAAAAAAGCATATGATTCGGTCAAAAGAGATAAATTATATAATATATTAGTAGACTTTGGAATACCTAAGAAGCTTGTTAGTATGATAAAAATATGCACCAATGAAACAGAAAGTAAAATTCGTGTGGGTATTAATATGTCTGACAAATTTACAATTCATGATGGGTTAAAACAAGAAGATGCATTATCTCCATTGCTCTTTAATTTTGCCTTAGAATATGCTGTTGGGAAGGTAAAAGAAACTAAAGAAGGACTAAAATTAAATGGTGTGACTCAGTTGTTAGCATATGCAGATGATGTAGACTTACTGGGCGATGATGTGAATACAATTAAGAATAATGCTAAAATATTTTTCAAAACTGCTAAAGAGATAGGTTTGGAAGTTAACCAAGAGAAAACTAAATATATGCTTACAGGCCGAAATCAAGTCTTTGGTAATAATCAAAATCTAATTATTGATAACAACTCGTTTGAACCAGTTTCCAAATTCAAATACTTAGGAGTAATATTAACAAATGAAAATTATATTAAAGAGGAAATAAAAAGTAGGCTTAATTCAGGAAATGCATGTTACTTCTCTCTTCATAAATTTTGTCTTCTCGTTTAATATCTAAGAAACTAAAAGTTATAATATACAAAACAGTAATTTTGCCTGTAGTATTACATGGATGTGAAACTTGGTCCCTTACATTGAAAGAGGAACATAAATTGAGAGTATTTGAAAATAAGATCCTGAGGAAAATATTTGGACCTAAAGGGGATGAGGAGACAGGTGAGTGGAGAAGGTTACATAATTTAGAACTACATAATTTGTATTCATGTCCAGATATTATTAGAATAATTAAATCAAGAAGATTTAGGTGGGCAGGCCATGTGGCACGAATGGGAGAGGAAAGAGGAGTTTACAGGATTCTTGTTGGGAAACCTGATGGTAAGAGACCTGTAGGAAGGCCAAGACGAAGATGGAGGGACAACGTTGAGATGGACCTAAGGGAAATCGGTAGGGATGGAAAAGAGTATATAGAACTTGCTCAAGATAGGGAAAGATGGAAGGCCTGTGTTGCTGCAGCCATGAACCTTCGGGTTTAAGAAGGCTAGAGAGTTAGTTAGTTATTTAATTTAAGACAAAACTGTTTAGCAGGAACCGTCCGAAATACATATTTGGTTTTACTTCTCTCTCTGGTAATTTACAATGCATTCCAGAAAATAAGCGAAGCGAGCAAAAAAAATCCAATTTCTTGCAAGTTGATATCTAATAGTAAGCAAATAATATCACGGGACGGCATCACATTCTCTCTTTTACTTTTTTTTCCATTTAGGTCGTTCGGCGCCCAGGTCCGATTCCTGTTACCTTTTTAGGTACGGCGATGAGACTGTAAGAATATAGGCATTGCGAGTGAAGTGAGCTGGAACATTTTACCAAATATATTTTTATTGGATAACATTTGAAATCCAGTTGGGAAATACCTCTCCGTCCCCTCTCTGCAGGTACCCTTGACCGTCTAGAAGCAAAGTGAACGAAATATATGAAAAGTAATTCCATCTTAATTATCCTTTGCCCTACTACTCTTAAATGCTGCTAGCGTAATATTGTTTGTCTCCTACAATTCATTTCCGTCCAATGTAGGGGATCAATGCCCGCTGTGGTAGCACCTCTGCGTGCCTCGTTAAGACACCATGCAATGAATGAAAATAGTTTCCAATGTTTGCCCGATTATTAATTTAGATGGTGGCGCACGAAATGATCCCCATATGTTATGTTTTTTTACATCTGAGATGAGGAATCACGTCCTGTGTGTCAACATCAGTTCTAGTAGCCACTGGAAAAATCGCGTGATGACATGTGAAGCGTAATTCATGATGCTACAGCTAGAAGGCTTGAGAAGACAACATGGTGGACAGAGGAAGAGTTACGACCCAACAGAAATCAAGAACTGTGCTTTTTTTGCTGAAACAAAAATATTGTTGGCTGAGGAGCGTTTTCGGCACATTTCCATACGCGGCGTGAACCCTCTAGAGAAACGATCCACAAACTGCATGAAAAGTTTTGAATGGAAGGAACAGTATTGGAATTGATTGGTTAACAATCAAAATGAGCGCTTTTGGGCAACTGAGAGTTCAAAAGTGCTTCATGAAAATGTTAGGGAAACTTGTTGTGTAATTACGGAAATCGTGTGCCGTAGGGTACATAATTTGGAATATTGGTATTCACTTGACTTAGGTTACCAATAACAACGGTGGTCATGTTGAGCATGTCTTGCAGCAGTACATTTTTCCTAAATGTAGCATTTTATGTAATTTATATTTTATTGAAAGCTTCATTGTAATATAGTTATTATCCAAGAACAAAATAGGGGATCATATCGTGCGCCACCCTGTAAATAAATGAGGCTATAAATAATGCGTGCAATTCCTGGCAATAAGAGAAAAACTGCCTACACTGAAACCGCCAAGTAAATAAATTCTACTTTCAGGAAATAGCTCCTCTTATAGGACTAGTTGATTTAGGAGCTATAGCAACACTGACTGCAGCTGTCCGCGTGGTGAAGAAACGCCTGGAGCAACACGCTGCCGGAGAGCTGTTTTCTTCCAGCACGTTTTGCAAGCGCCCAGGTCTTGTTCAATGCTCAGTTTTACCTTGTATGCGCAAAACGCCTTGAAGAGGACGAACCAGGGTAAAGACACAAGTCGACTCGTTGGCACAGGTAAACCAATAGGAAATCCTGTTCTAAGGGGCAAGAAGAAGCAGGATGGCAAAACACGGACTTTTCAGTGCTCTGGCACATCTTTTGTTTACTCTTGCTATCTCATGACCTGACGCTTGTCGTGTCAGCGTGCAAGATCCAGCACAAATTTGTAAAAGCATTATGCCTGATTTTGTTTCGTATTTGATAGTTGAAATGTTCTCCTGGCACTTATCCTTGTATTGAGGCCACGGCTGTCTTTAAGGAAGAAATCGACATGGGAGTTCAGTTCAGAACTCTATCCGTCAACCAAAGTATATAAACACAGTCCGCACAATATTGTACCTAACATCAGAATTCTAACGACTTTCAAATTTTTATTCATTATAATAGACTAGACCAAGCAATGCGATGATCAAACTAGAATTCAACATTGACGTTATAACAAATAGGTCACGTAGATACTCACTTCATAAAATACCAGAAAATCTTGTTTAATGAACATGGGAACTCATATTTCTCTTAAAAAGATTCATAAAAACTCGCTTTCTCCTACAACTTTTTTCTCTATAACCTTAAGCGAATTGAATTCAAACGAAAACAGTGCATTGAAGACACAAAATTGTATTGCGAAAATTTCTTGCTAAAACTTAAATCTTTCTATAATTTAAAACATTCTCTGGCCGCTAATGTTAAAGGTCGCCTTATGCAAGCACTTGTTCTACCCACATTAGACTATTAC
Source organism: Lepisma saccharinum (assembly GCF_977018435.1). Classification (NCBI taxonomy): domain Eukaryota; kingdom Metazoa; phylum Arthropoda; class Insecta; order Zygentoma; family Lepismatidae; genus Lepisma; species Lepisma saccharinum. Next base: position 22,030,632 of record NC_139231.1, on the reverse strand, counting down.
GCTATCTCCCAGGGCATAAACTACCAACTTATAAAATTATGAACTGTTGTATACGATTCATATCTAACTTAAAATTTCCAAAACAGAGGTTCTGTATTTAAAGTTGTCTAAACATCAACAACGGATGAAGGTATTGGTTGGACATAATAAATCTAGATATCTTAAAATGATTTGAAAAGTAACACAAAATCAATGTTCATTAAAAGGTGCGGTGGAGGGTATTTTGCAATATTGATTTACTTCAGTGTCGCAGACATCTAGCTCCTCAGATTCTTCACCACTGCTACTTTGGACATAATTGGACAACCGTTACTACACCTAAAACATTAACGAAGGTTAATATAGTCACTACTATATTTCTACTACCTTACTATTGTTTCTATCTGGTTTTAAATTGGATCTGCTGTAATGGGTATTTTATAAAATAAATAAATGGGTTCAGCAAGAAAATATGCAGAATCCGTCACATTCAGTGTAAAATGACGGCAGTTGCAGGTCGAAATTTTTCACATCATAACGTAACGGTATTATATTCGTAGAAAAGTGTTAATTTTGGCCCCAAGCAAAAATGATAAACATTTGGGTGTGGTCGCTTTCCTGAAAGAAATGGCTCAAAGTCGAATTGACCGGCTATGGACTCGTGCAGCCAAGTATATCTCGAGAATATGTATAGGTTCCTAAGCAAGTGGGTGCTTTGTTTTTTCCCAGTTAAAAAAAATAATACTGAAATAATATGAGAAAACAAGTGAAAGAAAAATATAAATATGTCTATTTATTTTCTAATGTTATTAGAAATGTTTCTAGAAAATGAACTATCTGAGACTTTCCTTTTCTTGTTTCTTGAGTGTTAGCAGAGATATAAGCAGATCTTCATTGAAGGTATAGGGAAACCGGTGTGTTTCATCGTCCTAGGTCGTCCTCCCGTGGTTCTGCAACCCCGCACTACTTTTCTCGACTGCACTGCTTCAGTAATGGTGTTTGTTTCCCGCTGTGCAATTGTTACTTTATGCTTCATTGCTTCTTTTATCCCTACCGTTGTCGATCGCTACCCTTTCCCTTCACTTGTCTTGCGGGACACTCCTATTTCCTTTGAGGAACCCTATGCGCATGCGTTGCGTAGATGCCGCCTGGTGTTTTTCGGATGGGCGATTTTGGTGTTCCTTTTGACTTCTTTTGTTCCGCCTTTCTATCTTCACTGGTACTGGCTGTACAGCGGTGTGAAGTTCATTTCCACACGTTTTCGGCGTTGTCTAGCTCCTAAGAGACATCTCTCGGCAAAGTGGAAGGGGCACTTTCGTCTCTATTTCATGGGGGGTATCTGTGGTTTCCGTTTGTACCCTACCTTTAGAATCACCCTGTATATATATATAAGGTAGATAGGTAGATAGCTAACTCAGCCTCTCCGCAAAGGTCGCTGGTAAAGCCACTCACGCACGCAGCCATGTACGTCAGGAAGAGCGGAACCCTCCATTACGAATGATAATTTCGAGGGTTTTTTTTTTTTGTTTTTTTTTACAGTTTTTGTGTTGGGAAGAATATTGTAACGATGGAAAATGAATTTGTAACACATTGTGAGTTACTTCTATGTAATAAAATTCATTCACTGCTATTAAATTAATGGAACGTCAGGCAAAAATAACTCGCGTACCATGTAAAGTGTATTTTTTTTTAAAGGAAGTATTCGGAAAATTATAATTAGTAAGGCTAAACGAACCACTGCCTAAATGCAACACAAGCAAGAACGTAGTTAAGGTCGTCCCCCCCGAAAGAGTTCGAAAGTACTAAAAATAATGAAAATGTGCTTTTTTACCACTTATTCATTTATTTCCACCGAAATAAATAGAAGGCAAGGTTTATATTGCGATCATACGTCTTTGTATGGCAGTGCCAAAGAAGATTTATGCACACTACTATTTATAATAATGTGCTTAAGATATTATTCACGGACTTTACTTTTCGTTAAGTGAATCTAACATAGTTTTCTTGCTTTCAATAAATATTCCATTCTGTATCCTTTTAAAAAATATTTCATTCTTTGTTTCTTTGTTCCTTGCCAGAAAAGTTGTTTCAACATAAAATATTAATTTATTTACACACAATTATGAATAAACCTATAAATTATATTACCGTATAATTTTAAACATTATTATTATTATTTGGTTCCTCAGCTTCTGTATATTTCAGGATACGTGCCTGAACATAAAATATTCCATTCACTTCGCTTAATTTATTAGTAAATAATTATAGAAACGTTTGTAATGTTAACAAGTTTTTTAAATCTGAAATTCTTTGAAATAGCACAAAACCCATGTTAATTGGACATTTTCCAAAGAAAATAACCTCCCTTGCCTCTTAAAAAGAAGTTTTAACTGGCAATTTACAGGGGGTTTCAAACTGTGCAGAAGGTTTGAAAAATGTTGCCACATTTATTCCTCTAAAAAATAAATAAAAAAAAGGTAAAGTGTTCCCCTGTGCATAGCACCACGCCATGAAGGTGTATAGGGGGTGTGGGGGTAACGCCCCACACTTTCTTGATCCGGTCGTAAGTGGGGGTGATGTGATCAGCATCACGCCCCTGACCGCCTTTACCCCCCAGGGTTTCCCCCAGGTACCCATGTTATTCGACGCTGGGTAGGCGCCGGGGCCGCTTCCACCGTTAGAAAAGTTCCCGGATTTGAACCGGCCGGGGATCGAATCCGGGACCTTGAGACGAGTTACCGACTGAGCCACCGCGGCCACCTCTCTAAAAAATAAATAATTACCTAAGTTGCAATTTGGTTGACAAGTTAACCGACTAATCCAGGAGCTATTAAACTGCGTAGCTGTTAGTTACAAAAAAAAATTGTCGCCATAAAAAATGCCGTGCCATGAATTACAAAGAAATACTTGTCTTCCTTGCCTTTTTCTATAAGAAGTTTTCAAAGAGTGTTCATTCAGGCTACGCACAAATAAAACTTCGACCTCAAGTGTAGGGTGTTGGGAAATATTAATACCTCCTAAACTTAAAGATATATTATTATTATTATATACGTGGTTTTTCCCGAGATTTACTTTCTACAATTCTATTTAATTTAGCATTGGAAAAAGTAATCCGACAACTGCCAATCAACCCTGGAGGAACAATATCATATAGACTAACACAAGTAGTAGCATATGCAGAATAAGTTCCTTTAATATCAAGAAATAAGCAAGCTGTGGAAGAGAGTTGTCAAGTGTTAGAAGGCAAAGCCCAAGATCTAGGACTAGAAGTGAATACAAATAAAACCAAATATATGTAGATTGGAGATACAGAAAGAGGCAGAAGAGAACCTTACATAAGAATAAATGGAAAATAATATGAAAGAGTGGAAGCCTTTAAATAATAGATCTCAATAATAACAGCAGATAACAAGACAGCTGCAGAAACACAGGAAAGAATAACAAGTAGAATTCGATGCTATTTTTCTTTGCAAAATATGTTTCAATCTAAGAATGTCCGTAGAAACACAAAAATTAAAATATATACAATATTAAGACCCATAGTAATGTATGGTTCAGAATGTTGGGTGATGTCGGTAAGAGAGGAAGTTTGGTTGTTGAGGTGTGAAAGAAAAATACTGAGAAGGATATTTGGAGTGGTAAGAGATAAAGTGGCAAGGAGAATGAGAACAAGTATGAAGTATGGGAATTGTTATATCAGCGATATATTTTAGTGAAGATCAAGCAGCTTAGAATACTACGGGCTGGGCATGTTCAGAGGATGGAAGAAGCACGGGTTGTCAAGAAAATATTATTCAATGGAAAACCGGAAGGGAGAAGGGAAAGTGTAGGTCCAAGAAAATATGGATAGAGGACGTGAAAGAGGACCTAAGAAGATTAGGAGTTAAAGGTTGGAGAAGAAAAGCAGAGGGTCGAGATGAATGGAGAGAGGCAGTCAGGAAGTCTAAGGATTTGCATGGACTCTAGCGCCGATCAGTAAGTAAGTAAATTAGTATTTATAGAATAAGAATTTTCTACATTTTCGTCGCTGATGAGTCTACCCCAAATCAAAGATAAGAAGATACGAAAGCAAAATGGAGGACTTGAGAGTAGACGAAGGAAGACGATACGCAGAGAAGGGACATGTGGAGTTTATGGAAAAGAAGAGGAGAAGACAGGAGAGAAAAGAACTGGAGAATAGAGGAGGAGAGTAGAAGAAAACGGCGACATGAGATGAGAGAAGAGGAGACGACGAGATGAGAGGAGCTAAGAGTAGAGTTGAAAAGAGAAGAAGAGCGCCGTGATGCAGGGAATCAAAGACAGGATAGAAAATAAGAGGAGTGTGAATGAGTTAGGTGGGGACAAGAGAACAGAACAGGAGAGAATTTGAGATAGGACCAGAGGAGAGAAAAAGGGAAGATAGGAGAAGAAGTGAGAGAGGGTGGAGAGGAGAGGAGAGGAGAGGAGAGGAGAGGAGAGGAGAAGAGAGGAGAGGAGATGTAGTTCTAGAAAATATTGCCCGAGCGAGATGAATTGATGCACTGATACAATTATCAACATGATGGAATTCTAAAATGGCAATCTAATATATTATTTTAGATGAGCTCAGGGCAATATAGGATCTTGCACCTGAGATTTTCGATTTTACCTCCGATTATACCACTAAAACATGAACTAAGTATCTATATTTATACCAAGCCCAAATTTAATCCACACTTCAGTCCACAATTGTCTCGAATGGAGGTTTTAATTTTTTGATATTTCTACCTTAGTGACAATCAGAATCATTGCATTTCACCCGGGGTGTATTTATTGATTGATTTGTAGTTTTATATCCACTTTATGCACAGAAAGGCTAATCGAGTTTAAAGTGGGATCCGAACCATTGTGTGCCTCCACCGGGGATCGAACACGAGACCCCTTGATTACAAGACCAGGACAATAGCACTGCGCCATCGGGAAGACCCTGACACACGGCGTGAACAATAAACACAATGAAATATACGTAGAACTTGAAAAAAGTTTCTGCAACCAGAGAAGCTTGAACTACGACCGCTACCTTAACGATAACCACTACTTAACAAACATTCCATTTTTCAAAAAATAGACTCAAGGAACTGATCAAAGTGAAATGTAGATAGAACTTGTCTTCTACATATATTGTGTGAAAATAATTAATAGTAACAAAGATAACGAAGGTAGTATGAATCGACTTAACCATTTAATGGAAATTTGGACATGGTGATAACTTCATTCCATGTTTGCGCAGATAACCTTGCATTTAACTACAGTAAAAAAAGGATTAATTTAGTGTGTGTTAAATTCACACATTTTAAACTACTATTTTACAGGATGTCATGACGTTCTTCTTTAATGAGAAAGATAAAAATACAACATTTCGTACCAAACCTGGAATCTCTTGTATTCAATTTCAAGGAAGAAAGGAAGAGAAATAAGGAAGAGAGACCCACATATATATAAAGGGAGATAGAGATATAGAAAGGAAACATGGAAGAGACATAAAGGAGAAAAAATAGAAAAGTAGAGAAATGATTAAGAGGAAGAGAAACGAAAGTAAGAGAAATAGAGGCAGATAAATAGAAATGAAAAAAAGACAAAAGAATGAAGCGAAACAAACATATTTTATACTGCTATTAAAAAACTCTTTTCTAGTACAAGCAAAAAATCAAGAAAACATCTTGTAGCGAGGATCGAAAAGATGAGTTGAAGTATTTCTGAGAATATTACAACTTTTTATACAAGATATTTCATTCTGCTATGGAAGTAAGATACCACAATACACTATTTCCAACGAAACAACTACAATTTCTGGCGCCTGAGCTTGAACCCCCCCCCCCCCGACTCTCCTGTCTACTTGCCTCTTAAATAATGATACTTAAAAACTACGGTAAATGAGTGATACTTGCATTTTGGAATTTCAAGATCCTCGTCAGACCATACTTTTCGACTTTAATTGTCAAGTTATATTTTTTGAGTAGATATGAGAATGAATGAAGCAAAATGTATGGTCATAAAATTTTCCTTGAGTTTGATTGGTGGAAATTACATATATCATATATGATACAATGGGACTGAATGCATACAAATCAGAGTAATATTTTGAATCTGACATTGATATTAGTATTTTTTTAAAAAAATTATTCAAGTGTGATAATTTAACACATAATTGTTGCACTCACACTCATATTTTTCTACAACCTTTATAAATAAGTAATTGATATTGTAATACATAAATTTTACAATTTTCAAAACATACATATTGTACATTATTACATTCATTGTAGAAAAAAGTAAATTTTTGAGAATATTTGATTTTTGCCTGCCACGTTTCTTGAGAGTCATTTGCTTCCAAATAGCAAACAAAACATTGAATTTTCTTTCTTTATACCATATTATCATTATAATATATATATATATTTTTTAATGTTATTGGTAATATTTACGACTTGTCTCATTCAGTCTTGAAAGTAGCTCCGTGTGAATTACTTTTATTCATCATTCTGCTTGAAATACATTGAAAAATAAATAAACGTAAACTTACTCTTTCATATGTCTCCAACATTGCTTAACATTTTATGCAGGCCTCGAACATTCGTCAACTTATGAATCAGAATAAGAATCAGCAATCTAATTGTTAATGGAAGCAGCATCATAGACCTCTTCATTTTCATCGTGGATTTCTAAGCAGTTGCGCAACCACAGGGGGGGGGGGAGCATTGCCCCGCAACCTTGGTCGAAAATGAGTTCTAGGGGTGCAATGGGGGCAAACATTGACGGCCAAGTGTACCTGCAGAGGCAATTATCGCCCAGAACTTCAAATCTTATGCAAATAAAAATACTTCTCGTATTGGTGTAAAGCAAATAAAGTTAATCTAAACCATAAGAAATGCAGGGCCGTAAGAAGTTGCGATCAAGAAAGCAACTCCTTGCAATTTCCTGCACCCATACAAAATCCGCAGAAATGGCTCCCCTGCGAAGAATGCGTAGCTTGCATAAAAAATGGTTGGACATTTATAATAAATTTTCTTAGTATAAACGATATTTAATTGACAACATTCTTACTTAATTTTATTTTTGTTTTTTCTTTACTTCCTTTATGTATATATACATATATATATGATTCATTTTTTGTCCACGGTAATGTATAAGGATGATATATGTAACCTCTCTGTGTATTTTCCTTATATCTGAAAATGTGTATAAATATTATTTTTATGTGTTAAAATCCACAAATGTAAGATATTTACTGTGGACTGTAAAAGGGCAGATGCCTGTACGGAGGATAATAAATATATACAAATTAACGTAAATAACAATAAAAATGATGATGATTATGTTCATGGCAGGAGTGACTTAGAATTATAACAGCGTACTAAAAATGAAACATACATTTTAGGATACATACATACGAGGGATGTTCCGAAAGTTCGTGAACTAAGATCACTATTCGGAGTCCGAGTCAGTACAAGAGTTGGTGTATGTTTCCATTCGAAATAGCGACCTTCACACTCTTTACACCGATTCCAGCGATGCACTAGCTTCTCAAACACATGTTGCAGACCATTTTCTTAGAGTCGGTGTAAAGTAGTGGATGTGACAGCTTTCACTTCCTGGTCCGTGCCGCTTAACCGTTTCTTAGGTGTTGTAAACGCCCAGAAATCGCAGGGTGCGAGGTCTAAGCTGGATGGAGGATGGTCTAGAGACTGCACACCAATTTTCTCCAAAGCTGCGATAGCCGTGCCATATGTGGCTTAGCGTTATCCTGCAGGAGAAACCTTTCTTCACGAAGCAGTTCACGTCTTTTTTTGGGAATTGCTAATTTCAAATGCATTTGCAAAACATTAGCATAATAATCTCTACAGTTTCCTTGCTTGGAACCCAGTGCTGCAGTACCTACTATTCCACGGATATCAAACAACAAAATTAACATTAATTTATTTGTTCTAACCGTTCACTGATGTTGATGGACGCACACTTCTCGCCTTATCCTGCACATTGCGTTTACCTTCCTTAAAATACTTCCACCACTTGAAAACGGCCAACCAACCCATTACTTCGTCACCGTAAGCTTCTTTGATCATCTCAAACGATTCCTGGCAACTTTTGCGTAACTTCATACAAAATTCAAAAGCGATCCTTTGTCTGGTAATTATTGGTATATCATTCTCATCCCCCATTGTAATACACTCTGCAGTTCGACATTTATAGCGAGCAAACAAACAACAGCTTCATTTTGGTTCACTCGTACATTAACAAAGCACACCAAAGGCTATCTTCACGTGCAACAATCACAGACTCGGCTTACACAGAATCGGCGCAGTGTTGCTAATCCACGAAATTTCGGAACCTACCTCGTAGATTGGTTTGAATTGAATTGTTATTTTAAGTCCACGTTATGCACAGAAAGGTTAATTGGGACTGGACCTACAGTATAAACAGGGATCCGAACCACTATATACCTCCAACGTGTATAGAACCCGGGATCCACTCATTACAAGGAGACGACGCTACCACTACGCCATCGACGAGACCTATACATAGTTTGAATCAGTCCTTATTTTCGTATCAGTAATTTACTAAAATGCTTGGAAAAGATTCCGTAAAAGAAGGAAGGACCTACTGTGGAATGTATGCTTAGCAAACGAATATATGACATGCGATACATAAAAAGGATACAATTTTTAATTATCAAAACAATAAAATATATGCAAAGCTTTCTATAACTGTTAAATAGTATCTATCACTCAACTATCTTCTAACTATATTACATCTTGAAAATATAATTATAATGTGGTACTAACCTGCAGCTTTCTTGCTCGTTGTGAAAAACATAGCTACTAGTAAGAAAGAATCAGCTCACTACTGCGACCTATCGGAGACGCCCAGAAGCACAAAAAAAAAAAAAAAACACACTGCACTGAATGTTCAGAATGAGATACAACAGGCGCGTTTTAGTTCTGCTTTGAAATAAGCGTGTAAATATTTGTAAACCGCATGTATCATATATGATACAAGGGTCTGTAGAGGATATAACTAACTACTTCTAAACAGACAACTTTTATCTAGTTTGTTGTTAAGAAATATACAATCATGTTCTGAGTATTTGTGTAATATGGGATTACGTTTGCACATAACGTTGCGTTCTAAACTTTTCAATGGACTTTTCACTTGTTTCCGTTCTTACAATACTACATGCCTCCATTTCAAAATTCATTAAGAATATCGAGGAACTCTGTAACAGGGAGCAACTGTATTATATACTCCTACTTAACATGCAAGGTAATTGATAAAAAAAACTATTATACCTCATGTGTAATAGTGGCCGCGGTGGCTCAGTCGGTAACGCGTCTGACTACCATGCTCAAGGTCCCGGGTTCGATCCCCGGCCGGTTCAAATCCGGGAACTTTTCTAACGGTGAAAGCGGCCCCGGCGCCCACCCAGCGTCGAATAACATAGGTACCTGGGGGAAACCCTGGGGGGTAAAGGCGGTCAGGGGCGTGATGCTGATCACATCACCCCCACTCACGACCGGATCAAGAAAGTGTGGGGCGTTACCCCCACACCCCCTATACGCCTTCATGGCGTGGTGCTATGCACAGGGGAACACTTTACTTTACTTTTTTACCTCATGTGTAATACGTAAGTGTAAGATTCAACGCGATTTCATAAATTTTCCACCACTAAAAATCGTGCTTTTATTTTTAAAGATAATAGCACCCCCCCCTTCCAATTACCAACCCAACTTTTTAACAGGGTTTAAACAATTCAGTAAAAATAAAATTTCCTGCCTTTTTTTAGGTTTTCCAATCCACGTCATAGGGCAATTCATGTATTTAAAAATGTTTCTAAGAATGTCACTATATTGTAGCTAGGCTTAGAATCTCAATTAACCATGTTAAAAGTATTAACGAGAATAGAAACTGAATAGAAATTTGCCGTCGGATAGGGACATGAAGGGAAGGCGTGAATTTATTTTTACATATTACTTGCTGTGATTGGTTAATGTTAAATAAAGAATTCCTTTCTTATTAAGAAATCATATCAATTACAGCATAAGTAATACATAATTATAGTAAACATTAGTGCCACATATATTTAATTTATGTAATAATTTATTTATTTAAAGACATGACACTACAGGCAAATGCCCACTTACAGTGTCTTGTATTATAACACTGTTTGGTACACAAAATATGCAATCAGAATAATTCATAAGGTACAATACTATGATAATATGTGTTACAGTAATATAAAAATTAATATAAAATTAGATATGAAGAAAAGTATAAAGTATTAACCTGACAGTTGAGGTTAAAACTTACATATGATAACCAAGAAAATAACCAAGGAAAAACATATGAGCTTCACCTTACATTTATAAACGATGATATATAGATGTAATTATAGTAATTAGTAATCAGTAAATAACACCAAAAGAAAAAGAAAAAATAGGATAGACTCTTTCGCCTGTACATAAAGAGGCTGAACTGATAAACAATGTTAAGTCTGTTGTTGGAAGTAAGTTTCAGTTTCCCTTTTGAGCCTTCGAAAATTTTGGAAGATGTCTATCTTATCATATAACTTTGCAATTTCGTTATATAACCTACACATTCTCCGAGTGGGTGCCACATTGGCTGACTTTGTTTGAGCTCTCGGTACTTGTACTTGAAACAGCTCTTTCCGTGGTCTTACCTTATTATATGGTACATAAAAAGGGATTTCTGAGAGCAGCTGAGAGGAGTCTAATGAGTTGTTTAAAAGTTTATGTAAGAATAGTAACTGATGTATGTTTCTTCTATCGCCTAGGGATTGTACATTGAAGTATTTTTTAGGGTATGATAAGGAGTATATTTGGGGTAATAATCCTAGGAATCGAAGGAACTTGCTTTGTACATTCTCTATTCTGCTGGTTTCATTTAGGTTTTGTGAGGACCAGACGATAGACGAGTATTCCAATTTCTACCTTACGTAGGTATTGTATAGAGTTTGGAATGTTTCTAACTTCTTAAAGTCGTTTCCAATTCTCATTATAAACCCTAGGTTTCGGTACCCTTCTGCTACAATGCGGTCGATGTGTTTTCGGAAACTGTTATTTTCTTCAAACTGAACACCAAGATCTTTATAACTTGAAACTCTGTCTAACGTGTGGCCACTGATTGTGTAAGTGTTCGTGTAGGGTTGCTTCTTTCGAGTGAAAGTCATAATTTTGCATTTGTTAAAATTGAGTTTTAGTTTGTTTTTAGCGCACCATTCTACTAGATTTTCAATGTCTTTTTGCAGTTCCAAGCTATCATTATCGTTCGTTATAGACTTAAATATTTTCAGATCATCCGCGTACAAGAGTTTCTTGGAATGTAGCAGGCATTCTGGGAGATCGTTAACAATCACAAGAAATAGCAGTGGTCCAAGGTTTGATCTTTGCGAGACACCCGAGAAGGTCTGAAATACAGTAGACATGCTATTAGCATATCTAACATACTGTTTTCGGTCTTTCAGGTAGGAGGAGATAAGTTTTAAAACACGGCTTGAGAGGTTAAGATGGTGAAGCTTTTGGAGAAGTGTATCATGGTCAACAAGATCGAACGCCTTTGAAAAATCACAACTTGCCCTTTTCCGTCCAGCATCAAGGTTATAAAGTCGGAGATTTCCAATAAATTTGTTACAATGGACTGTTTAGGTATGAATCCATGCTGGTAAGGCGACAGTATCGGATGAAGGTGTCTGGAAATGTATATACATAAGATTTGTTCGAAGAGTTTTGCAGGAATTGAAATAAGAGCGACTGGCCTATAGTTGTTGATATCAGCTTTGTCGGAGGTCTTTGGTACGGGACACACCTCAGAAAGCTTCCATATTTCCGGGAAAAAGCAGGTGGAGAGTGAAAGGTTGAATAAGATGTGTAGCGGGTACCTAAGGCTTTCCGAGCATCCCTTTATCACGCACGGAGGGACCATATCGGAAACAACAGATCTTTTTGGTTTTAGTGATTTGATTGCATCTTCCACGTCATTTAGGGAAATTTCACCAATATGGAGCATGTCCAATAGTTCGCTAGTGTTGATTGATTGATTGATTGATTGATTTGGTGTTTTAAGTCCACTTTATGCACAGTAAGGCTAATCGGGACTGGACCTACAGTTTAAAGTGGGATCCGAACCACTTGTACCTCCACCAGGTATCGAACCCGGGACCCCTTGATTAAAAGGCGACGACGCTACCACTGCGCCATCGGGGAGGCCAGTTCGCTAGTGTTATCCAGGGGGAAAGTTGTTTCGTACCTTGATTTGTCATCGCTATAGACTGATTTGAAATGACGAGCAATTGAATCCGCAATTTCTTTTCCGCTTCGTAGAGATTTATTTTGGTAGGTGGTGGGGTGGGTAGGGGTTTTCTTTCTTTTGTTTTTTACAAAGGACCAACATCTTTTGGGATCGTATTGTATACCTAATTCACAGTTTAGCAGATATTCATCGTACGCCTTGAAGATGCGTTTTTAACGTTCTTCCGCAATTCTTTAAAATTAGCTTCATGAAAGGCGTCCTAATACCAATCAAACACAACCAAAAATTGCAAGAATAAAGGGCCAGTAACCACTTACTGTAGTATACTGTGGAACCGATTATGGAGGCAAAGGGGGACGCAGTTGCCCAATACTTTTCGCCACTTTTGTCCCTTCAGCATACCAAACCTTATCTACAAAGGGAAATACATTGCCTCGGCCTCCCCAGTTTTGGCACTTTTCCCCAAACCAGGTTTTGGAACCAGATTTCCACCTACGTGAAAATAGTTCAAAACATGCAATTTACACTGCGACTACTGGTAATATTCAGTACATCAAATTGAAGTATAGTTTGCCCCCAACAAGTTGCATATTTGTTGATTATACTTTCTTCTATGTTTAATAACTTTACTTCTTATTACAGTACTGCAAAATGGTTCATTTTTACAGAAACTTTGTAAATTTTCCGGACACTTCATTACTTTTCCAGACTTTTCCAGACTGGTAGACGGTCTAACGTGCAATTTGACAGTGGCAGAAACTTTTATTACGTTCCTTTGATGAGGTAGTCTCACAAATTCCGTCGGAATTTGAGGGTTTAGATTGACTGACTCATCTATCTGTTCTGGTAGAAGTCTTTCGAAGACCTATGTACGGCAATAGGTTTTTGAAATGTGTTGTTGTGAGCTGTCAGTCCGTATTCACCATACGATTGCATTGCTCTCATAGCAACTGCATTCTCTTTACAAAACGGGAAAAGTGGATGGGTTCGCAAATTATCAGTATAATGAGAGTAGGACGTTCTTCATTTCCTTTATTACCTCCATTCGAATTAACTATGTCATTTCAGCTTTCCGCCATATTTATTTCAATAACAATAGCGATGATCATTATAATGACGAAGCTTCCGTTTCATATGAACTTACAGGAAACTTTCAAGGCGATCTCCTACGTCGCAGCTCGATTAGGGGAGGAGCTAACATTGCTTCCTGCATCATGGCCACTATATATACCAGTCAGCCAGTTGGGGAGGCAAGGTGACTTTTAACTCAGACCAAGATGCTGCTGCAGATCGTTTGCGTGTTCGCTGTCATATTCGCTTATGTGAGTATACCATTAGCTTTCTTATACCTTAGAATACAGGTTGATTCATAAGTGACCCTGCAAACTGTGAGGCTGAAAAGTGCACACTGGATTTGGTTTGAGTTGGTGTTTTAAGTCCACTTTATGCACAGTAAGGCTAATCGGGACTGGGCCTACAGTTTAAAGTGGAATCCGAACCACTATGTGCCTCCACCGGGTATCGAACCCGGGATCCCATGAATACAAGGCGACGATGCTACCACTGCGCCATCGGGGAGACAGTGCACACTGGAGGAAGCACAAGATGTCAACTTGTGTTCACTAGGGAACCTTTGCAAAAAAAAAGTCGAATATTTCAGCATATGTCGGAATCCACCAATCACGAGTCTGCTGATACTTTACTCTCTTGCAGTATTCATCATGCTCACCATGCTCACTTGCTAGAGTTTGGTTCTTTCTTTATAGCGGTTGAAATTGCAGATAACACCTGGCGTGTCCACTCGCAATTCCACTTCGACTGACATGGGACATTTTGCACTCACAAGGGACCGAATGTTCCTGGCGAGACGAACCAAAGAACGTCGGATACACGGCATGTTGCCAATCATACTGTAAATCGTGAGAGAGACAGATAGTTGATCAGCGCCGTTACTGGACAAAAGTTGCACAATAGTACACAATGCACGGAAAATTAGTACGCGAGAGACCCAAACACTGTACCAACAAACCAATAAAAAGAACTGACAAAAAAGACGTACGCTTGGCAACGTTGTAACGGGAGAGGGATGTTATCCCTACAGCTCTTATTTCGCAACTGAAGATGTTGACACTCATCGAGGCACACACCCTCGAAGACGACTGGTGGACAGAGAGATCTATGTAGCTATTCGGATTGCGATCATTATAGCTAATAAATCCTGTTATAGAGAAGTGTATGTCGGTTATTATATTACCTCCCACAAGCAAATAATGATAGTCTATACCTAAGTATAGATTAATGTGACTTTTCATTTTCACGCGCATATATGCAGAGGGAGTCAAAAGTCCCAGGACACCCTAATAAGTAGAAAAGGGAAGGTAAAATGAAAGATCTGAGGTCGCAAGCAAAGAATGGGGATGGGGGAGAACCTTTTGAGGTAGGTCAGGAATGTGGCCGCCATATTGGATACAAGTCAAAATTTTCAAATGGAAAGGGGGTCATGCACCATATCAAATTGAAATTTTCTCAGGAATTCATATCTGTAATGACGTTGGACCTATCTGGTGTGATAGAAAAGTTATGGTACAAAACATTGGTCACAGTAAATGTTCAATATGCCCACACTCTTGATGAACACAAAGCCGCAAGCGACTGATCCAGTCGTGATGCACTTTTAAGATAGTAGCTATCTGCAGTAATTGTCTGACAGGCCTCCACGATGCGTTGCTCAAGATTAGGGATGGCCATATCCGGATCCTGGCGGATCCGAAATCTGGATCCGGTTGGTTCCGGATCCTCCTAAAATTTTTCGGATCCGGAATTTTCAGATCCGGATCCGTTTTGCCATCCCACATGTGCTTCTTTGGAAAGTAAGAATCTGCTTATAACATATTGTTACCTGCTAATATATATATATATATATATATATATATATACTGGGTATTTTTTTTTTAACCTGAATCATTTGAATATCTTGAAAAAAAATCATCCTACAAAAAAATGTTCGAAATAAAAAGTTGATAGTTTGGAGGGGGAAGTTTAGTGGTGCAACAAAAGAACACCCCCTCCCCCTCTTGTAGGTGGGGCGGGGGGCAACTTTGAAATTTCAAATAGAAACCCCTATTTTTATTACAGATTCGGATTTTACGGAAAAAAATACATAAGTTTTGTCTGAAACATTTTTTTCGATTTTTGATAGATGGCGCTATAATCGACAAATTTTCATTTCTTGAATGTTTACACTTTAAAACCAATGTATTTCATTTCGTAATTCATTTAAATTAAAAAAATAAAACATTTTTGTTCCAGGACTTGAAATTGTTGTGAAACAAATTCCTTTGTTTAGGTTTAACACTTCCTTCAGTAGTAAATTGATTGACTGTACGTTGAAACGAAGCGAAAGAACGCACACTGACTGGAAAACGCACAGCATAAACAACGACAGCTTGACGGAGATTCCTGCCAGATTCTCCATACACGAGAACCATTTCAATTTTCTATTCTACAGTTAATACATCCATTGATATTAAAAAGCATCAACAGCTTAGTCAAATTAATCGCTTGGAGCATTCTTGTGATCTAAAAAACAATGAAAAACAAACAATGATTTAACAGGAAAAGACTAAAAAGGAACTGTTTCTTGAAATTGTTTTTATTTCTTTATTTTATTTTTCTGTTGTAGCTTTGTTAATAAGCATCTTTGACACAACAATAAAAAAAATTAAACAAATATTGAATCTAACTTTTAAATGTTGTAAATAGGCGAATTACCAGCTTAATGAAATCTCAAAAGATTTGTCAAGAATTACTACAAAGTTCATGCACGAGAATGTTTTATTTTTTGAATTTAAATGAATTGCGAAATGAAATACATTGGTTTTAAAGTGTAAACATTCAAGAAATGAAAATTTGTCGATTATAGCTCCATCTATCAAAAATCGAAAAAAATGTTTCAGACAAAACTTATGTATTTTTTCCCGTAAAATCCGAATCTGTAATAAAAAATAGAGGTTTCTATTTGAAATTTCAAAGTTGCCCCCCGCCCCACCTACAAGAGGGTAAGGGGTGTTCTTTTGTTGCACCACTAAACTTCCCCCTCCAAAATATCAACTTTTTATTTGGAACATTTTTTGTAGGATGATTTTTTTTTCAAAATATTCAATTGATTCAGGTTAAAAAATCACCCGTTATATATACAGGGTGACTGGTAATTAGATGTATTCCCTGAAAGGGGTTAAAGTAGAGACAATTTGCAATAAATTTGACCATATGATACCCCGTCCGAAAATTAGTAGATAGTCGAGTTTCTATTGTTTTTTTCTAAAAATGACAATTTTCCACATAAAAAGATGAATTGAGAAAAAACTGATAATTGTAGGGAACTTATTTAAGCGTTTTCTGATAGCTAACAAACAAGTGGTTCGTTTAAAAAAAGTTTTTCCCAAATAACAATCACATGTATGTAACGGGTGGGTCTAAACTTACAAGTGATGATAAAAAAATGCACTCTTAGTTTACTTGGCAACGTATTAATAACAAAAGTGGTATGACACGAACCGTACAAATTACTTAAATTACTTCCTTGAGTCATCAGCTATCCAACAAGGTACAAATGTTGCTAACATTTACATTTGTGTACAAGAAAAAATACTTCATTCATCTTCATGTGTATGGAATCAATGAACAATACAATTAAAGAACATTACACGTCTTGCTCAAAGTGGGCACCTCCGTTACGAATGCAGGCACGTAAGTTTTTACGGACATTTGTTCTCTTAACTCGTGATGTGATGGTGGCCTTGACGTGTTAACCAGCTGTTAAGATCCTCTCCCTGAACTCTTCTTGCGAGTTTACCGGTGCCTTGTCATGTGGCTCCAAATGTAAAAGTCGCAATGCGTCAAATCGATCGGGGTATCGAGCTGGGCAGTCATCATGCTGATAAATCATGTCACGTCTTGTAGCTAGAGGCACATCCTCCAACAACATTGCCATCCCGTTCCGCAAAAAATGTTCATAAGTGATGCCATTTAAGATTTGGGGCAGGAAAAATGGCTCGATGAAATGATTGTTGATTACGCCCATCCATACTTCTGCCTGGGCGTGCGACAGTGGCTGGATGAAAAGTACCCAAAGAAATGGATTGGCCGAGGCGGACCGATTACCTGGCCGACTCGATCCCCCGATTTGACGCCTTGCGACTTTTACATTTGGAGCCACATGACAAGGCACCGTAAACTCGCAAGAAGAGTTCAGGGAGAGTATCTTAACAGCTGGTCAACACGTCAAGGCCACCATCACATCACGAGTTAAGAGAACAAATGTCCGTAAAAACTTACGTGCCTGCATTCGTAACGGAGGTGCCCACTTTGAGCAAGACGTGTAATGTTCTTTAATTGTATTGTTCATTGATTCCATACACATGAAGATGAATGAAGTATTATTTCTTGTACACAAATGTAAATGTTAGGAACATTTGTACCTTGTTGGATAGCTGATGACTCAAGGAAGTAATTTAAGTAATTTGTACGGTTCGTGTCATACCATTTTTGTTATTAATACGTTGCCAAGTAAACTAAGAGTGCATTTTTTTATCATCACTTGTAAGTTTAGACCCACCCGGTACTTACATGTGATTGTTATTTGGAAAAAACTTTTTTTTTAAACGAACCACTTGTTTGTTAGCTATCAGAAAACGCTTAAATAAGTTCCCTACAATTATCAGTTTTTTCTCAATTCATCTTTTTATGTGGAAAATTGTCATTTTTAGAAAAAACAATAGAAACTCGATTATCTCGAAAACTATTAATTTTCGGACGGGGTATCATATGGTCAAATTTATTGCAAATTGTCTCTACTTTAACCCCTTTCAGGGCATACATCTAATTACCAGTCACCCTGTGTATATATATATATATATATATATATATATATATATATATATATATATATATATATATATATATAGTGTGTGTGTGTACGCGCGTGCGCGATTTGTAATTAATTAATACACTTACAAGGGAGGTCAAAGTCTCCCCCTCCGATTTTCATGAAACTTGGCAGGTGTATAGAAGCCCCCCTCAAATGGCAAGATGAGGAGAAATTGAAGTGGGGATCTGACCCCGAAACCACGTAAATATGGCATAGGAAGAAACAGGGGGCATAGGGCCTCTCTTTACACCTGTCAAATTCCATGGAAATCGAAGGGGGACACAGGGGTCAGATGATGCCCACGTAAATTTGTACTCATCTTGATATTTGAGGCGGGTTTTGCCCCCTAAAACAGTTTTTTAGCCGAAACAAAAAAAAAACACGTATTTATTATTTTGGGCTCCTCTATACACCTGCAAAGTTTCATGAAAATCGGAGGGGGACACAGGGGTCAGATCCTTACTTCAATTTGTCTTCATCTTTTCATTTGAGGGGATTTTGCCCCCTAAAACAGTTTTTAGCTGAAACAAAAAAACACATATTTCTTCCTTTGGGCCCATCTATGCACCTACCACGTTTCCTGGAAATCGGAAGGGAACACAGAGGTCAGATCTCCACTTCAATTTGTCCTCATCTCGACATTTGAGGGGAGGTTGCCCCCTAAAACAGTTTTTTAGCCGAAACAAAAAAACACGTATTTTTTCATTTGGGCCCGTTTATACACACACCTGCCAAGTATAATGGAAATCGGAGGGGGACACAGGGGTCAGATCCTCACTTCAATTAGTCCTCATCTTGACATTTGGGGGGGGGGGTTGCCCCCTGAAACAGTTTTTTAGCCGAAACAAAAAACACACGTATTTCTTCATTTGGGCCCGTTTATGCACACACCTGCCAAGTATCATGGAAATCGGAGAGGGACACATAGGTCAAATGCACACTTAAATTTGTCCTCATATTGACATTTGAGGGGGGGGGGTTGCCCCCTAAAACAGTTTTTCAGCCGAAACAAAAAAACACGTATTTTTTCATTTGGGCCCCGTTTATACACACACCTACCAAGTATCATGGAAATCGGAGGGACACAGAGGTCAGATCCTCACTTCAATTTGTCCTCATCTTGACATTTGAGGGGGTTTTGCCCACTAAAACCGTTTTTTAGCTGAAGCAAAAAAAAAACACGTATTTCTTTCTTTTGGCCCGTTTATACACACACCTGCCAAGTATCATGGAAATCAGAGGGGAACACATAGGTCAAATGCACACTTAAATGTGTCCTCATATTGACATTTGAGGGGGGGAGTTGCCCCCTAAAACAGTTTTTCAGCCGAAACAAAAAACACGTATTTTTTCATTTGGGCCCGTTTATACACACACCTACCAAGTATCATGGAAGTCGGAAGGGGACACAGGGGTCAGATCCTCACTTCAATTTGTCCTCATCTTGACATTTCAGGGGGTTTTGCCCCCTAAAACCGTTTTTTAGCTGAAACAAAAAAAACATGTATTTCTTCCATTGAGCCCCACTATAGACCTGCCAAGTTTCATGGAAATCGGAGGGACACAGGGGTCAGATCCTCACTTCAATTTGTCCTCATATTGACATTTGAGGGGGGGGGGGGTGCCACCTAAAACAGTTATTTAGCCGAAACAAAAAAACACGTATTTCTTCATTTGGGCCCGCTTATACACACACCTGCCAAGTGTCATGGAAATCGGATGGGGACACAGGGGTCATATCCTCATTTCAATTTGTCCTCATCTTGACATTTCAGGGGGTTTTGCCCCCTAAAACAGTTTTTTAGCTGAAACAAAAAACACGTATTTCTTTTTTTGGGCCCCACTATACGCCTGCCAAGTATCATGGAAATCGGAGGATGACACTTAGATAACCCCCCTTGTTAGTCTTACACTTTGTAATTATATAACACTGCATATATTATAATGTTTTATTTTAATTTGTAAAACTGTAACTGTAGAACAATTGTATAATTTTTGTATAACATTTCTATCTTTTTATATGTGTTAAAGGTTTATCCTGGAATTGAATGTCTCACATTTATGTATGTTTTCATTTCCAATACATTCGAATGAATACATATTCGTTTCAATCGCATTTACAAAATCACCTCTCACATTTTATGTTAAGCAAGTTAGATTATTTTTGTGCTCGAGTGTGTTAGCCGATGCGTAGCAAAGTATTTTAGGAACAACACTTGAGAAATATTCCTGTAGGACTAACTAATGAAAAATTTCTTTGTAATCGAAGATCATAATACCTTTTAGGTGTGGTAATATTATAATGGGATTGAGATACGAAACTCTTGGATCCGGATCCAAAAAATCCGGATTTTTCGGACCCGGATCCGAATCCGGAATTTTCGGATCCGGATCCAGATCCGTAACTTTTGGATCCGGATTTTTCGGATCTGAATCCGTTTGGCCATCCCTACTCAAGATGACGCCCATCACGAATTTGCACCGCATACACAAATTGTTTCAGATGACCTCAGAGATAAAAATCGGCTGGTGGTAGGTCTGGTGATCTGTATGTGTGGCCACTCGATAGCATCCCGACGACCAAACCATTGCTGAGAATGCTGAATAACTAGCCAGTCGCGAACAATTGTGCTGTAATGTGGTGGAACCCCGTTATGTTGGAAATATGACGGGAAACTGCCACCTTAATTTACAAAGGAGGGGAGCACTATCTGCTGTAGCATGTGCAGGTAACACTCAGCATTAAGGGTAGAGTCGATGAATATTGGGCCGATAATACGGGTGATTCATATGCCACGCCACACCATCACCTTATCAGACATGCCTTTGGATGGGCACTTAAAGAGAGCATCTTCATCAGGCTACAACTTGATCCACATGCACCACATAGTTTGCTTCACGTAGTACGCTGCCGCTTCAAAGCGAAGGGAAAAAGTTATGTTGCTCCCGCTGAATTCTTGGATTCCGATGAACCAGTTCAATTTCACGATATTGTCATGCTAATTATTTTGATACGCGTAGCTTGGGACATAACTTGAGGGGGAGGGGGTGCAGAGGGGAACTTGGAGCTTAACTTTGGAGTGCAGACTCAACAAGTTTTCAAACCCATAAAAATACCATCCATGATTATTTTCATAAATAACTCTTACATTTGAAAAATTATAAAATAAATTGAAAAATTATAAAAAACATTACTCGTTATTTTGCTCCTTAGGTTCCAGGAGGTTAACAAAATTACCATTAACTTGTAAGCCAAGGGTCCCGGGTTCGAATCCTGCTCGGGCTTTAATTTTTTGTGAATGTCCATTCATCAATTTCATCATTTCATCACTCATCCACATCTTCCCAAATTAGTCAAGAGGAATAAAACGAGAAGTAAAATAAACTAAATCAATCAACCAATCAATTAACTTGTAAATTTTCATTAAGCTGAAAATTTTGGTTACGGAGGGCAAGTGCTCCCTTCACCCCCAAGTAACGCCTGTGCTCATAGATTTTATATTTCTTATAGACTACAAACACTCCAAAGTATTCATTTATTTATTTACTCAGAGTTTCAGATACAGTTTATTTGGCCATTTTTCACTGAAACAACATAAAGTAGTAACAAAGAATAACAAAAGATAAAAACAATAACAAGATGGGATAGATTTACATGTTGTTGGTAAGTAATATACAAAAATTACGTTCAGGAAGGAAAATATCTACATTCAGGGGAAGTTTGTTGTAGATTTCTGGGAGCCTGTAAAACAAGGAGCATTGTAGAAGGGATAGCCTAGTGGTTGGGTTGTTGGAGAGTTGCAGTTTGCGCGTTTGCTTTTGGGGTACCCTAAGTGTGAATTCACTGATTAGGAGATCTGTTCTGATTTTGCCATTTATTATCTTGTATAAAAATTTCATGTCAGCTAGATCACGACGAAAGGATGAAGTGTGAATATTCAGAACAGTCATGGTGTCTGATTTGGATACATATCGAAAGGAAAGTATTCTATGGCGAACAATTGCAAGAAAGAAACTGAGAACAGAATCTATTCTGGTGAGATTGGTTTTTGAGGCCATTGCCCAAATTGGGGAACAGTATTCAAGGATGGGCGAGATGAAAGATTTAAAGAATAAAGCAAGAGATGATGGGTTTTGAATTTCGCTAAATCTGTATAGAAGACCGAACAACGTACCAACACATAAGTTTTCATTCTTTTTTCACTTTAATACAGGGTGGTGCAAAATTCAGTTCATTCAAAAAGCCACAATCACGCTACGCTCCTTAAATGATTATTTCTATAGTAATTACTTCCGGGTTCTATCCTAATTCCACCCTACTATTAATTCTGTGGTACTGTGTGAGTACATAAGTAAACACTCCATGGTATTGACGCCAAAGAGATCAATGTTGTTGCACTTCGTAAAAGACGGTTGAAGTTGAAAATATTCTATTTTGCAATATGTCACTGTTTTACTTAATCAGGATTAGTATTTTTTATTTGTACCTGTAAACATATGTGCTATACTTCATAGTGCATTACTATACAATTATAATGCATAATCAACGTTACATATGATGTTGCGTAATTATATTTAATCGCAATATAGTGATTTTTGTTCAGCTGATTAAAATCGATGTACCTTGATATATATATTTTTTGAGAGTTAGTGAATGTAATTACAGTTTTTTAATGGTTTTAAAGTATTTTTTCTTAGGTCCCTACTACTGATATTAAAACGAGCCCGCCACCTCCCCGCCTCCTAATCTCAAACTGAAAGAAATCGGCATTTATGCTTTGCTTAGCATTGATCCCCCTGAAATATCACAAAAAATCAATGCCTATGGCCATGGCTGGTTTTGCACATTCAAACTCTATACGACACGAATCCGTCCATTTTAACCTAACATTCTTCTTTAACAGATTATGTAACTCATTCAATATTATCCTTAAGTTGGATATACTTCTTTTGTAAAAAAAAAAAAAAAAAAAAAATAACCGGCCGCGTGGCGGAGTGTTTATAACATCGCGCTAAAGCAAGGGTTATCGGTTTCGAATCCCGGCCGGGACATTGATGTTTGAGTGTCCATTCATCAATTTCATCTTATCATCACTCATCCTCATGTTCCCAAATTAGCAAAAATTAGTACAAAAGCGAAGTAAAATAAAGCAAATCAATCAATCAATCAATCTTGTAAAAAATAATTCCTCAAAGAAATGCTTTAACCTCGAGCATTTTGACGCTCAAAAATAGCAACCATGCCTTTATTTAATTTCTGATGATATAATCCCAAACCTACTCAAAACATTCGAGTGTCGTTTTGAACCCAATCATCTTGTTTATTGTGAGAACTTTTACAATTACAATGAAACATCTGATTGACATTAACATGCGTGTTATATTCCTCATGCCAAACTCTAATTTTTCTCCGATCTATTGCCACTAATTACAGAATCATAGAAAGCACATTGGCAAAACGATATCATTAACGCACTGCTCACCTATTTTTAGTAACCGAATTACTAAATCTTCAAATCTGCTCGTCATATTCTTGCTTAAAATTTGGAGTTTTAACTTTTGCACAATTAAATTGCTAGCTTGGCTGTAGTATGAAATTATTGTTTGAGAAATTTCCTCATATGTCTTGACTTCTGGTAGAGATGGAACAAACAATTCTCGAAGAACTTTATAAGGTTGTGATCCAATCACAGCTATTAATGTACTATCTTTACTCTGAATAAATCTCTAGTTACTAAATTTCTCTAGATGTGCATTGATTAATCCAATTTGAGGATTGTACTTAACGAATGTTATTACATAAGACATTGTTAATAAACTTAATTCTTGTACGTATTCTTAATTATCTATTCGTCACAACATTGGAAGCTGCCGTGTATGAGCACGGGCTAATATTCAACACATACATAATATTTTACACATACCCTAACTTAAAACATATACAGCCTAGTAATTAATTAACTTTTAGACAGTTCATCTTAAAGCTTGCATCCTCAATACCTCGATTTATCAACACACTTACAAACAGAAGCATTCGATGTCTCTCACTTAACAATTATTTAGTAAAATATCTTGTTATATTTGATTTCCAAAAGCACATCCTGAATTATAATGGAAAAATTGAATCAGTAGTCTGTTTATGTTTCAAGTTACGGTATGTGTAAAACTCGTGCATATTAGTTTGTGTGTAACTAACTAACTAACTAACTCTCTAGCCTTCTTAAACCCGAAGGTTCATGGCTGTAGCAACACAGGCCTTCCATCTTTCCCTATCTTGAGCAAGTTCTATAAACTCTTTTCCATCCCTACCGATTTCCTTTAGGTCTATCTCAACGTTGTCCCTCCATCTTCGTCTTGGTCTTCCTACTCTTTAGGACTTTTGAAAAATATTTTAGCATTATTCTTAATTGTATTCAGATCATCGCCCAGTAAGTCTACATCATCTGCATATGCTAAGAACTGAGTCACACCATTTAATTTTAGTCCTTCTTTAGTTTCTTTTACCTTCCTAACAGCATATTCTAAGGCCAAATTAAAGAGCAATGGAGATAATGCATCTGCTTGATTTAACCCATCATGAATTGTAAATTTGTCAGACATATTAATACCCACACGAATTTTACTTTCTGTTTCACTGGTGCATACTTTTATCATACTAACAAGCTTCTTAGGTATTCCAAACTCTACTAATATATTATACAATTTATCTCTTTTGAACGAATCATATGCTTTTTTGAAATCAATGAATAGCTGATGGACATTTTGATTATATTCCCACTTTTTTTCAAGTGTCTGTCTGATGTGAAAAATTTGATCTGTAGTTGATCTGTTACGTTTAAATCCACATTGATAATCTGATTTGATTTGATTTTGATTTTAGTTTATTTTACTTCGCGTTTTGTGCCTCTTGGCTAATTTGCGAAGATGGGGATGAGTGATGAAATGAAGAAATTGATGAATGGACATTCACAAACAACCAAGCCCGACCGGGATTCGAACCCGGGACCCTTGGCGTCGCAGCGCGATGTGCTAACCACTCGGCCACAGGGTTGGGCACATTGATAATCACCTATAATTTCATTAGCATATGGGGTTAGTCTTGTTAAAATAATGTTAGATAATATTTTGTATGTTGTTGAGAGTAGAGAAATTCCACGGTAATTATTGCAGTTCATTTTATCACCTTTTTTAAACACAGGAACAATTATGGATTCTTTCCACTGTTGAGGGATTTCTTCTTTATTCCATATCAAACAAATTAATTTATGAATTTGACATATTAATGAATTTCCACCATATTTAATTAACTCAGCTGGTATTAAATCAATGCCAGGTGCTTTGTTATTCTTTAACCTTTTAATAGCATCTTTAACTTCAGTCAAGTTAGGTTCTGGACCTAAAGGTTCTGCTGTGTGGACTTCATTTACTTCTGATTTATCTCCTACATGGACATTTAAAAGGTCATTAAAGTAGTTCTTCCATCTATTTAGAATATCGCTTGGGTCAACTAGAAATTCACCGTCTTTATCTTTTATCAAGTTTACTTTAGGTTGCCACCCCTTTCTAAACTCATTTATACCTTTATATAATTCTCTGATATTTTTATTTTTGCTGTTTGTTTCAATTTCGTTAATTTTGCTTTTCAAGTAATCTCTTTTTTTACTTCTAAATGTTCGGTTAACTTCTCGCTTTATTCTATTATAATTGTTTAGATTTGTATCATCAGAGTTATTTAACCACCTAAGTCTAGCCTGATTTCTTATTTCTATTAGATTATGACATTCATTATCAAACCATGGCTTACTTTTTCTCGGTTTATGGTATCCTATACTTTCTTTAGCTGCTGATTCTATTGCATTACGTATGTGTTCCCAATTCTTATTTACGTCTGTTTCATTTATATTTTCCTCATCATTTAAATCCTGCAAAACATCAAATCTATTTGACAGTTTAATTTGCTAATCTTTCTTAATTCTTTCATCAGTAAACTTTGCTGTATCACATTTTAGAACTTTTAGATTTTGTTGCTTTTGATTTATCACTGAGAGTCTTTATCTTAATTTAGCAATTACTAAATAGTGGTCACTGGCACAGTCAGCACCTCTATGAGTACGAACGTCAATTATACTAGTATGCCTTCTCTTATCAATGAGAATATGATCTATCTGATTTTGAGTTTTACCATCTGGAGAAGACCAGGTATATTTATGGATATCTTTATGTTTAAAAGTGGTACTTTTCACAATTAAATTCATTGAGGTTGCAAAAGTAATCAATCTTATACCATTATCATTACTTACTTCATGAAGACTTTCTTTACCAATCGTGGGTTTAAATGTATCTTCTTTGGCAATCTGTGCATTACAGTCAGCTAACAGAATTTTCATATCATACCGAGAAAATTTATCAAAGACCTGTTCTAACTCTGCATAAAAATCATCTTTAGTATTATCATCTTTATCTTCTGTTGGTGCATGTATGTTTATTAAAATAATTTTACACCACCTACCCTGAAAAACTGCATATGATATCCTATCATTAATAAATTCTACTGTTTTAAGAGCCGAGATAATTCTATTATTCATGAGAAAGCCTGTTCCAAAATTATGATTTTCAGTACCACCATAGAAAAAAGTATAATTTTTAGTTTTACAATTCTCTTCTCCTGGCCACCTAACTTCCTGGACAGCTACTACATCTAATTTATACTTAACTATCTCATTAACTGTACACTGAAATGCCCCAGGCCGGTAAAGGCTCAGAACATGCCACGTGCCTAATTTAATATCCTTATTCCTAACGTAGATCTTATCCTTAGTCCAGGGACCTCCCAAAGTAGTCCCCACCCGGAGATCCGAACGGGGGACTATTTTACCTCCGGAATATTTTACTTTGGGAACATCCATGGCCTTATATTGTTGTTTCTTGACATTTTTTTTTTTTACAGTGCAGAGTTGTCAGCTCTGCGCCTAACCCCCAATATGAATGGAGGAACTAAACCAGATGTAAAAGTTCATGTGTATACACGACAATAATCTTTCACTATCAACATCTTCTGTATTTAATTCACAGTCCCTAACATAAACTCCCTCACCTGACAATACTTGAAGGAAAATAGTAGAGTGTAAGTTGTTGCTATAGGTTACGTTGTCTCGTGGAAATGTTCTTTGCTTATCTCATTCTTACGAAGTAGAAATATTGAATATCAAAGAAATTCTCAAAATATAGCACAATCCAGAAAATTATATATAACGTTAAAATGATCTATCTATCTTTGAAAATGACGATCAATGTAAATCAATATAAGAAATGCCCGAACAAATTGCTTTCATTGAATCAAATATTTTATGATACACATTTTCATATTTTCAAGTATTCTTCAAAGTTTATTTTTATAATATTTAAAATATTAACCTTCTAATCACTGTGATACCGTCACTGGGTAATAAATGTATTTACGTTTAATTGAGGACAAGATTATTGATATAGCAATTGCTAAAATGGTTCGGTTATTGCCAAGTTACTGTTTAGAAACATTTCTAGTATTCGTTATCTTGTATATTTCTGCTTCATTTATTTCTTGAGCAAGTAATGTATACTGGGAGATCAGAGGCAGCGGGAGTGGATTCTGAAAGACAGAATGCACTATTATTTTGATCACCACACACAGGCACACACACACACATACACACAAACATCGATGCATCCACGCACAGATACAGTAGCAAATATTATAGCTTTGCAAGATAAAGCACATAAACAGTACGAACGTAATATGCTCCTGTTATATTAAACAAATATCAGGGTAAGTTGGTACATTTTCGATCACAAAAAATTAAATTCAATATAACGTTAAAAAATATGCAGCAAAATTACAGTTTTGTTCCAAAGAAATGCTTGTCTATTACTAAAGACATGGCATAACATGACATTTTTAGTTCTTCTACTGCAGACAGCAGAACGAAATTTTGTGGGAAAAAAATTGATTAGAATGTGATCACCGTGCGGTACAATTTGAGTGAAGAAACAGTAAGTATTCTTAATGTATACTAAAAAGTCAGCCCTTCTAGGCTTCTGTGGCTCACATGAATGTCAAGAATCAATACAGCTTTGCCTTCCGTTTTGTATCTCGTAAAATGTTGTAACCATTGAAAAAATACCTTGCATTGATGTACCCTTTCTTGCTCATGGCCACAATGGAACCAGCAAGCAAACCATCTCAAAATTCAGGTTTTACCCGCTTTTTTGAAAATTATTAACGGGGGTAAATAAGACCCCACTGCATTAGAAGAAGCACACAGCGTGACATTCTCTCCTCGTTCCACGTTTGTCAGTGATACAACTTCTCATTTTCCTTTTCTGGACACAATTTTAGGAGGCCTGTTATTTAAAGAGAAGCCACATTCATCCATGTTATGAACACATTCTGCCTTATGTAGCACTCCATTCTCTTCCGTAACATCGTAAAATAATGCGAAATATCGTTCATTGTCTGTACTGTCTAATCCCTGAGCATGAGATCTTCATAAGCCTTGCGGTCTCCTTGCTGAACAGTTCCAGAGTAGTGTAAACTTATTGTTTCTAAGTCATACTTTGTAGGTATGCATTTGTAGACTCTTTTTTTTATCAATTGAATATCAGTTTTTGACATATTTTGACAAATTTTTGTCGATGTTTTAGCGTTTAGCGATGTTTTAGTAAAATTTCCCTTTTTTCCCACCTTACACTTGTAGGTATATCACGATCTTACGTGATATAACTTAACCTATTCATTTTTTTTCATGCTAAACTACACGAGAGCCTCTACGTGCTTTGACCTACTTTAGAGTAGTAGGAACATAAAGACAGTTCTGCGCCCGAAAATGAGGCTCGGAGTGAGGCTCGGTGAGGTTCGACTTAATGGTTTTCTCTTGTAAGGCATAAGCCTCATTTTCTCGCAGTGTTGCCAACACCTTAATCGATCACGATCTTACGTGATATAACTTAACCTATCTTACTCGCAGTGTTGCCAACACCTCACTCGATCACGATCTTACGTGATATAACTTAACCTATCTTACGATTTTTTTACGATCTTCAGTGATATAACTTAACCTATCATTTTTTTTTATTTGCGCACCGAACTAACTTACATTATATTTTATATAACCTAAAAAATGTGTTGATTTTTTTTCAGGATTTTTTTTTTAAAACTGCTCCGTGACCCTCTCGTTCTTCACGTCGTACGCGAAGGACTTCTCGGCGATCAGGATGACGCTGCACACGGTGTCCTCGGGCAGCGCGTCGTGGAACTCGCAGACGACCTTGATGTTGGTGCGATCATTAACCACCACCTGCTTCCTTTTTGTGGTGTTGATGACGGTCATGGGTCTGTGGGCTTTGAATTCGCTGGGCGTGTAGTACATGTCCACGCTTCCCTGCTAGCATCCAAGTTGAGATAACCGATGTACGTGGCCCAAGACCACACGTGGTGCTGCTCGCTACCCTCTACAATCTGGTGGAAACGAAAATTATCGGGCAGGATCGTCCGTTCGAAGGTTTTGTACTGAGTCGATATTCTCTTTTCCGTCCTCAGGAGTAGCAGAAATTGAGTTTTGAACGCATCAGTTTCGGTTACGTCCTGATACAAATCTTTCAGGACGTTCAACTTGTTTTCCAGAACCGTATAATGCAGCACCAAGTAGTTGATGTTGCAGTGTATGATGAAGAAGGTTGGGATGATGCAGCAGAATCGATAGATCAGACCCCAGCCGAGAAAGTAATGCGTGTGGAAACGATGCTGGGTCGTCCACGTGAATTCGTTCAGAATGTGGCTGTCGCAGACGGTGTTCGGAAAAATCGTTCGCAAGTACATGGCCGGATCCTTTCCGAAAACCTTCTCGAAAACGTGTCGCCAAGCCAGAGCGTTGAGGCAGTCGCTTTTGAAATTAGCCCGCTGGGGGCTGACAGATAGAGCTTCCTTCCCAAATCGAATTGAGTTGCATGCCTTTCCACGAACTCCAAATAAGCCTTCGCCGTGGGCCACACGATGCTCGTGACGATCTGTTCGACCGAATCCGTCGTACGATATCCCGTGTCGAAGTATTCGCCCCACGCTTTCTTCAGGATCGTGATCAGAAAATTTCTCTCCCGCACGTCTATGGCACTCCTCAACCCTTTAAATTGCACCTCGTCGCTGTCGGCCAGCTGCACGACGTATTTTTTCTTGGTCAGCGCGAAAAAGTTTTTCAGTACGAATTCGACCTTCACCCGCAAGTTCGGGAACCAACCGCTCGTGCAGGTGATCGATCAAGCTAGCCTGATCGCGTTTATCCATGAGGATGAAAAGTGAATCCGTGTCCATGTACATCATGCGCGGTCGCTGGGGTTCGAGGGGAAATTTTCGACCACGTGGCGCGATTTCAGCAGGATGGTTCTCGACAGAAAAGTAACGAGAGACGCACAAGCGGGGTGTTCTTCGAAACGAACGAGCCCCCAATGTTTTCCCGTACGGCCTTCGAACGTAAGGTTGGTTCACGTGAGCGCGAATTTCTTCGGGAATGTCTTTCAGCTCGTACATCTGACCATACATGCTGTTAATCATCAACTTCGCCGTGTTCTGTTTCGCGTCCATTTCGAGCAATTTTTGCCCGGCGGCAAGGTCTTCTCGCAATTCTTAACTTCCTTGATTTTTTTACGCAAGGTCATGATCTTGCGAATGCACATGGCGTTGAGCGTATCGGGCGAAAAATACACGTGGAGATCCGCTTCCGTGCAGCAGGTTTGGGGATTCGTGCTGCCGCGATAAAGTCCACTTCCGTGCTCGGTGGAACGGACGTTTCGGTGTGGAATTCACGCCATTCAACGTGAACTTGGAGTGGCGAGAGCCCCGCTGCGACCATGACGCTCGGGTAGAGGGACGTATGAACCCCGAGAAAGTTATATATAAAATAACATACCTGGAAATTATATTCACAGTATAGATTGAATTTTGATTTTTTGTATTCCCCCGAGAAATTCTATATAAAATAACATACCTGAAATTCTATTCACAGTATAGATTGAATTTGTTTGAGTTTTGTAATAACCCCAAGAAATTCTATATAAAATAACATACTTGAAAATTGTATTCACAGTATAGATTGAATTCTTAAGTTTTTTGTATTCGCACCCAAGAAATTCTATATAAAATAACATACCTGAAAATTCTATTCACAGTATAGATTGAATTCTTGAGTTTTGTATTCGCACCCAAGAAATTCTATATAAAATAACATACCTGAAAATTGTATCGCTATATATACTAGACTTTTTGATTTTTTGTGATTTTGGAGAAAGCATAATGGCATCCACCACCAGTTTCAATCGTAAAAATGATAAAACTGAATGTGTTACTTGTGGGAAGCTAATCTCAAGGAACAATTTATCGGTACACAGGGCAAGATGTAACGAAACAGCTTCGAGTTTAAATCGTTCGTTACCTACTAAGCCTTGTGCTCGATGCGGAAAAATGATCAGCATTGCAAATTTAAGTAAACACCTGAAAATTTGCAAACCATCGACCGAACAAGGAACATTGAAAAGAAAAATCGATGATGCAGGAACCGAAGCTTCCACTTCCAAGCAAGTTAAATTATCCGATGAACGAAAACCAATTTGATCTGCATTTAACCGTCATATTCAGGATTTCTCTTTTACTTCGGAACCAGGCTGCGACATTCTTAGTTTCTTCCGTGAAACGAAAACATCCCTGATAAATATTCTAAAAAATAAATTGGAAAATAATTCCATAAAAGTATATGTTGATCTATTTTCCGAATACGAAAAAGTCGATGGTACAACAAGAGTTTTTTATCATCGAACAAAAAACCAGGCTCTTCATTTGGCGGACGTCGATAATTTGGACGAATTTTATTCTGATCTTTCAAATGAACTGGTTAAGAAACACGACGATTTCGAGGTTAAAGGGTCAGGGTGGTCGTTATGTGGAAGTCCTCACACGTTAACCGTTTACGTGAACCGATTCTCGCCTCTTCGCGCTTCCAGCTACGTTCCTCTTCCACCGAACATTCAACACAAGAGGGCTGTGTTAAATATACAGAACAGCGATAACAAGTGTGTGTTGGCGGAACTTCATCCGATTTATTGGTCAAATAATCCAGACGGGGTTTATCATT
The DNA here is from genome assembly GCF_977018435.1 of Lepisma saccharinum. NCBI lineage: Eukaryota > Metazoa > Arthropoda > Insecta > Zygentoma > Lepismatidae > Lepisma > Lepisma saccharinum. Next base: position 21,998,286 of record NC_139231.1, on the reverse strand, counting down.
ACAAGCAGCATGAACCTGAACTGGAAAATGCAATGGCTGGCATCGAATACCCGGTGACCATTTCTGATATATCAAAATTCGAAACACGAGCACGAGATGCAGAAGGAAAACGCTTAATCATCAACGTGTATTCCTACACGTTGGATAAACATGTCGTGCATCCCGTCAGGATAAGCGATGTCGACGATGACGATGCTCGTGTGATTAACCTTCTTCTTATTTCAAACGACAGTGTTCACCATTATTGTCTCATTCGTTCACTATCACGCTTAGTCAGAAGTCAAACTACCAAGTATGCAAACAACATCGAAGTTTGCCCGAGATGCTTAACCACATTCAACGATATAAAACAAGTCGATTATCGAAAATACACCGGACGTCAAATTGCTACCGATAAACTTGCCGAACATAAAATTTATTGCGGCAACAACAGACCGGTTCGAATGTTGATGCCCGAAAAGAACGAAGTGGAAGAATTCAAAATGCACAAGGCATTGTTGGAACATCCGGCCATCATCGTTGCTGATTTCGAGGCGTTTCTCAAACCACTCTCATACTGCGATCCGGATCCCGAAGTTTCTTCCACCACACCTTACCAGCTTCACGAACCAAACAGTTTCGGTTACGTTGTCGTGCGACAGGATAAAATAGATGAACCGTACGTATACCGAGGACCCGATGCAATCGAACGCTTCTTCGAAAAGATGATCGAGGATGTTGGGAAAATTGGATGCATGTTGCAAACATCGAAACCGATGCTTCCGTTATCAGCTATCGAACTTCAAAATTACTATGACACTGTCAAGTGTCCTGTGTGCGATAACCACTTCACAGACGACAATCGTAAAGTGTTTCACCATTCGCATACGGACGGTCGCTTCATAAGCGGAATCTGTAATGCATGCAACCTCAAAATCCAAAAACCAAAATTCGTCCCCATATTCTTTCACAATGGTTCTAATTACGACTTTCATCCCTTAATCAGGAAACTCGGATACGACGCTCAAAAAATAGATATTCTTGCTCAAAACGAAGAACGATACATCTCTATAAGTAAGAAAGTTATGATTCCTGAGACTAAAAATACCATCGAGATGAGGTTTCTGGATTCATACAGATTTCTGTCTGCCAGTCTGGACGCTCTTGCCAGCAAACTTTTAGACGAACAATTCAAAATTACAAAAGCTAGTTTTCCCAACGTAGACATAGAACTCGTTAGACGTAAAGGGATTTATCCTTACGAATATGTTAGTGATAATTCTAAATTTAACGACGACGCTCTCCCATCTCCAAGAGAATTTTACAGCAGACTCAGAGAGAAAGGAATTACGGACGAAGAATACCAACACGCGCAACTCATGTGGGAGAAAATAGAATGTAGGACACTCGGAGACTACCAGGATGCCTACTTAAAATTAGACGTAACGATACTCGCGAATGTTTTTCAAGCGTTCAGGAAAACGGCAACGAATATTTATAAATTAGATCCAGCGTATTTCTACAGCCTACCGGGATTAGCGTGGTCGGCAATGTTATTCCAGACAAAGGTCAAGCTGGAACTGATATCGGACGTGGACATGTTACTTTTCATCGAGAGGGGGATTCGGGGCGGGATGGTACAATGTGTGCAGAGATATGCAAAAGCCAACAACGTGCACATGAAAGAAGATTATGATTCAAATCGAGCATTTAATTACATCTTCTACGCCGAAGTTAATAATCTCTCCGTACATGCCATGGTACAGAAACTTCCTTACGGGGGATTCGAATGAGCATCAATTGACGTAGAAAATTTCGACGATAGTGAGTATGGCTTCTTCGCAGAGGTGGATATCGAATTCCCCGACCATTTACACGATGTGTTCAGCGATTTACCACAGGCATCCGAGTTCAAATCTTCGCCTCATTCTAATCAATGCAAGCTTTTATTGACTCTAGAGGGGAAAAAGAGATACGTTGTTCATTACTCGAATCTCCGATTCTTGATCGGGAAGGGTGTTAAGGTAGCGAATATTAGAAGAGTCCTCAGGTTTAAACATTCCGAGTGGCTCAAACCGTACATTGAAACAAACACGCAACATAGGACAGTTGCCACTTCCGATTTAGACAAAGATTTTTTTAAATTGAAGAATAACGCAGTGTATGGCAAGACGATGGAAAACGTGCGGAATCATGTAGACGTGAAATTGGTTTCAGATAAAAATAAATGCATGAAGTGGGTGGCCGATCCTAGATTCAAGTCGAGAAAAATTTACAATGAGAATTTGGCACGTTTCAATCTAGTGTTGTAAGCCCGTTTTACCTGGGCTCTGAGAGGTCACAGGGAAGTTTCATTTAAACATTTAGGTAGAGCTTAATAATGTCTGTTGGCTGAACCTGCTCCGTAGGAGGGTAGAGATATGGAAAGTTGGTGTAAAAGGTTATTCACGCTTGTTCATACCTGGTAGATGTGTGTGATGTCTTGTCCTAATGCTTCTCGCAGACCGAATCGTGACAGTTCCAAGGTTCTATCCAGCGACCCTCAGTTCACCAAGCCAAGCGATCCCTTGCGCCTTGTAGCATGCTAAGCAGCGGTAACTCCGTGTTCCATCGTCGTAGTTAGCAGTGTAACGTGTTGTAAAGTAATCGGACTAGTTATCCATGTAGCGTCGATGAGTGTCAGAATCCAAAAGAGAGCGAGCTCCGGGTAGGAGCTTGCTTTTTATCATTCTAGGCGTCGAAAGGTTGTTAAACCTTTCAAACGCGGTAGATCCTGTTCAGATCCACGCGTTTGCCTTTCAAGTTCCTTGTTTTTACGGAAGTTACAAGTTAGCGCATTCTTGGGATCACTCGCTGGTCGGACAAGTTCAGGAAATGAACAAGTGTGAATATTAACATGACGAGGTTTTCTCGGTCTAATAGTCTCCATATCTCTACATTCCCCTTGTTGAAATAATCGAACCACTCTATGATGGTCGACTACCTCGTCCGGAGTAGGTTATATTTAAAAATTATGATTTATTAACATATCAAAACTCGTAGAAAACCAATACAGTAAATCACTAGAAGAATCGCATCACCATAAAAAAAAAATTGAAATCACCAGAAGAGTCATATCATATCGTGGCACCAAACACCGTTGAGAAAAAAAATATAAAAACGCGTAGAATAATAAAAAAAAATAAATTGTAGGTCATAGCCTCTTATAAACTCAAAAAGTACGAGCACAATTAACTAAGTCTTGAGGCATGGATAAAAATAATTACATAAGTGTGACACTGAACTAGTTTTGATTGAGTGATGACAGCACAATAATAATAAAAAAAAAAACACATGTCAGCACAGTGTGAAGAAACGCCGGGAACCGCAAGCGGTTGTATTTACTGTTTGCTGAGTTCAAAGTACACTCGGCGGAACATAAACGATGCTGGGCGGAGCCTTGAGGTATGTTACCTATGGCAACTCTGTAAACTGCATGCCGCCATAGGCTGGACGTTCTGTGCAGCTGACGATAAAAAAAACACAAAAGAAAGAGACGTATCTCTAATCCAATATGGGTAGTACCCATGGGCACAAACTTTGGCACTGTAAAGAACATGCGTGTGTACTAATAGCATGTGCCTTACTGTAGTTGAAGTAGCTGAGCACCGGAACACTTGTAGCCGATGAAAAATTACATATGCATCATATGACGTCAGGAAACAAGAGCACAATGCACTCAGTGGGCGGGGCCTTCTGGAAGTCAAATTTGCGATGGCGCTTCGGGGCAAGAAACGTCCTGGGTAAAAAGCTCCAGTTCTGCATCGCGGCTGGGAAGATGGAAAAATCAGCCATGGGGTCCAGACGGGAACGGGTCCTTGGTGGGGCTGGAACTCCACAAAATCGTCGTCGGTCTCTGCGATGAGCCTAGGTCTGTCGCTCGATGGTACAAGCCAGTGGTCGTCATGGGTCCGGTAACATCCGTGGCGATGAGAAAATGAAACAAGCGCAAAAAGGGAAAAATTAGGAAAAAGCAAAAGGTAGTGGAGCAGGGTTACAATAAATGATGACGGGTTATAAAATCGATTGAAAAGGGACTTTCAGTTAAAACTGGTGAATTATTTTGGGGGGGAGGGGAGGTAATGTCTAATTTGAATGACGGCGAAGGGGCGTTATTACTTATATGATGTAGAGTTTTTAAGGGGGCCTGTTTATGATTAACAGGTTTACATGAGGGAAGTTCGCCGGGGCAACGGGGGGGGAGTAGGTGGAATAATTCCATGTTGTAAGGAAAGTTCGCCGGAGTGCAACGGGGGGGGGGGGTAGTTAGAATAGTCGGCTTAGCCGGGAATGAAATGAGAAAAGAAAGGAGAATTCAGCGATAATAGAACGAACTAAGTGATTACGAGACATTTCCTTCTGTAATATGTGTGAATGTCGTTTATAAAAGCAATTGCAAGAATTTTACGTATCTTGTGGACAAAGGTTTAAGCGCCTTCGATTCGCTGCTAAAAAAAAAATGAAAAAGAAGTGAAAAAGAGTAAGTAATATATTTGTGTAATAGTTCATTGAAAAATAGAGTAGGTTTTAATTTCATGGGATATGAGCTATACCATGTTGTATGCTATCAATATTTGAACTATAAAATTAAATGAGAGAGTGGGAACATTTGCCTATTTTATTATATGCTTTATTAACATATTTAGTGCATTGCAGCTTTCAAAGAAGCAGTTCGCGTTACACCTAAGCGTAAATAAAAAAAATTGCTATGGCCAAAAAGCCAATTGTTCAAGCAAGTTCTACGCAGTTCATTTGTTCTTTAAATCATTGATCTTGTTCTATCTTAGTTCATTCGTTCTTTATTTCTGTGTACTTTTTCTTCATTTGAGCGTATATGTACCAGCAAATGGGGAAAAAAAAATATTTGCTAGTTAGGATCATAAACACACTAAGTACTTATTAGTCAAATCAGCTAAGTGATATGTTCTGACTATTACTATGCGTTTAATCGCATATTATAAAATAACATTAAAATATCAGTAAAAATTTATTATTAGGCAAGAGATGTATTATAAATGTTCCGACGATTGACATAGCATTCTGTAATCCTGATCTTGTTAAAAAAATAAAAATGACCATGTTGTATTAAAAAATAAAAATGAGTTCGTTCTAACGCAGAAATGCAGTGCGAGCACTGGAAGTGGAAAGAGGGGGGAGGGGAGTCGATGAGCGTGAGAAAATGCTGGATCAGGGGATGCTAGCATGTACGCAACGAGGAGCGAGGAGGCTAAAGCGAGTGGCAACAGAGTGGCGTGTTAATGAATGTTAGTGGGGTTATCATGGCACTAGTCGTAGCGGGCTTTGAGTCTAGAAATAGTAATAGTGTCAGTCTTTTGTTTATTCCTGCCGGCGATGAAAGTTACTTCGTAGGAATTCTCGTTAACTTTGCGAAGAATAGTTCCTTTGTACTTATAAGAGGACGCAAAGGCTTTTGACACACCTGGAGTTGGAGTGGCATCTAGAATCCATACATGTTGTCCTGGTGAGTACTGTATTTTCCTAGAAGTGCTGTCTACGTACTTTTTCTGCTGTTCGTAACGCTTATTCAAGTTGTCATGTGCTGTCTTACGTATGGAGGTCAGGAGTTCAAGTCTCTGTGCGTTCGTCTGGGAAACATTGTCGGGGTTCGAAGGAAGGACTGCGTCAGCTAAGATCCTTGGGTTGTAGCCAAACAAAGTAAAATACGGGCTCTGGAGGGATCCAGAATGGATTGTAACGTTGTGGCTGAACGCTGCGCTAGCTAAATAGTCACACCATGAAGCTTTTTTCTCTAATACAAAAACTCTCATAACTTTCTTTAAGTAACTAAATGAACTTTCAACTAATCCATTCGTGAAATGGGCACAAGTATCTACATATTTTAGTTGTACGCCTGTAATATTAGCTAACTCTCGTAAGAGTAAACTTGAATTGGGTGTTGAACGATCTAAATAGATCGTTTCCGGGATGCCATGGACTAAAAAGACTTTCTCAACTAGGGCTGTTGCTATGTTTTGTGCATCGTGATTAGCCAAAGGAGCTGTAATTACATACCTTGTACAACTATCTACTACCGATAGGAAATATTTGTATTTGTGCGTTTTTGAAGAGACTAAAGGACCACATACGTCAATATGAATTCGTTGGAAAGGAATTTGGGCTGGTTGAAATGTTTGCAGCGTATGCGGCTTAGAACCTTGTGGTTTCTTTGAAATCTGACAAGGGATGCAATGTCGAACCTTATCGTACACAAATTTCTTCATATTAGGGAAAAAGTAACGCATAAGCATTAAATTATATGTCTTTTGTGCACCTTGGTGACTTCCATTCATTTTGTGTGCATGAATAAGGTCGAAAACTTGATTTCTTAATGCATGAGGAATACAAAGTCTATCCCTATTACCAGTTTTGATTTTATTAGTCCTGTATAAGACTCCATTTTTGAGTACATAAGAATACGAAAGCTTTTCTAGTTTAGGGTCACTAGCTTTATCTTTGTTTTCTAAAACATTAATAATGTCTCTGAAATAGGGGTCTTTACGTTGTTCTGAACTAATATCAAAATCTGCTGCTTGTGCATGAAATACTTGATGAAAAAATAAGTCATCATCATCATCATCATCTTTCTTGTCATGATTAGTCTTGTCAAGCGGTAAACTTGAACGGGAGAGTGCATCCGCAAGTTCATTTTTACTAGCGCTGACATGCCTTATTTCGAAATCAAAATTCTGAAAATAAAGGGCTCTTCTTCCTAGAATAGAACTATGGTGTTTAGTTGAACGAAGATAGGATAAGGCCTTGTTGTCTGTGAGAACCACAAAATGTTGATTCATAAGAAAAAATTTGAAAGTTTTCAATACATAATATGCACCTGCAATTTCAAGTGAAAATGTGTCAGCTCTTTTCTCTGTGTCTGTTAAGGCTCGTGAACAATAGGCACATGGATGTAAATTCCCTTCTTCATCAGGCTGTAACAGCGATCCTCCGATGCCAATTCCACTCGCATCAATGTATACATATGAGGGGCGCTTAGGGTCATAAGGGCGGAGGATAGGGGCGGAAGTGATCATTTCTTTCAGTGTTTCGAAGCTTTTCTGGTGTTCATTAGTCCATTGAAACTTAACATTCTTTTTAAGAAGCTTAAATAAACATTCTGTTGGTCCTGCAAAACCTTGCACAAATCGTCGAATGAAATTGACAAGTCCTAGAAAACTACGAAGCTTGCGTTTGGTGGTAGGGGTGGGATATTCCAAAATAGCTTTAAGAATGTGTTCTGAAATCTTAACTCCCTTTTGAGATACCAAGTTACCAAGGACTTTTACTTCGGTAAAAGCTAGCCTACACTTAGAGGGTGATAACTTAAGGGATGCTGTTCGTAACTTTTGAAACACTCTGTCCAGTATGTTAAGCATGTGTGGGAGATTTGAACTGTAAATAATAATATCATCAGTGTAAACAGAAAGTTCTGAACTGTCTATTCCGCTAAGGGCAAGTTCGCTTACGCGGTTCATTACACCGGGGGATGTTTTCAATCCCTGGCATAACCTAGCATACCTAAAACTACCCAGATTGTTAATAGAAAAGGCGGTAATGTCCTTAGAACGCTCTGTTAATGATACCTGAAAGAATGCACTGGACATATCTAAAATTGAGTAATATTTCTTTCCAGCCATCTCTGTCATGATGGTTTTTATGTCTGGGGATTGTAAGGAAATAGGAGCTATTATTCTGTTAAGGTCGCGGAGGTCAGAGATAAAACGGTAAGTCCCATTGGGTTTCTTAACTAATAGGACTGGGTGTCGATAGGGACTCCCTTCACAGCGCTCTATAACACCTTGGTCTAGTAATTTCTGAACTTCCTGTTTCATGGGTTCTCGGTAATGAAAAGGAATAGGGTAGGTTTTGGCATACACTGGGGTGTCATCTGTCAGTTTGATATCATATTCCAATACATTGGTTTTAGTTAATTTATCCCCTGGCCAGAGAAAAATTCTGCATACGTGTATGCGAGTTTAGGATTTTTTCTCTTTCTTCTCGGGGAATATCAGGGTTAACTGTGAGGAGGGAGGGGTCAAATTTCTTTTGACTTTCACTAAGTTGTTGCTTTACTGTAGTATTTTCATTACAAGAGTATGAAAATGCAACATCTTTACTTTTATGTTCCCAAACGGAAGTAACGTCAGTTAAAATTTCACATGTCGATATTTCGCCTAATATTGTGTCACTTTCCAAAGTGATTGTGGTTTCCGTAGGGTTGTGTATGTGAATGACAGGTGACTGCGGGTTTACTGCAGCATTGGGAAGGACTACTGGATGCTGGCTCATAAGGGAAGCAGATGGTGTAAAAAGTACAGGCTTATGGGTATTAGGTGTTATAGTGATAATGTTCAAATTGATATAAGTCTTGGATCGTGGACTTAACTGAACTGTGTTTGAAAGGGTAGCTTTTCCCTCATACACATTTACATTCTCAATTTGGGTAAATATGTCATGCGACAGCTGGTGAGTCTTGTACTTTGATCTTAAAATACTATAATTTGGAGTACGTCCTAAATGACAAAGAGTTATTGTGTTGTCTTTCAACGACATTTCGCACCTCTGCGTTCGTAAAAAGTCATTTCCTAAAAGGGGAGGGACGTTAGTTGAATCTACTATTCTAAATGGGTGCGAATATTTACGCTTTCCAATTATGATAGGAAGAACTACAATTTCAGACACACTCAGTTTCGATCCGGACACACCTTGGATTGTGGATTGTACCTTGTATGTTTTTCTTTCAGTAGGGAGAAGGTGGGAAGGATAAATTGAGATTTGGGAACCCACGTCAATAAGTAAATCTACCTGTTTCCCTTGTATGCTACTATTAATAAAGTATAGGCCATTTCTCTCAATTATAGGAACTTTATCTAATCTGCTATTATCTTCGATTTCGTTCCTGCAAGTCGAAGACGATTTTAGTTTAAATCACTGTCTCGTTGTGGCTTGTAAAAGCAATTGTCGCTCTCATGATTATAACGACCGCAAAACCTGCAGGCTGAGGTATTTGCATCGTCGCGATTAGCCTGATCTCGACGTTGAAACCTCTTGTTACTATTACCTCTGAACTGGCCTCGTGAGTTCGACCGAAAGTTACCTCTATGATTAGCTCTATGATTATTATTATTTCTGTAGAAAGAGTTAGTATTCCCCTTGTTGAAATCTCTGTTCTGTGCGTTTTGATTAGCCGTTTTCGCAAATTTCAGTACATTTGAGCAAAGATTGAAAAGAGAACTGGCGTTCATCTGTTCAGTTGAATGCAAAGCTAAGGTCGAGATTTGTGACGAAAGTTTGTCTATTTCGTCACCAGAGGCGGCATTTGGAGCGTGTTCTACTCTGGCTACGGCTGGTGGCGCCGCGCAGCGGACACTATCAGAACTCTGTACATGATACATTCCTTGATACATTGCGTGGGAATTATTTATGGGTGCTGGATTGGACTGTAGACTTTGGACTTGATGAGTCGATGGTGGGAGAAAAGGAGATGGACACTGGTTGTATGACACAAACTGTTGACTCGGGTTCAATGGATTACTGGGGAGGGGGGAATAGACCTGTGCATGCGAACAGCTGTGAAGTGGTGTCGGGATGAATGTCTGGGGCAAGCTCGCCTGAGCGATTGCCTGATCAATTTCCAATTTCTCTTCCAACATACGTGAATGAATTAATGACTGCTGGCGTTCGAAATTTTGTAGGTGGGCAATTAATTCTTCTGTTCTAGCAAAATGCTTGTTGGTTAAACAGCCAATGTATTTGGCTCGCAGTCCCGTGATGATGTAAGAGAGAGTTTGTTCTTCAGTGGCGTTCGGGAAGTATTGCTGGACTAATGCCTTTTTAGCAATAACATAGGTATGGATCGGTTCACTAATCATCTGTTTCTTTTGGAGAATTATCTGTACAGGATCTGCTGACAGGTACGATCCCTTAAATAGCGTACTTAGCTCGTCTTTGATATGGGTATATGTCAAGTCTACAAAATTGGGTCGTTTCTGTATGTCATGAAAATAAGTTAAAGCGGTGTCAGTCAAAAATAAAGGTAACATCTCTTTACGCTTAGCTTCCGACCATCCTGCGGCGTGTGCTACATTTTGGAACTTGAGGAAAAATGAGTCAATGTGCTTAGGGTCATTTCCGCTAAATGGTGCCGGGTACAATGCAGTGGGGATTGGGGTGGCCATGTTAGTGGTGGAAATTTGTACAGCTACGTTACCAGAACTATTAACAGTGTTAGAGGAAGTTGAAACGGGAGCTGGGGTACTTGCTAAGGGTTGGGGTTGGTTTTTGTTGGGTGTTTGTAGTCCAAGGACAAATTGAGGGTAATTTCTATTAGCAGACCTTAACCGTGTTAGTGGAGGGGAGGGAATTGGGGATAAAGGTCGTGAATTTATTGGATTTGCCGTGATTGCAGTTGCTAACTCTATGATTTGGTCGAGGGAGGAATCTAGGTGTTCGTGCAACGCTATCTGTGACGTATTCATAAACGAAGGTTCGTCGTGCTGACCAAAGAACAAATGAAAGTATGGGTATACAGTTATTTATGTCATTAATATATCGCTGGTCAAATAAGTATAAGCAAGTGTTCTCATTCCTGTGTGAATGATGCTTGAATACATGTTATGCAGAAGAACTAGATTTTTGTTGAAAAAGGGGGGGGGGCTCGGCATAAAAGAAAAAGAGGGGTTGTTTTCCATAGGGTAATACACAAAATTGTCACTGGGTCTGACGCATCTTAAGCGTACTGTGGGAGTATGAGTTGGAATTACTAAAAATTTACTTTAAAAATGCTCCCAAAGTGGGAGGGAGGGGGGGAGGGAGACTAGTTTAATGTAAAGCAATTCGTACAGGAGGGTACTTAATTGCAAAAAGGGCCTGAAGCACCTCCACCATGTTGTAAGCCCGTTTTACCTGGGCTCTGAGAGGTCACAGGGAAGTTTCATTTAAACATTTAGGTAGAGCTTAATAATGTCTGTTGGCTGAACCTGCTCCGTAGGAGGGTAGAGATATGGAAAGTTGGTGTAAAAGGTTATTCACGCTTGTTCATACCTGGTAGATGTGTGTGATGTCTTGTCCTAATGCTTCTCGCAGACCGAATCGTGACAGTTCCAAGGTTCTATCCAGCGACCCTCAGTTCACCAAGCCAAGCGATCCCTTGCGCCTTGTAGCATGCTAAGCAGCGGTAACTCCGTGTTCCATCGTCGTAGTTAGCAGTGTAACGTGTTGTAAAGTAATCGGACTAGTTATCCATGAAGCGTCGATGAGTGTCAGAATCCAAAAGAGAGCGAGCTCCGGGTAGGAGCTTGCTTTTTATCATTCTAGGCGTCGAAAGGTTGTTAAACCTTTCAAACGCGGTAGATCCTGTTCAGATCCACGCGTTTGCCTTTCAAGTTCCTTGTTTTTACGGAAGTTACAAGTTAGCGCATTCTTGGGATCACTCGCTGGTCGGACAAGTTCAGGAAATGAACAAGTGTGAATATTAACATGACGAGGTTTTCTCGGTCTAATAGTCTCCATATCTCTACACTAGATATAAAATTGATGAAATTCAGAAAACCAATTTACGTTGGCGCAACGGTTCTCGACTTGTCGAAACTTTACATGTTCGAATTTCATTACGACGTGATGAAACCCTTCTTCAATGATAAGATATCACTTTTGTACACGGACACCGACAGCTTCATTTACAGCATACAAACACCTAACCTCTATGAAGACATAAAAAATCCTTCCATGCTTGAGTATTTCGATACTTCTGCATATCCTCAACCCAACAGATTTGGGATTCCTTCCCTCAACAAAAAAGTCCTAGGTAAACTGAAAGATGAATGTAACGGTGATATTATTGTCGAGTTCGCGGGTTTGCGTTCGAAAATGTATGCCATGAGAACAGAAAGTAGCGTCACGAAGAAAGCAAAAGGTGTGTGCAAGAATACGGTGGAGAACAAACTCACCTTCCACGATTACATCGATTGCCTTTACTCACAATCGACGATACTAAGTATAGAACAAAGAATCCAAAGTGTAGACCATGTGATTACAACAAACAAAGTTAGGAAAGTAGCATTAGATCCGCATGACGATAAAAGATGTATTTTGTCTTGTGGAATCCACACGTTGCCTTGGGGACACTATCGTTTAGAAATTAGTAAAAATTGTAGGCAATGCAAATGAAAAAAAAATTTAACTGTCTCACATACACAATAAATAAATAGCAAGGACAATGAATCTCTTTGGTTTCCGAAAGCAAACAATGGAGACTGTACACCGCACGACAGATCATGAATTTCTACCTTCCATGTTATCTAAACTCAACGGCATGTTGATCATTCACCTCAACAGCATTTGGACAAAATTGGACGAGGACGTTGGTAAAACCTTTTACGTCTTCAATAACAATTTACATTTCTACGAAATTCCGATCGACGGGAAACTTCGGATCACCGTGAATCCGGAGAACGAAGGGCGAAAAATCAAAATTTCTACCGGCAAGAATATTTTTCGAATGAAGCACGACAAGGTACTTTCTAACATGGCGTACGATGTTTCAGCAGGCGATTGTTTATACGTGGAACTCCTCGGAGATTACGACAAACTCATTCCTCTCTTCGTAGAATTACGAATCGTCTATCCTATTATAAATAACCGTTAACAAAAAATGCCTAACGACATTTTCGGCAACACCAAGCGTGTAGACCACGCAGAAGAGATTCTCATGCTGGATGTTCGAATTAAAAAGTTGAGGAGCGATTTGATCGCTTTGCAGGAGACCTTAAACAAAAGTTTAGAGTCGGAGATCGCTACGCTCCAAACGCAATGTCTCGATCCTATTCTGAAAATCGATTCCGAACTGAAAACGCTCATAAAAAATTATGTTGACGTACCTTCTTACGACAACGTTCAAAATATACAGTTGAGCGTGGATTCGCTTCAAAATGATTTGGCCAAATTACAGCAATTTCAATCGAAAAATGAAGATTTGGAAAAATTGAAACTCGAAATCGAAGAACGAACTTCCGCAATCGAAAAGAATTTCTCTGAACTTCAAACCGTCGTGAACGATATCGACGTAGAACGCTTGCATGTCGTCGTTTCCAAATTACAAGAAGAATTCACCAGCACGTTGGAAGAAATTAAATCCAAGTTAAAGACTTTGAAAGATACAATGGCGAACCTACCATCGTCAGACGAACTGCAGGTCACCGGTAAAAGCGTCGCGAACATAAAAATTCAATTGGAGGCTTATCAAGATTTCGAACACATTGAAACAACCATCGCTACGCTTCAGGCGTCTCTGGAGTTGATCAACGAAAAAAAAAAAATATTCACGTTCAAGCAAGCGCGTTGACGAGTATTCAAGACACGTTAAGCACGGTTCAGCATAAAATCGACTACCTGGAAAATTTGAACGTCGAATCGAACCTTGCTCATTTTCATCACGTACTGGACAACATACAGGGTGACTTGGAATCGTTACGGACGAGCGTGCCTTCGAAGGAAGATTTGGAAAAATTGAAAACGGCGGCAACGGCATTATCCGATTCGAGCGACATAAAAAGTTCATTGAGCGATCTCGAAAGTACGGTGGCCAATCTCCCCACCTCCAAAGAATTACACGCTTTGAAAAGGAACATATCTCGAATGGTGAAACGACTAGAAACGGAAACGGCAAACGTGGAACAGATTTCAGATGAAATCAGTTCGCTGGTGTCGACCTTGCCCACTTCGCAGAGCGTCACGGATCTTCACACGCAGTTTACCGAGATGCGAAGCATCGTGAACGATCTTACCGTGAAAAGCTCGAAATTGAATCAAGTTGAGAACCTTCAGAACATTGTCGTCAACATCAGAGATCAAGTTGGAGTGCTGGAATCCACGCAGGAATCGACGCAGACCTCTTTCGGTGCCAAGTTGCAAGAACTGAACGAAAACTACAAGCAGTTGAACGTGGAAGTGAAAATCAAACCGTCATTTTCTGCCGTAACGGATACCATAGTCGAGCATTTGTTGCCCATTGAAAATAAACTTGGACACGTTCACAGTAATCTGCTCAGCGTCGATACTAAAATCGCCAAATTGTTCACCTTGCAAGCCATCGAAATCAACAGCGTACCCAATCAACAGAGAATCTCCACCTTCGTCGAAGGTAACAAACTGTACATGTTACATCCTTATCATCCGTACTACAAGTTTCTCCTCAATGGAACGATTCAGATAAACGAATTTTCGTACTGGTCTCACGGCAGAAAAGCTAGCGTTCCCACCATGACGTTGATATCGAATCGTGGTGTCCAGAAAGCAGGAAACATTCCTCTGGCACGTTGGAAAGAAACGCGCAACATATATGAAATACACGAAGACGAAGATCTGACCGTTTTCGACGTGAGTGCCGGCGATAAGCTGATCATTCAAAACACGAGCGAGGTGCCACCCTCTTTGGATCCCATCACGCTGGTGCTTCTCTTCAAACGTAATCTCTAAAAATGTCTAGGCAAGCCATCGTCGAAGAATTGCATAAACCTGCACGCTGCAACTACGAACGTTTAGCGGTGGTAACCAAGAGCATCGATGACCTCTGGGAAAGTGACCTCGTGGAGATGACTAGCGGCAAGTTAAAAAACGTACATAAATTGAACAATGGCAACAAGTACCTCCTCACCGTCATAGACACATTTTCGAAATTCGCATGGGCTCTACCTTTGAAGGCGAAAACGGGAACATGCGTCACGGAAGCATTCAAATTAACTTTTCGCGAAAGCGGCAGACGACCTCGGTTTCTGCACACGGACAAGGGGAAGGAATTCTACAATGCCGTATTCCAAAAGTTTATTCGGAAACACAAGATTGTTTCTACCTGGCACAAACTTTTTCCAAGGTTCCGAAACAACTGCTACGCGATAATGCTAATTTTATTTGCTTGTTTCGACAAGACCACACCAATTTAAAACACGCACACGATGATTACGCAGGGGCTGACATGAATTACAATCTATTTTCTAAATTCTGCTCCCACTGTTGGAACCAAGGTGATTTCGGATTCGTGACCATTGACATGACTCGAAAAGCAAACCATGGAAAGTATAGGAAAAATATAAACGTCTATCTAGACGTCTCAAAGGCTAACAAGAGGACAATTTCAGATTTGCCGAGAAGAAGAAGAAAATCCCCCCAAAAAAATCAAAGGTCGTGAGAATCTAAAAAATAAAATTTGAAAAAAAAAACGTTTTTTTTTCAAACGTTTGACAAGCATATATAAATAACCATTACAACAAAAAGTGAGTGTTAGAAAAGTGGATAGTTTCAAGCGGGTGACGACAAGAAAACTACGAGACCGAACGTATTGGCTGAGAATTCGACGTTTCAGAAACGTTTCGACGTATATAGAAAAATGTCAAAACGTCAATTTCAAGAAGAGAAAAATCTCAAGTTGCGGGAATACCTCGTGAAGCACTTCAAAGGTTGGAAATCCGAGAATCGCGGATCCTACGAAGAGAAGAAACGTCAAGATCAACCTGTGATCAGCCATCAGCGGTCTAGGTAAAGAAATTAAAAGTGTCACGGAACAAAATAAAAATTTGATCAACAAACTCGTACCACTTCCAGCTAAAAGTTACACTGTACCCACGCCCATTTCGAGCATTCCTTCGACGCCGTTCGAACTGAAGGACGTACCGGCACGACGTCAAGCCATAGGTAGCACGTCGTCGTCTTCGGATAAGATCGAGTTGGGACCTTTGGCACGAGACTACCTGAGCACGGGGAAGTTCGACAAGGATGAAGTGTTCGGATTGTATCCGAGCATGGAAACCAACGAAGGCGGTGTGGTTTGGAAGATTGGAAAATCGAAAGTCACCTTCGAAGGCAACGACATTAAAGTTAATTTAGGCGAGAAGAATAGTTGGACCAGGTATCCGGGTACGGTGGGACAGTGGGAACTCGTTGCCAAAAAGCAGCCGAAAGATTACACGGACGAAGATTACCAGAGTTACAGGGAAATTCTAATCATGACGGATGCCATGTACCAGAACAACGATGCCTCGCAGAATAGGGTGAAATCGAGCAGCGGTGAGAAGTACAGGAATCTCATCAAACCGATTTGGAACGAGGTGAAAAGTGGAAGCGGCGTCAAACGCTACAACACGTTACCCAAAGAATTCGTTTGGCTGGACGACGTGAGGAAGCTCGTGGACCGATTGTTGGTGATAGCCGGCGAAGAGAATGCGGGCAATCGATATTTCTACAACGAGAAGGTTGGCATCGTGGACATGATCAGCACGAAACTTTCCAACTTCATCGTGAACGACGACAAGGGCATAGGTTACCTGATCAAAATTATCAACACGCTGCCTCCGAGATTCTGAAACGTGGCCGAAGGAAAGGGACTCGTGAATGACATCATCAACAACTTACCTTTCGAGATGCATTTACCTGGCTACCAGTACTGCGGACCGGGTACCAAACTCGAGAAAAGATTGGAGAGAGGAGACAAGGGTGTGAATCCGTTGGACGCGGCATGCAAAGATCACGACATCGCTTACAACAACACTCGCACCGATCTGGATGCACGTCACGAAGCAGACAAGAAATTGGAACATGTCGCTTTCGAAAGATTCGTCAGCAGAGACGCTTCTTTGGGTGAAAGAGTTGCAGCATTGGGCACCACCATCGCCATGAACACGAAACAAAAATTTGGATGGGGTGTGTAGAAATGAAAAAAATTCTCGAACCGTGAAAAAAAATTTCTTCGGTATATAAATAACACTACGTGAAAAAAAACTCCAGTTGTGTTTGTCATCTTATAATAAAAATAAAATGAGTAAACAATCACTAGACGCCCAAGCATTAAAACAAATGCTAAATTCATCAGTCGAATATGTAAATATTCAGGAATTGGAAGTGGACAAACCTTACACGATAACTTTCGGTTCAATTGTTTCTACCCAGTATGGTCCCAAGGTGCGTCTGTTGCTCAACGGACAATACAGTCTATTTTTACCAGATCGATACGCTATCATGTTATCCGACGAGAAGCTAGCTATTTTAATCGAGAACAAAACTCAAATCATGTACAAGGGGACAAAGGAACTTTTTGGCAAGAAAACGAAGCACTTAATAGAATTTGTTTAATCACAGACACCCACCCCCGGAATATATATATAAATAACTTACCATGAAAAAAATGACAACTTGTATAACTCAACTTCCTACAGAAGTGTTGCACAAAATATTCACGTTCACGTTCGACGGGGATGTAACTAAACTCATAGACTTGTGTAAAGTAACGCCAGAATTTCGTTCACCGTGCAAAATAATTTTCATGGATCACCTCCGAGAAATAAGCGGAATGAAAAAAATGTTCCGATCCCCAGAGACTCTCTTTCGAGCCGCAAACAAAAAAATTGACGATAGGTTAGACGAGCTGCACGAGTGGAGGCAGGGGAGAAGATTTACCGAAGAGTGGTACGCGTCGAACATTGAAACTGTCGATCTTGTAAACCACCTGATAGCATTAGGCGAAGCAAAAACTTTTTTTCTTTCCCAGAATACATATATATAAATAACACATCGCCACCTATTCTGAGTGAGACGATATAAATAACACACATCGTAAACCTAATGGAAAAAAAAGTTGTTCTCTTTCCCAGATAACATATAGCATAAAAAAATATGAAGCCAAAGGGTGTCGTGTACCAGATACCATACTCCAATCTAAAAAATCTAGGTGACCTGGATGGCTTACTCACCAAGAAACAACGCGAGAAGAAACGTTCTTGCTTGTCCAAAGGACACGGAATGAAACTACTTCTCAGCACACCTCAATTGAGACGGTTGCAGCGTTCGCGGAAACAGCAAAAGATCGGAGGTTTCATATTCAGCATCCCGGCCATCCTGGCAGCATTGGGTGCCGTTGGAAGTTTGGCCGGCGGAAGCGCCGCCATCGCGAAAACCGTCATCGACTCGAAGAAGAACAAGGCGGAATTGGAAGAACAGAAACGTCACAATCTGGCCATGGAGAAGAAGGGGAAGGGTGTGATGAGAAAGTTTAAAAAAAGAAACAGCACTCACCAACCGAGACATTGAATCTTTGATCAATCCGTTACAAATCAAACACTTCAGAGGAGTTTTCATGTCCGACTCGTTACCATCAACCGTTAGGAATAGAGAAGGTGGAGTAGTCAACTTGGACAGTCAAGAAAATCCAGGCACGCATTGGATATGTTACCACAAAAATGATAAAGCATTCGTTTTCGATTCTTTCGGAGGTGTTCCACCTACAAATATAGTCCATTATCTGAAAACGAACAATCCTATATACTACAACGACGAACGCATTCAAAATTTCGGAGACGAGAACTGCGGTCATCTCTGTCTCTCCATGCTCGCGTTTCTCTCTAAAATAAATAAGCCATCGGTGGAAGATTTCCAGAAAGCATTGTGGAACCTTAAACAGCATCACGATGGGCGTGTTCCATCTCACGAGCGAATCTTCGATCTTGAAACTCACGCTGCACGACGACATCGTCTATCCTAAATCCATAGCTCTGCGTGCATTCTACAGCATGTACCTCATACCTAACGTCACGCAGCACAACAACAAAATTAGCGTCGGAAGCGAACATATCGTCGTCACGCCAGGCCAATACAATCTTTCCACTTTGCAAGCTCAATTACCCAAAGGCACGTACCTTTCTCAAAATTCGGTCACGCACAGAGTCGACATCGTGTCGGCGACGGAGACCGTGGACCTCGGCACCATGGGAGAACTTTTAGGTTTCGCGAACAATCACCCAAAACTCGAAGCTGGCATCAAGCACGTAGCAACCAACATTCCTAAATTCTTGGCCATCGAAACTTTGAACGTTCACTGCAACGTAGCGGAAGGCATGATCACGAAATCCTCGGACGGGTTACTGGGAAGTCACAAGCAGACGGGAATCATAGCCACTTTCAAACCCAGTTCCGAGTTCATGGAACCGATCATCTACACACCCTCTTCGCCGATCTATTTTCCAGTATGTCGCAACCGCATAGACGACATAGAGTTGGTGGTGACGAACGAGAAAGGAGACGTAGTGGATTTTGCAGGTGCAACGACGACGGCCATCGTGGAGATCAACGTATAATAAATAACACACATAGTGAAAATGGAGCAAATCGAAAGTTACGAATTGCAATCTTTCCCTCCGAACCATCGCACGTTCGCCAATTTGAACGAAGCGAACAGGGAGATCGAATACGACGTGGACGTAGGCGACGGGTTCGTTCATCCTCACAGAGCGGACCTTTACCTTCAATTCGACGTGGTGAAGAAAGAAAGCGGAGACGCGTTTCCCCCAGCAGCAGCAAATTTGATACTCGTGAACAAATTCGTCCCTCACCTGTTCTCGCAGGTGGAGGTGAGGAAACACAACACCGTCATCGACAGAATCGATTATCCAGGCATCACGTCGACGGCAGTGGGAACATTGAAATTATCCAAAACGGACGCAGCATACTATCAAGCGGGAGGATTCGAAGCGGGAACGAAAATATCGACGAGAAGTCACACGGTGCTCTTTCCCATGCGTCTGCTTCCGGGATTCTTCTCGGACTACAAGGAGATCATGTGGAAGGGAGGACTGAGGATCACATTTCGAAGAGCGGCAAACGACAACGACGCACTGATGCGATACAGCAACTTGAACGCGGACGGCACGCCGCTACCCAACACTTTACCCGAAGCTGCCAAGTGCGTCATCCGGAGCATGGAGTTGAGAATGCCGGTGGTGGAATACGAGACGAACTACGCCCTCAAGTACAAAGCGGAGATCTTGAAAAGTCCGCAGGTGCCGATTCACTTTCACGGTTACCAGTGCGTGCAGAAGATAGCGTCGGGAAGTCACATGGAATTCGACGTGACGACGCAGTTCAACAACATACAGTTCGACATGCCAGATTTCGTTATTGTACTTTTTCAGACGGGGAGGGACAAGAATCAGGAAAAAGATTCCAGCAAATTCGACGACTGCAAGATCAAGAACGTTTATCTCAAGAATGGCAGGAACAAAGTCTTCCCGCGCGAGAATTACAACTTCGACATGACCAGAGATGATTATCTCAAACTTTACGAAGCGTTCTCTGCTTACAAACGCGTGACCGAGGGAAGCGTGGACATGTACTACACGCCCAGCGAATTCAAAGTCCACAGACCCATGACCGTCATCAACACCACAAAAAGGAAGCAGGTGGTGGTCAATGATCGCACCAACATCAAGATCGTCTGCGAGTTCCACGTCGCGCTGCCCGAGGACACCGTGTGCAGCGTCATCCTGATCGCCGAGAAGTCCTTCGCGTACGACGTGAAGATCGAGAGGGTCACGGAGCAGTTTTTAAAAAAAAATCCTAAAAAAAATTGCCACATACTAAAAAAAAATCAACACATTTTTTAGGTTATATAAAATATAATGTAAGTTAGTTCGGTGCGCAAATAAAAAAAAATGATAGGTTAAGTTATATCACTGAAGATCGTAAAAAAATCGTAAGATAGGTTAAGTTATATCACGTAAGATCGTGATCGAGTGAGGTGTTTCCAACACTGCGAGTAAGATAGGTTAAGTTATATCACGTAAGATCGTGATCGATTAAGGTGTTGGCAACACTGCGAGAAAATGAGGCTTATGCCTTACAAGAGAAAACCATTAAGTCGAGCCTCACCGAGCCTCACTCCGAGCCTCATTTTCGGGCGCAGAACTGTCTTTATGTTCCTACTACTCTAAAGTAGGTCAAAGCACGTAGAGGCTCTCGTGTAGTTTAGCATGAAAAAAAAAATGAATAGGTTAAATTATATCACGTAAGATCGTGATATACCTACAAGTGTGAGGTGGGAAAAAAGGGAAATTTTACTAAAACATCGCTAAACGCTAAAACATCGACAAAAAATTGTCAAAATATGTCAAAAACTGATATTCAATTGATAAAAAAAGAGGCTACAAATGCATACCTACAAAGTATGACTTAGAAACAATAAGTTTACACTACTTTCCAGCTCTCCCAAATCTTAACAGAGCCCACTCGTATCACACATAACACTCAAACCTTAATTGATCCGATCTTCGTAAATAACTTATCTGATGTCATAAATTCTGGCGTCTCTGTACCAGTCAGCAACTCCGATCATTGTTTGGCATATGTCTCTCTGCGTTTCAGCAAAACAAAGCCTAAGGCACGACAATTACTTACAGGAACTATAATGTGATATTGAAAGACAGCCTCGAAAACGACCAAAGCAAAATAAATTGGAATACGTTAATGGAATTTGCAAACATTGAAGATAAAGTGCGTTTCTTCTCCGAAAAATTGAATGCGGTGTTTGATAAACATGCTCCATTGAAAACCGTTCGCGCAACTAAGAGAAAAACACCCTCGATAACAGAAAATATTAAGTTAATCATGAAATTAAGAGATAAAGAGCTACTGAAATTTAAGCGGACAAATAATTCTCAACATTGGACCGAATACAAGAGATTACGTAATTTCGCAACATCGGTCGTAAGGCAAGAGAAAAAAGCGTATTTCGAACATATCATAAATTCGTCCAATGATTCGAAGCACATATGGCAACATATGCGGAATTGGGGTTATAGTGGTAAAAACAAAATCGGGGAACTTCCTCCCACTAAATGATGCTAATGTCCTAAATAATCACTTTGTGAACGTATGCCGCGACTTGAAAATAAACCACGAGAAAGTTTCTCAGCAGTGTGAGCGTTATTAATCTGACTGTTTCAGTGAGAGTGCGGCTGATTTCAGTTTTCATGAAGTGGATGGATCCGTTGTCAGAAAATTCGTGTACAAAATCCGATCAAACGCGGCTGGAGTTGACGGTATATCTGTAAAAATGATAAAACTCTCACTTCCCCAAATCCTTCCGCCATTAACGTATATCATTAATTATTACCTCCTCACAGGCTGTTTCCCGCATTCTTGGAAGGAGGCAAAGGTCATTCCCATACCTAAGAAACAGAACCCGAGCTCTGTAAATGACATTCGCCCCATTAGTATTTCGCCGGTACTCTCAAAAATCATTGAGAAAATAGTAAACGATCAAGTTCGTAAGTACATTGGTGACTATAATATTCTTCCTCCGCAACAATCCGGTTTTCGTCCTCACTATAGCACGCAAACTGCTCTCCTGAAAGTGACCGACGATATTTTCCATGCAATGGACAAATCCCATGTAACAATGTTAGTTTTACTTGACGTCAGCAAAGCTTTTGACACGCTACCACATAAACTACTTCTTGCAAAGCTACAATATTACATTTCTCTCCAATTGAACTCAAATGGTTCGAGACGTATCTCCGTGGAAGGCAGCAGCGTGTATTAACAGATAAACTGTCGTCGCCTCTGCTAGTGGATGCTGGCGTCCCTCAGGGTTCAATCCTGGATCCTTTGTTATTCACGTTAGCAGCTGCTGACTTGATTACGTCAGTGAAATATTGTAATGTGCACTGTTATACCGATGACACGCAATTGTATATATCGACAGATATATTTAATTT
Source organism: Lepisma saccharinum (assembly GCF_977018435.1). Lineage (NCBI taxonomy): Eukaryota > Metazoa > Arthropoda > Insecta > Zygentoma > Lepismatidae > Lepisma > Lepisma saccharinum. The sequence goes on along the minus strand of NC_139231.1, from coordinate 21,975,718 downwards.
ACAAAATGCTATTGCACTATTAAATCAGGACTTGAAAAATATAAGTAACTGGTGTGAATCAAATGGCTTAGTTCTAAATTTAAATAAATCTACATTTACTGTTATCGGAAACAATAATCTCCTGAAACAAATTAATCTCAGCGAATGCAAAATATTAATTGAAACGAAGAAGGCAACATTCTCACAAACTGTACGAAATTTGGGCTTGACCATGGATAAAAAATTAGACTGTTCTGAACATGTACTGAAACAGTGCGGTAAAGGATATTCGGTGCTAAAGAGCCTTTACACGCTTGTTGACTTTATTTCACCCAAAATTAAATTAAATTTGGTCCAATCTTTAATATATCCTCTTTTCGATTATTGGGATATTGTTTACGGGCCAAGAATCACAAAAAGGCTCTCAAGCAAAATTCAGAAAGTCCAAAATGCATGCATGAGGTATGTCTACAGATTTAAAAATCACGAACACGTTCTCCCTGTGCTTAATCAGCACAAAATTCTCAACATGGCAAGACGGAGAGAACTGCACATGACCTGCATTAGTTGCAATGTTATAAATAAAAACATCCCGGACTAACTGGGTGTAAAGCTTAAAGCCAGGAGTGAAACGCACTCATACTCCACCAGAAACTCTGCTAATCTCCATATACCTCGCTGCAGAACTTCTGTTTCGCAATCTTCATTCAGTTCCATGGCACCTGAAATCTGGAATGCACTCCCGAACGAAATAAAGCAACTGAACTACAAACACTTTCGTAGGGCAGTATATGATTCACTGATTGATGATCAGAAGCTAAGTAAGACCACATATGATTAAAAACTGTTTCTGGTGAATTATTGAAAAAAACTGGACCGAAACTAAGTAATAATAAATGTATATTATTATCTTTTCATTTATTAGCACACACGCACTGTATATATTTTGTCATCTGTTTTCATTTTGTGATTTTCTTTGTGTAGTAGTAGTTTTTTATATAGTTTATTTTATGTTATTTTACTTATGTAGTGTCTTATAATCTTCATGTATAATAATGTACCTAGGTACTTTGCTACATTTTTCTTTGTCGGGTTAGGTGGTAGATCTGCATCTGCTGAACCTCGCCCAAGAATAAAGACCATTGAATTGAATTGAACGTCAGTCTCTTCATGAATGCCCGAAACCAATCTATTCCAGCAATATTGTTCTCACCCCAAGGGCGGGTCACTTTATTTCCTACTGCAAAACGGTACGCAGCTACCCGCACTTTCTTCGATGTCGATCCAAGTCCTCACCCCTCCAAATACATCAGTCTCTCCACATTTACGACTTCCATCTGCTTGAAGAAAACTGTTGGATAGCCAACATCAATCCTGGAAGAGGAAGGACTATCCGCTGCTTCTTGACGTACGATCCTTACTTTGTTTTGGAGGGTGCAAATGGAACATGGTAAAGTTGCGATGCTCCGCGTGGAGATAAGTGTCCCTCTAGAATACTCTTTACGTCATTTTCGAGAACTCGGGACGAATACTGTTGATATACCTTCTTCGGTGTTCGCTTACGAGGCATCTGTAACAATAAATTGAACAACGCATTTACTTTGTGAAGTAATGTGTTGCACGTGTTACGGTCATGGACCTCAAACTGTATACCTCGCTGATCGAAATTGTACCATTTCCGCCTATCGATTATGTACCACTTTGTGCATGGAAACAAATACTTCTGTAGTTCTCTTATCTCTCACCACATGGCTACACATGTCACATGCTACAGCCACCACATGCTTGTCCACGTTTGACCTGAATTTCGCTGACCTACGTTCAAGCATAAACACGGGGCACGCAAAATGACAGTCAGACGTTTATATACAAAGCACCTATTCTATCTGCAACGTACTAACCTTGCCATAGAAAATTACGTCTGGTTCTCCGGGATTTCAGTATAATTTCTCGATATTTCTGCAAAACAGACCTGACACCCCACACAACCACCCCCACTCCTCAAATCATCGTTGACAGTAACAGGAAGCAAAATATTCGACTTTCTAGAATGGGTGATCGAAATAGTACCTATATCTAAAATGTACCACCCTACCCTAATTTATTGATTTTCGTAGAACAATCAGTTTTACACAAATGTTAATTCCAATATATATTTATTTTTAACATATATACTGGATGCCGTTGTACACAGGCTGTGGAGGACATCAAAACAAAGAAAATGAAAAATTTTGGTCGTTTTCTGTCATGTATGATTGCCACACAAATTTATGGTTGCCTCTAATACAATTTTTTTCTGTCGGTAAACAGTTTCAGTATGCTGCTGACACTCAGCCTAATTAATCAAAACAATAGCACAGAATATGTTTTCTAATTGAAATAATACCGCTTACAGTATATTGTCCGAAAGAAAAACAAATGTCTAAAATGATTGTGCCTCATAACATAATAAATGGGCCTCCCCGATGGCGCAGTGGTAGCGTCGTCACCTTGTCATCAAGGGGTACCGGGTTCGATACCCGGCGAAGGCACACAGTGGTTCGGATCCCACTTTAAACTGCAGGTCCAGTCCCGATTAGCCTTACTGTGCATAAAGTGGACTTAAATCACCAACTGAGCTCAACTCAACTCAATATATTAAATGGAAAATGTTTTTCCTCGAGGGTTAATGGCGACGATGATGGTAATCCTCCCCAATTGCTATGCTAAAGCTTATGTATAAACTGTCCTTACCCCCTCACCCTAAGTTTCTGCACCTTGCCCCCACAGTATTTGAACCCAATTTCTACCACTGTCGAGGGCTCATATTATATAATATGTGTAGAAACGACGTCTTAATGGGAAACTATTATTAAGAGAACTAATTCCCTTGATGTCATTCAGACGCTCTAAGACTTTGCTTCTTTGTAGCTGTCTCGGTACGTCTGAGTTCCATAACGTAATTTATTATTTGCAGGATATCTTGATTCAAATTTACATTCAAATTCGGAAAGCTCATATTTGATTTAAGCAAAAGTTTCATTAATGTACAATATAATATATTTCTACTGTTCTTTGCGAAGTATAAGATTGACATATTACGAGTATGCCATGAAATTATTTTTCTGAAAATTGCCTTAGATATTTGGGTGTTAGACGTTCTTCGTTAAGTTTTCTTATTCTCAAAATGATTAAATTATTAATTGTTTTATAAGGCAAATTTGGCCTCCAGAAATGAAACAGGAATTTGACATTTCTTTCCAGTATGAACCAGGTGTTACAGGTGAACAGGCAAAAGTCGATAAAAGTAAGTGCGATTTTATATATTTACTATGTAATTATTGAACTTAGTGAACTAGCTTGCGTGTATTAAATAGACCATATGTTCTTCAATAAGTAATCAGTTAAGATGAATCTGTTATTACACATGGGAAATAGATGATAAAACTACAATCAGAATTAAAAAGAGAGAACTTTGGAATCCGTTTCTATCCTCAACGGAAATATATCCTACAATCGTATGTACAGTACAAGGAATTTAAGATCGATTCTAAACATGAACTATATCAGATGTTCACGAATTTCCTTACCTATTTTCGTTATGTCCATCTCCATATTAGTTGATGCCATCATACAAGTCTCTTACCCACGAAAATTTGTGTCAGTGTAAATATTGCTTAAATATACAAATTGTAAAAGTTCTGCTTCATCTCTGTTGTGAGTGTTGTAAAGATTGTTGTATAGAGAAATTCAGATCCTTAACGGGAGGTAATGGTGAGAAAAAAAACACAGCTTCTCTGCATCAATGGCTTCGAGACTGAACAGTGGAATACCGGTGAAGGGATTCATTAAAAGCGCTCATAACTGGAATCATAATTAAACAAAATACTGCTCTAAAATGCATTATTAATAGTAAATTATAATTCAATTATTATTATCAACAAAACTTTTAGTATACTTACACACTGAAAAGTACATAACAACTACAATTTTTTTGGTATTTTTTTAACATCTGCCTTGGTTTCAGAAAACATTTTCGAGTAGAGACAAAAACGGAATTGAAAGAAAATTTTCACATAATAACCCTGGGGAAAAATGAATATCATTATTGGCCCTACATTTCAGTCATTTGCAATGGATATGGTGGGAAAAGGTACAGAGTAAAATGTGGCTTGGATTAGAGAACGACGTTTTTACCCTAGCTTTCTATCATTTTTCTTAGCTGAGGTATCACAATTATCGAACTGTCTACAAATCCTAAAAATACAGCAAGTTGTGAAATAACAAAAAGCCCCCATTTTCGAACGAAGTCAAGTTTTGGAAAAAAAATATTGCATATTTTCACTGCAATAGCAAAAGGAAAATGTTTTTTTTTAAAACTTGTCTAGCAACAAACTACTGTACCTTTGAAAATTTGGTATGGGTTGACCACATATATAAAGAGATGACAATAGTTTCCTTTGCTACCACTGGCCACAAATAACGCAGACTCTCAGTAATAGAATGCAAAGATTGGAATATTAAGGCCAAGTCAGTCTCTCCCGTAAAATATAATTTTAATGGCTTCACACACCTCGCAATCACACACCCACACATAGCTTGATTGATTGAATTTAAATTTTTGTGTGCATCGGCATACATGGTAATATTGCATCATTCAACGTATATGAGAAATATTCCCTTATCTAAAACTCCTGCCTTAGTTAAAAAGGTGTGTAAAAAGTCACTTGAAATAGGTCGCAATATCCTAAAGGGGAGTGGAAGAGAGCCGCTATTCTCAAACAGTTAAAATCATTTGCTAAAACAATGCCATCATCTCCTAGCAGGGATCATATATCGTTGTGTATGTGAGAATTCTGACGGAGGAAATTAATATCTCTTTCTAGCTTATCTTCACATTTCATCCTTTGTCCTGCACGTTGCAATTCTTAGCTTAATTTAAAGGTGGACGGAAAGCAGTAGCCAACTGTAGGAGCTGTGAAGTCCAATTTTTCGAAAACAACGAAGATCTCTTAGTTTGCTAGGAGAGACTTCGCATCTACATGCTCATGCAGTTGTAGAAATGGCAAAATTGGATAAAAGCCGAGTCTGTATTGTGTAAGGCCACTTATTAGTGTAAGGAGTTATTAGTAGAACATCGGTATCATCTTCACTCTAAGGAGTGTGTGTTAATTGCATCACTTAATATCAGTTCCAACTTAACTTCAAACATTACACATACCTACAAATTCTTATAGGTTAAATGTAGCACTATGTTCTTTACCAGATATAGCACGTACAGGTACAATTCTCTTCTAATGCTCTACGATTTTCATATATTACAGAAAAGGTGACCAATATACACAAAGAATGCTATGCGGCGTGCCGTAAGTTTTCCAATTTTTCACTCCAACATTTTATGAAATATTGTAAGACATGAGTGCCCAAAAAATGAAATAGACATTCATTCTTAATCAGGCATTCCACACTTGATAATAAACCATAGTTTTACACAGTAGTATAAAATTGAATAAACAAAGATCTTGCTCTGTTTTGCTCTCTTTTCCTGTCTTTTCTACGATTTCGATATCCTATTTCAAAGTGAAGAATACACGATGTCATGTGCAAGTGGATTATGCCACCATAAGTAAATACATTGTAATAAAATTTTAGATTCCAAGTTATCTTAAACCTTTCGAACATTGAATTTATTGAAATACATAACTAGCAAAAACAGCGTAAAATCTTCAGGCCTTATACACAACTTATTACTCCATACAGTTATTTCGCTATGATCTCGAGAGTTCTTGAAGCAAACGCAACCGATTTTGGTACAGAGGAAATCAAAACAAATTGCATGGATTCAAAATAGCACATATTACACACACAAGTCATTCCATAGAATATTTTAGTAAGCTGTAGTACTACATAGGGAAATATAATTATAAACTAAAAATTCAAAATAATGATATATAAATGTTAGATGCTCCGTGAAATATCACAAGACATATGAACAACATGGATAAAATACACACATAAGCATATAGTTTACAAAAAAATATATTTCATTATTCTTTAAATATTTTTTTTGTTATTTTAAAAACAGATAATTCCGAAACATGTTAAGCTATAGACCTCGTTTTGTTCTCATTTCGAATGTGATGGAAAACAAGATCATATATGTATCTGGTAATTTATTTAGTTATATAATGTTAGCTATGTATAGTAGCGCCAATTTATATGGGCCTGTGAGGCTCGAACACACAAAATATGCACGTGTTTTTTTGTGAATTTGTAATTCAAGTGTCTGAGCCAACCGAATATATTTGAAAAGTCGACGCCACTTGCTGACTCTCGTTTACATGCAATGTATTCGGTATTTTTCAGACTTCTGGTGTTTCGCAAGTACTTTTGTATAAAATAAAAAAATGTATTGTGTTTTTGAGGTATACTGGATCGGTTCGTTGATTAATCCTGTTCGAGCGCTTCTTCAGATTTGTTGTGTTTTGTTGTGTGAAAAGAAAGTTAAGATGGTCCCCAAGATGATCTACTCGTTGGAGGCTCAGGTTTGAAGAATTGGTAAAGCATTTGTCAAAGTAATTATTTGTGATGGAATTTGCGATATTTTAAGACTCTCTACAAGTACCGAACCTACTATCGTTGTAGATGCAAAACCGAAATCCTTCTGTTATTAGAAACAAGCAAGAAATTGGCATGGCTACTCTTGAAACAATGAAATACCACTGATTCAGGAGCTTGAGGAAAACTATAATTTCGAAATTAATTTTTCAAGCTTTGGTGGCGAGTAGCAGATTTGAGTACTTGGGAATCTTTTCACATGTGATCCTATTAAATACACAAACATGATATTTATGTGATTGTGAAAGTCAGCTAAAAAAAAAGCATGAAAGCATGGGTGGGTTACTAGTTTTAGATTTTCATATGTACAAAGAAAACCCAAAACAGATTTCCACCATACTCGAGGATTAAGTGAATTCAAGAGAAATTCTACCAACATCTACAGCTGAATGTGAACAAGGGTTCAGTGCCATGAATCTAATCTTTAATGATCAAATTGAAATGAAATATTTGTTTGTATCAAAGAATGCGTTGCCGAAAATTAATTTCGGTTGCTGGTGTTTTATTTTCATTAGATATGAGCTCCAAATACCATTGTAAATCTTAATTTTAAAATTATTCAAACAAAATAAAATATTATCGGTGGTATTTTTCAGGCTTTTTTCCACCTTCATTACAGCCTTCATTTTAATTTTCTTATGTTCTGAAAATTTCGGGAAGGCTGTAACCCTTTCAGTTCCCCTCTGCGTACTTTAGTGGTGACACACTGAGTAGTAGCTTGTGTGTTTCTAAAGAATCGTGTCGGCCGGGTTCCTTTCACCACACTTTTCTATTTAGGACCATTCCGAAATCAAATATTTTAATATTTTCATTTGCATAACCACCAAGTTCAACAGATCTCATCTAACGCTATTCATTTCCGTAGTGTTGCATCAAGGATCTGGTGTACGTACAATGCCCCTGTGCCACGAGACACACGAGCACTGGCCAACTAGATTAAAGGGATGACGTTGACTGCTTCTGCGAGGCAAAACACGTCATGGATAATTTATGCATTTAATTACGTATTTCTTCTGCAGTTGGTAACTTTTTACTGAATCCGACAAATCTAGGTTGGAATTATGACTTATCCTCTGACTCAGAAATAAGAAATAGATGTTGTTTTCTACATATCTTAATTCTGAAGCAAGTTAGTATTGACCGGAGTAGGATAATCAGCAATGTAATGGCATGTTGTTATCCTTGTTCAAGGTGAACCAGCATATCACAAACTCGTCAAGATCGCATAGAAATGGTGTTGCTTAGTGGTGGCCTCAGGTGAGTGTGGTCGTCCGCAAATCTCAGCATCCAGATTTGCCACAGACATCACAAGAAGATGTGGACCACATTCAGGGAGGCCTCCCCGATGGCGCAGTGGTAGCGTCGTCGCCTTGTAATCAAGTGGTCCCGGGTTCGATTCCCGGTGGAGGCACATAATGGTTCGGATCCCACTTTAAACTGTATGTCCAGTCCCGATTAGCCTTACTGTGCATAAAATGGACTTAAAACAACAAATCAATCAATCCAATCCAACATTAAGGGAGACCACCTCGAATAAGAAAAGAGAAGGGCCATTGATACGCTGTTTTCGCACAATGGACGAGCAGAATGCGGGTCACAAAAGATTCGTACGTATTTGGGGTGCCGACACATATCGGAAAGTCAAATGTCCCGAACGAAGGGACATGTTTTGAAATGAAACGGACCTGCGTTACATGATGCAAGTACAAATAAGGACGGAGATACTGACTGACATTGTAATAATTTTGAACAAAACAAAGTTCAGACTGCCCTGCTTGACCGCCAGTACTGCTATGACGGTTGGGGGCTAGCTGCCACGGCAGTTCTGCTAACATACCACGTGGCCATTTCCGAAACAACCGTTAACCGCCGTAGTGCAGACAAGTGAGTCGTGCTACATAGCTAGACCGGAGAAGATGGTGTTCACCATAGCAGAAAATGCTGACATGATCCTAGTGTATGGAGAATGCAGGAAAAGTGTCATGCTATGGTGTCGTGTGTAAGCAGAGGGATATCCAGACAGACGTCAACTGTCGCGGAAACTGTTTGACAAGCTATTCACTCAACTAAGGGAAACCGGCATTGTAACAACGCCTTGCAAACGTACTCAAAACAGGACGGTGACTGGAGAAGTGGGTGAAACCAACGGCTATCCACTGTTGCTGTGGATCCACACATTAGCTCCCGTGCTATCGCTAGGGACAGTGGGATAAGTAACCGAAGTGTGCTACGTATTCTTCGTCGCCACAAGTCCCACCAATACTATATTTCCTTCCACCAATAACACCATGGGAACGATTTTCAGAATTGTGTAAATTTTGTACATGGGCGTTAAGAAACTACACACCTGATTAGTCGTGTATCTTGTTTACTGACAAGGCATCATCTACAAATCATGTTCACGTCAACTTTAGGTGCATACACTCTTGGTCCGTAACAAATCCACATTGACTTCGACAGGTGGAACATCAACGTCCGTCGAGTGTTAATGTGTGGTGTGGTATCGTGAGTGATCACCTCATACGGCCGCTTTTCATAGACGGTACACTGACATTCCGTTGCCGACTAAGATAATCATGTGGTATCAGCTCGTAGTGCAAATCGCAGTAAGGATTGTTGTGCAGAATATGTTTCCACATCGTTGGATTGAACCAGGAGGACGTGTTCTGTGGCCGGCTCGCTAACCTGACTTGCCATCCTTTGGATTTTTTCCTCTGGGGAACAATGGAAGAGGATGTCTACAGGGACATACCGACCACACCGGCAGATATGAAACACCGCATTGGCGCAGCGTGTGCAGGAATTAAACGAGACATTATACAGCTTGTGCAACGATATCTGATTGTTGGACTGCAAGTCTGTATTGCAGCTGAAGGCCACCATTTTTAATATACCCTTTGAAAGAAGAAACTTGTAGTTCATAGCACAAGCATGCTTGTCGTGTATCTTATGTCATGTTTATTTGTACATTGCACATTACCATATTAAATAAAGGATGCTGAAAATCTAGGTATTACCTGTAGAAGTCTATCACCTAGCACTGGTCTCTAAGGTTCCTGTTTCGCAAAGTGCCACGTGGTATGTTAGCAGGGCTGCCGTGGCAGCGAGACCCCATCCGTCATAGCAGTACTGGCGGTCAAGCGGGGCAGTCTGCACTTTGTTTTTTATTATTGCAATGTCAATCCGTATCTCCGCCCTTATTTGTACTTGCATCATGTAACGCAGGTCCTTTCCATTTCAAAACATGTCCCTTTGTTCGGGACATTTGACTTTCCGATAAGCGTCGGGACCCCGAATATGTATGATACATTTGTGAACCGCATTCTGCATGTCGTTTGTGCGAAAATAGCGTATCAATGGCCCTTCTCGTTTCTTATTCGAGGTGGTCTCCCTGAATGTGGTCCACATCTTCTTGTGATGTCTGTGGCAAATCTGGATGCTGGATATTGAGTACGCCCACACTAATCCTGAGGCCACCTCTCTCTGATTTTTACGAGTTCATGACATGCTGGTTCACCTGGAACAAGGATAACAACCTGTTATTACATTGCTGACAATCCTACTTCGGTCACTACTAACTTTTTTCAGAGTTATGTAGAAAAAGACATTTGTTTCGTGCTTCTGTGTCAATTCTAGCCTGAAATCGTGTTTCACATGACCCCTTCCCATTTCAAGAACATGTGCTGAAACCAAAATGGCAACTAAAAACCAGACATGCTCTGTCCACAGGGCTCCATGACCACATTTACATCGGTGACGTCAGACCTGCAGTAAACCTATGTCCGGTCCCTGCCGGGGTGAACGCAATGCAATTGCGAAATACGACAGGAGAAAAGGGCCGGCATTGATCCGAAAAGGGGTCAGATCACTTTGAGAGGTGAAGGTCTTGAGAAGGAATTGTTCGATACCCTGTGTGCCCGAACAGGGCAAGTTTGATCTTCCATTGTGTGTCTGCCATTCTCAAACACGACGAGAATGGGTTCATAAACATATTTCATTTCGTTTATTTAATCTGGTGAAGTGCGTACCTCAACGCAGTCCTTTTGGGGGACATGAGCGAGCGAGTGCCGAGCCATTAAGGGTTCACCACGTGGTAGGCATTTGCGGGTTTTTCATCCGTTTTACTTCAAAACGCGATGAATAATGAGACCTGATCATGATGACAATTTATCAGAATTAGTATCACATTCGATTCTTTGGGGAATATTTAAAATTTATCACTGGAAGTGATATTTTATGACGATAATTCAGGCTGAAACGGAATTAAATTCAATCCTTGACAGAATAAGGGAACTCGCGGAGAATGTTGTCATACCGTACAGTCAAAGGGGGCGCCCTCTACCACTTCCACCCCCCCCCCTTCCGCAATTGTGTGCGGACACACAGTCAATCAAGGCTTTTGCGACAACTATGTACGATCATAGATACCGCAGTGCAAACAACTTCTGAAGCATTTTCTCAAACACGTCTTGCACACCCTTTTCTGTTCGAGAGTATCCAGTTTGAGGGTACCTCGGGGGAAGATGTGTCTACGTTCGTGGAGCGCTTTGAGAGTGCCACCATACTTAATGACCGCGACGAGGCCAAGAAAAGGCTTATGTTTCGACCTTATTACATAAGTGAGCCGGCACTGCGGTGGTATCAAGCATTAACCCAATGTGCAGGGAATAAACAGACCAATTATGAAAACTTGCAAACACAGCTAATCGAAGAGTTCACCTGATCTTTCGATCAGCTTCAAATTGAAGATGAAACTAGATACAGGTTCCAACAAGAAGACGAGCCTGTCTTCTCATATGTGAGGGACAAGCAAACTCTTCTACTTAAATTAGACACAGGAATGAGCATTAATAAACAGCTCAAGTCATTTTGCTGAGGACTGCTGCTGGATAATATATTCGGGAAATATACAGGAAACAGTACAACTCGGTGCAAGAGTTATTAAAAGACTTGAAAGAGTTCGAAATAGCCTAATTTGGGATGCCCCGGAGGTCAGTGCAACAACTTGTGCACAACGCTAAAAAATACACTTTGATCCTGCAGAGGACCAAGGTCAGAGTCTCCAGGCAGCAGAACACCGTGGTAAGTTGATTGATTGATTTGGTGTTTTACGTCCACTTTATGCACAGTAAGGCTAATCGGGACTGGACCTACAGTTTAAAGTGGGATCCGAACCACTATGTACCTCCACCGGGTATCGAACTCGGGACCCACTGATTACAAGGAGAGGACGCTACCACTTCGCCATCGAGGAGGCCAGAACACCGTGGTAAGCACCACGTTTGGGAAATATGCACTTTCGCACACAAAGGCTAATAATGACGCCAGCTGCTGGCGCTGCAAAAGGAAATTGACCTTTAAATAGCGAGGGGAAGCTCAGTATCACTTTCCGGAATAGAAAATCAGATGGGGAATTAACGTTAAATGTAGAGGAAAATTTAAGATAAAATAAATACCGAACTCCAAGTTATGGAGGAAACTTCCCGAAAATAGGGGGATAAAATCTAGGCTATTCTAGAGGTCAAAGAGGTTCTTCAGGCAGGGCAAGTAGAGGCTTTCACAAAATAACGGAGCGCATAGTCAAAATTTCGAACGCAACCAGTGGCAACCCGAGCCCCGATTAAATACACGAAGGGGATGTTCTGGATCCATAGAACAGCGGGGGAGGCAAATTTGTAATTTTTGTCATTTTTCCAACCATGTCGAGGAACACTGCCTAGAATAACAAGTACATTTATACTGGCAGTAACTTCGAGCAACAAGGGCATACTCGCAGGAAACAGGCCTCCCCGATGGTGCAGTGGTAGCGTCGTTGCCTTGTAATCAAGGGGTCCCGGGTTCGATACCCGGTGGAGGCACATAGTGGTTCGGATCCCACTTTAAACTGTAGGTCCAGTCCCGATTAGCCTTACTGTGCATAAAGTGGACTTAAAACACCAAATCAAATCAAACCAAACCAATCGCAGGAAACAGGAAAGTCAGTCTCTACCTTCCCTACAGAAGACTTAATTTACATTAAAGTACAAGTGAATGAAGAACATCAAAATTTTTTAGTCGATAGTGGTTCGCAAATTACGAACACACGAGACCAAGGCATTACTGACACAGCTAAAAGATTCAAAATAAATACAGTAGTAGAGGGTGCAACTGATAATTATTTAAAATGAGATTGTTCTTCTTGACTTTTCAATAAGTGGACATACTTTTATTCATCACTTCAGGGCAATAAAAATGTTTTTGTTATGAAATTATTCATGGTAACTTCATGAAGAGTCAAAAGAAAAGGTAAAGTGTTCCCCTGTGCATAGCACCATGCCATGAAGGCGTATAGGGGGTGTGAAGAGTCAAAAAGCAAATTTGGATTTTGAACGTAACAGATTACATTTGACAAGATTTGGGACCCCACCTCGAAATCATATTAAAAAACATTCCAGGAAAACTTTTCATGTTTCCATTAAAGTGGCTAATTTAATACAAAGCACATTCTAGCCGGAATATGTTGGCTTGAAAAGAATACGGGTCAAACCGAGATCACACTTATGCATCCCATTAAAATTGGTAAATACGGAAAATATGGCATTAAATTTATTAGAACCGGACTTGAGTTTTCAACTGAAAACAGCTTTATCGGTAACCGGGGTGTTGTTGAATCCTGAGTCACAACTTATTTGTTTGGATAACTAACCGCTTTGGATTACAGTGTTATCATTCCAGAGGTACTCGAATTGGGAAGGCGGAGCTTTGAGAATCGGTTATAACACACCCTACTAATGCAGTTGTTGAGATTAATTAATAATATCCCCATTAATAAATCAAATTTAATATATGAATTATAATTGTACAATTTAAAAAGCCAATTGTTGTTGACATATTATTGTTAAATTATAATCCGCCGGGAAATAACATGCTTCTATTAAAGAGTAATACGTATTTTTTTTGCAAAGACAAAGGAAAAAGTAAGTAACAAGCGCGCAAGTTTCATAAAAATATGTTCTTTACAATCAATGTCTACAAGACCAGTAAGCTCAGTTATATATAGAGCTAATAATATAATGCACTTTGTGTTTGACATATTTAAACATACATATACATTTCCTCTAGGATTTGAAGTATAAATATACCTGTAGGAAAAGAAAACGACGCCACCACTTCTAGTGAAATGTCGTCATAAATAATAAGTCTTTAAGACGTGTTAGATAGTGAAAAACTAAGTTTCCTCAAGCAAACGTCAATGGAAGTAAGAGAACGAACCTTCTCATTAGAGCATCTTACTTACGCTAGTGGAACACAGGCGAAAATAATTAATGTATTACAATATATTTTTTTACCATTTTGAGATAATATAAATTGATTGACAGTCCATAATTCTAATGTAAAAAGCAATATTACACAAAATTCTATTTTGATATATCTTATCGACAGGTAAAGGCGTCAAGGAGAATGTGTGGAGCCATAACTCCAACTCTATGTTCGTACGCTTTCTCCCATAAAACAAAAGAGTCGCATATAATATAAATGATGGCTATGAACATTTATCATGCACAGAGAATTTAATTCAATCTTAACACGTGAAGTATAATTCAAAGTCATTCACTCGCATCATACTTTCGCAACGAGTGAAGGAAATGCTTTTGCAAAGTAAGATGGTTGGAACTCGCTTGCGAAAGATCCTGTTGCCTCCGGAAGGATAGAGCTCTCAGATTGTGAGCAAGGAATTTGTTGAGCAAAGTTCAAACCTTAGACTCAACCATCGCGTGAAAGATTAGCCTCGCAAAGTGTTTGTTCATATCAGATTATCTTACGTATGTTATAACATCTTCCAACAAACAACAATTAGAAACATGGTGATAATAGACCATTAGGAAATTTCAGTTTCGCGAATTAATACTTTTCTTCTTAACCGAATCATGCGTTATTTGTTTATTATTTTTTTCTTACAAAAAAGGAAACTTCAAGTTGTAGCAATTGTAGAGAGTTAGTGCAAATTTCATTCATTTATATACGTGTGCAAAAATGTAGAACTTTCTATTCACGATAACGTTAGATATTTACAGAATATTATTTTTCAAAATTCTACTACTTCATGCTCTACGGAAGTAAAATCATATGTTGGTGACAATTTAAAAAAAATTACGGCTCGTAACGTTATTTTAGTATCAGGTAAAGGCAAATTAGTACTATCTCAAACAATTAATTTAAATTTGAACACTCATAGCACAATAATTGTATCAGAAGGCCCGCCTGTATTTTTAAATTACAAGCAGTTTGACCAATTAATATTCAATAATGAGATTCTACATACACATCAAACTGTCACGTACTCACGTCCGGTTCGTTTGGACACCACAGGTATCGTTACCTTCTTGTATCGGACTCTGTTTTTAAGGCTAAGGTAACACTTAGTCCTTTGCCAGAGACACAGGTCGGAATCTTCTGTTCTAATCCTCGAACGGCTTGTTTTCTATTATTGGTTAAATTTTGTCGTCGATGTTGTCGCTGCTTTTCCTGATCACAATTCTATGTATTGATATCACCAGCTTTCTGTGATACCTCTATTCCAAGACGTACTTTGCGTAGTATTTCTTGAAGTTGCTGTTTCCTGCTAAAAGATCAAAATTCTTGTTAGCGGTCAGAAACATGTACCTGGGTTAGGACCACAGGTCGCCTTATTACTAGCTCTGCTGGTGATTATCAGTCGAAATTTCCTGGTTTGGTTTATGTTAAGACTTCGTCTCATATCCAGGTTTCCGAAGTGATTCTCAATCAGCTGAGTCGTCATCCAACATATTAAGATTCTGACTTGGTGGGACTTGGAAGCGGAGTACACATTGGTTAAGACCACATATGTCTCTATATTTCTATCAGAATTTCTCGCTTTTATAGCGGAAAATTTGTTGATTACGTTGCTAAGCGACTGAACGGCTGATACGAGATATTTACCATATATACGCACACGCGCGCGCACGCGCACGCACACTTTATTTCAATTTAAGCTTTCATTCCAGCAGTTAAAATTAAAAAGGAACAATTTTATCGTCTGCAATTCTCCCAATCCTGTTGTTTTTGAGTAGACATAAAGAATAGCTTGGATTCTGTTTTACTAATTCCACAACATCTGTAATGTAATTTACAGTAAGGAGTAGCATATATGATTGAAGCATATGTCTGACATTTTATTTAGCTGATGTCAGTTAATAAGTAATAGTTTTATACATTCTAGAATTGGAAATTTGTAGAAAATTGACATGTTCAATTACAATTTTAATATTATTATTATCTCAGCCATAATTATTAAATGATATAACATCGTGTAGCCTACTTACGTTTGGACAAACATGGAAAAGATAATAAACATCAAAATCTTTAATGATGTTGCAATTAATAATCTTGTTTAATTGTTTAATTAAAGAAATACAATTCCAACCAAAATTTTAATTATATTAAATGCTCTAAATTTGTCAACAATATAGTATTTAATTTCCTGATAAATCTAGAGATCTCAATTTTTATTTAAATAGAGATTTCGACAATTGTGTTCCAGAAACATTTTTCTGAGAATTTTAAACAGCAACCTGTTACGTTTTTTGAATTATGGAGTTCGTATCTTATGTTTAACATATCAGTGTGTTTTGCTTATTGTACCTAGTTAACTTTTAATTTTAAGGGTATCTGAAAATATAAGAGGGATATGATACAAACAATTCCTTTGAGAATGCCCATTGCTTACAGCTGTTTCAAGAACCAAAAATAAATTTTAACTTAATGATATATTTTATATTTCTAGCCTCTTGTGATACCTCAAATGGTACAGAAACGTGTAGTAAGTGTTGTTTACATGTTTTGATGCATTAAATTAATAATATTAGATTATGAAGTATATGTAATTTACATACAACATGTTTATTTAATAGAAATATGCTACATTATAACTGCAATGTTACTTTAGATATTCATAAATCTAATTAATTCTAGTTTCGAGTTCACACTTCATAATTCAGGATTGAGTTCACATTTTGAAATACTTTCTAATTTATATGTAAACCAATATCATCGATACATTTTAGAAAAAATAATTTCAGGAATCTGATAATTACGTCAGGAAGTACATACTAAAGTGAAGTAATTCGTAGATAACGCAAAAAAGTATTAAATTAAATGTCATGTGCCAAGACCAGTTAACATCATAATATTATATTTCATTGTATCTAAGTGTAATGTTAGCGCCCACTGAGTCCTGATATGTGAATGATTAATTCATAGCTTGCACACTTTGTACTAGATATCTCTTCAAATTTCGTTTGATTTAAAAATTAATTTGTTCATCATTTAAGTGAAAGTACAAAAGTATTTCAAGATTTTGTAAATTCTCAATTTTGAGCTAGGAAAGTGTATGTTCATGGATATCGGAAAATTACGAAAGCTGTACACTAAGGCAGGTCGGTTTTTATATCAAATATCAAGGACTGAAAAGGTGAGTAATGTGATGAAACTTTTACATAAATAAAATATATCAAAATTTATTTTTCATTTCGGCACACTGGGCACAAAATTTACAGAAGCAAGATATTATCACATTTTTATTATATATTTCTTTCTGTCCTAACAAATTTCACCAGCTCTCCATTTTTCAAACTGGCGGAGAAACTACTTGAAATACAACACGAACATATTTTTAGGATTCCTCACTTTGTAAAGTTTGATTTTGACCATCTACTTGTATAACTTGAAATGACGCAGAAAAAGTGAAATGGTGTAAAATCGAAATAAATGACGACTTAAGCAGCTAATTTTATCAATTTAAGAGATAAGTACGTGTCCCAGCGAACAATGCACGTAAGCAAACCGCGCGCCCTCTGGATTTCAAATTGAGAAAGGAAATTCTTGAAAATTCGAGACTTCTTTCATTTGAGATATGTAAACACACACACAAGAGACTCAGACGCTCTCCTATCATATGAATACTTTAGAAAAAGAGCCAAAAAAAACTGTCAGAATCGAAAGATTTAAATATTATAAAGAAACATTAAATATGAATATAAAAAATGCTAAAACCTTATGGTCTAACCTCAGAAACCAGGGACTTCCACCAAATAAAAAGAGTAATGCGCTCTTCTCAAATAAATTCAGACTGGTTGCAGTAAACGAGATCTTTGTTAACCCCAGTGCTCCCGCAGATAACAATGCAGTAGTGAGTAACGAAGCTAACACCTATCTCCAGCAACCCAACAATGACACTTATTTTACTCCACTAAATAGCGAACAAGTATGTACATAAACAAAATGATATAAAAATCGTGCGGTTAGGATGACATAAAACGAACTGTTCTACAATATATTATCCCCTTTTCCTTTCAAGATATTACGTATATTATTAACCTTTTGCTTTCCAAGCGTTGGTTCCCTAAAAAGTGTAATAAGTGCAAAGTAACACCTATACATAATAAATCACAATCCCCCAGAAATTAAAGATCTAAGACCTATTAGCATTCTACCCACAAGGTCCAAAATACTTAATAAAGTAATTCGTCAAATACTTACGCATAATCAAGATTTCCTACCACACTTCTAATCTGGTTTTAGAAAAATGTAATTTCACTGCGCTGGTGGGTATAGTAGAATCGTAGAAAATATAAGTAAAGGGACAGATGAAAATAAAATTACGCATTTAGTCTCGTTGGACTATTCAAGAGCATTTGATTCAATCAATCATGAATTGCTATTGGTCAAACCGAATCACTATGGCATTACGGGAAACGCAGTGTAAATATTTTGGCAAAATAAAACAACGTGCAAAATATCGGAATCCGGAAGTTACATACAGAGTGGGCACAAAGTATTTTTCCCAAATAAATGAAGAAATATCATTTTGGGGAAAGCGACCTTGTGCCCAACTTTTATTCTACATGTAGGGAGAAAAATTTATGGTAAATAAAAACTGAGGAGAGCGGTAAATAAAATGTTAGATCAGCGGTATATACCAGAGGTGGAAAAAAAAATTGGCACACACTTTTTCATCATGAGAGGAAACAACATACAAAAGAACTATAAATTGATAAACTACTTCATTTTTATATACTGTACGCATACACAAATTTTCTAACGATGGAAGCGGCTCCACCCAGCGTCGAATAACATGGGTACCTGGGGGAAACCCTGGGGGGTAAAGGCGGTCAGGGGCGTGATGCTGATCACATCACCCCCACCCACGACCGGATCAAGAAAGTGTGGGGCGTTACCCCCACACCCCCTATACTCGTTCATGGCGTGGTGCTATGCTAAGGGGAGCACTTTACTTTATTTTTTTTACTTTACTATTACTTTTACGCATACACAAGTACTTAGCTGTCCAACCAAAAAGAAAACATGAACGCAAAATCACTTCATTTCTAAATTGCATATTGGGGGGAAGAAAGGAGTGCAACTTGACAGGGAGCGAAGTTTTCGAACTGAGATTATGTGCATGGGAAATCCCAATTTGCAGCGTCTTCCTGTTGTGATCGAAGATAAAACGTTCTTCAGCGCAAGTGGTAGGAAACTTTAGCAAACGTTTGGTTAGAAATCGACAGTTTGCCCGCACAACCTCGATTGCTGGTTTTGCGTGTTTTTTACTTAATTTGATGATATTTCACGGTTATTTCGCGAAAAAACCCGTTCATTTCGTGGAAAAGCACACATTTCGTATTACTTCGCGAATAAAACTCATACATATTTCATTATTGGGGGTGTAGTTACGTGCAGAATGTTCAAAATTGCATCTTTTTTACACATTTTGCAATTTCGCTCATTTCGAAAATTCAATGCCCCTATCTATATGGTTAGCGGTTCAACACGGTGTCCTTAAAGGAAGTATATGAAGTCCACTACTTTTTAAGATATAACTAGCAGATTTCGGCGTAAGTTGAATTTATTGTGAAAAGTTTTATCCGAAAACATAAATCTCTTTATAATTTAAAACATATTCTTGACGCTAATGTTAAAGATCGCCTGATGCAAGCACTCGTCCTACCCACATTAGACTAGACCTACAGCACACTTTGACATCTCCCAGAACCTAAACAACATACAAACTTCAAAAACTTGCGGAACTGGTGTATACGTTTCATATTTCAGCTACAAAGAATAGAACATATGTCCACCTATTTAGAGAAAATTTCCTGACTAAACATCAACAACAGAAGTAAATACAAGACTTTCACCTTGATTCACAAAATTCACAGCTCCCCCAAATACTTAACCGATTAGATCTTTTCTCGCAGAACATCGGTCGATCAAGATATCCGCAAGAAACACAATCTAAAAATTCCCAAACATAAAACCGCATCTACAAGAAATTCGTTGTGACAGGGACTAGGGAACAATCTGCCTGCACCAATGTCTAATATTATTTGCCATGATAACTCTGGAGAACCAAATTGAACTTTTATTTGGCACGCGAGGGAAAATAACTGATCCTAATGGAAATTTTCACACTGAATTGAACTATGTAAGTAGTTTTTCTCCATCACCTACAATTCTTTTGTGACACCCAGGTTAGTGTAAAATATTTTTGCATATCATTATATAGATACATAACACTCTTCAACTTACTAAAATGTGAGAGTTGTTGATTTCGTTAGACCTCCCCGATGGTTCAATGGTAGCATTGTCGCCTTGTAATCAAGGGGTCCTGGGTTCGATTCCCGGTGGAGGGATATAGTTGTACGGATCCCACTATAAAAACTGTAGGTCCATTTCCTAGTGCCCTTATTATGCATAATAAAGTGGACTTAAAAAACAAACCCAATCAATCAGTCAATTGTTGATTTCGTTCTGTATTTTGTATCTGGAACATCCGTTTTCAGCATCCAACAGTAATCAGCTAGAATTATTGTATTCCCCTGTCCCTGGCACCTTTTTCCCATGACAAAGATGTCAGGGAAGAAATGCAGGTGGGAGTTCAAGAAATGTATTTTGAAAGACATATTACACGCTACATATTTGAAAGACTGTTATAGTTCACCCATAATCTCACGGTACTTCCACCTTTAATATTTCCTAAAACGTTTATACACAACGCGTTTAAATGAACTTCACGCTAATCAGTCAACTTCCATAAACAGACCTTCGATTTTTTATCCGTTATCCAAGCTCTAATATGCGAACACAAGACAGCACCTTCCTTTATTTTAGCTTCACTAACACGACGAATTATATCCTTCAAATAATGAAACCCAGCTCGAACATCGCATCGCCTGAACAAATTCTTTGAAAAGCCCTAACTTGATATGAAGTGGAGGCAGAAGAATCATATCAGAGATGACTAGTGAGGGATGTACAACCTTTTTATGGCCATGGGGGAGGCCTTGATGTTTCTTCACAGTGGTAGCGTCATTGCCTTGTAATCAAGGGGTCCCGGGTTCGATACCCGGTGGAGGTACAAGTGGTTCGGATCCCACTTTAAACTGTAGGTCCAGTCCCGATTAGCCTTACTGTGCATAAAGTGGACTTAAAACACCAACTCAAACCAAACCAAGAAACATCAAAATTTAATATAGCTTAGCTGCAAACCCTTTAAAAACGCGATTACTTTTAAATTGCAACCTATGCTCCAGCAATACTTGTCATACTGAATTTTATCTAATAGCATTTTCGTATGTTTCCTTCATCTTCGTTGCAGAAACTTACGGTACGGAAGGAAATGTGTTCCTATTGTGAAAAAGAACATCCTTCAAACTAGTTTTCGAGTAATCAGTGAACGGTCTCCAGAATGTTGTTTCATGTTCATGATAAAGTAAATCCATCACAGCGAAAATGTTATTCACAATACACTGTATCGTTTTCCTTAGAATAAAAACCTTTAAATTCTTCATGCCCCTTACAAAAGAAACACACTTTGATTCCTTTCAGGAGTGTATGATAGTCTTTCAGCGTAAAATCCCAAATGTGCGGCCAATTTCTTCCCATTTTTTTAAAATCTCGAACAAGGTCGTTTAATTCATCTTGAGTTAGCAGATGAGTTCCACAGAAAGAGGCTTTGAAAGCAAGATGATCTTCCTCCATATTTCTAAATTCGTTAGCTACCTCATGTTCCCATTAATCTTCTACAGTTAGACGTGCAGGAGAATTTGCTACTGGTAGTGTCCTCATAGCGGATGACAATTTCGGTACTTTACTTTGTATCATGATTTGCCACTTATTGCGTTTATCTTTGCAACACAAAAGTAACAGTCCGATGAATGATCTAGTGGAATAAGCCACACCTTTCCATATCCATTGCAGTCGCATCAAATACGAGGTCCTCCCACTTCAAAGTGGTTCAGCCCTTCCCGAAGTAAATCCTGCGTTCGTCATTGTTCGTTAGTAAAGGCTAAATTGATTGCGCCCACCTTCTGTTCGAAATCATTTGAAATATTATTTTACATACATTACTTAGTACACAAATCAATACCTAATATTCCAAAACCGATATATAGGCACTAGCACAGATTTGATAAGATAATGCATCAGAAGCTAACCAATAAATATTTTCACCCTACTGCTGCCACAGAACGTGCAACTATGATCCAGTTGCTTTAGATGTCGTTGATTTGTGGGAGAGTAGTTTTATTAATCTGTGCAAGCAACTGTAGGTTACAGTGGCTCAAGATGTCCTGGACATAACTAGAATGATATAGGTTACCATTAATAAAAAAAGACAATGACATGGGACCGGTAAACGTGTAGTAAACGATTGCATTGAAATACTTCCAATATATGAAGATTATATGCTCATTAAGCTCAAATCATTTTTATTACGAAGTAAACTGAAATTGAGGATTACGCCATGACGCTCACCTTTCTCAATTTTCTTGAGCTTTTGACCTGTCACATGACCCATTGGCCTAATGCATTTCTTGGTACATAAAATTCAAACATGTTTCGTGTTTTTTTCCTACTTGGAATAAGTGTAACATTTTAGTCACTACACTCATTAGAATCACTCATTTTCCAAGTTCAATTCACGGATCTCATTCATGTTTCCTTGTCCCAAAAGTTCTAAGTTTGTGAAACAATGAATTCACTACAAATAAAACCGTTCTCTTGAGAAACGAGATAAACATGGAGGCTTCCGAACACTTTCCTACTCACCTGATTTGATACCTTTCTTCAATTACATTCGGACCTTGTATGTAATAATTTCCGCATGTATGTATTTTTATGCTGATATTTTGTGAAACTGTGATTGTCTTTCCGAGAATTTGGCATGTTGAAATTTCCTTCTCCACCCCTACAATGGCATGGTATCAAAATCTCGCTTTCGTGGCGGAGTGGTTAGCACATCGCGCTAGGACGCCAGGAATCCCGAGTTCGAATCCCGGTATGGCCATGGATGTTTGTGAGTGTCTATTCATCAAGTTCATCATGTCAACACTCATCCCCATCTTCGCCAATTATTCAAAAGTGGCACAAAATGCAAAGTAAAATAAATCAAATCAATCAATAACTGAAATCAAAATCTCGCCCTTCCCATAAAGATACTGCATATACAACCATTTTCCTTATATTCGAGCTGTTGGCATCAACTTTATCCAACCTTGTTCTATATGCTTAAGAAGCTACATTGTATACTTAAAGCCAGAGGTAGAAAATTTCACATGTAACGGAAATTGAACATTTTCAGCATGGGAACGTTGGCATGTATTGATATTTTGTTAGAGCAAAACATTATAAATTTACTGGTGAATTTATATAGCTATTTGAAAATGTCCATTCTTCATGTATTTCTGATTTCAAGTATTTTCTCCACAGACTTTAACAGGACACAATGTCAAAAAAGATGCAGTAAGTTAAAAATACGTATTTTTTCGATTTTAAAAAATTAACATTATAATGTATTAAAATGTTAGCAACATAATGTAGAGAATGCAAAATTTATTGGGGTATCAGTATATATTTTTCAAATGTACATTTACTTTATATAGTTCAAACAAAATAAATATGTGAATACAGAAATGCAGGATGTACATTATATTTAGTACCATAATAAAGTTTATCTGAACGTGGGCTTAAATGTAAGGATTATAAATGTGATATAAGGCAATATCATAAGACTTCTCACTCTCAGTGGGATAGATTCACAAGTTTAAACAAAATAATGTTGCTGTAAATATGTTTATAACTGATATTTAAAGTATCCTGCATATGTTATTGATTTTTTAGCTTGTTTTAACAAGTAGAATTAAAATTCAACAATTTTGCTTAACTTAGTTTCATATGAGGTTGTTTTGTATTGTTGTATTGTATGAATATTTAACTGAAAATCATTGAAATGTTAAAAATTAATAAGTTACATCTCATTTATTATTTATTTAATGCATAGTACAGTGACGGAAACTTCTGGGTGTTAACGATCTTATTGGAAGAGCATTGAAGTAAGTCGTCCATGTCTGGTCACCGAGCGATTTGTGTATAGACAACCCAACCAACATTGCAATTCCGCGGCTTATATATCAATCCGCAGCCTGGAAAGAAAGGAGAATATAGGGTAATTGCTACAGTTTTGGTTAGGGTACGGAGAGCTTTCATCAGAGAGACCTAGGCTGAACCCTGACCAAGGGCAAATTTCTCATATTTCTTATCAGTGAAGAAGGTGTAATATTGATTTCCATACATTTTGAGGAAAGGACACATATCAAATTTGATCCTTCAATTGTTATTTCATTCTTCTAATAAGTCATCTATCTTCATCTGGTGTCCTCTTTTTCCTTTTCTCTTATTTCTTATTTCCATCCTAGTCTCTCTCATTTCTTCTTCAACTTTATTCTTATTTTCTCTCTAAACCTCTCCTGCCAGCTAATCACCATTAAGAACTGTTTCCATGATAACCAAAAACTAAATATGCTGACCAAGGCAGAATTTATTTTATTTTAAAAAATTAAGTAAACGTTACGTTTCAACCTTCTAGGAAGGTCATCTTCATACTCTGTACCAAATACAAATGAAATATGGTACAAAACAGGAAGATATATATATATACACAAAAATTTCTAACCCTCCAGAAACTAGATTATTAGAAAGTTGTTTATCTGGAACATTCCTTTCCAGGTGTTTCAGCAGGTGGCCATCCACTGTCAACTATTGTTTCACTTGACAGGCGATTTAGATAAACATTTTCTTTCATCTGGAACGTGGTTGGACTCCTTATATCACATTATTTTTCCTTATCCTTTCTTTCTTCATCCCTCTACCTTTTTCTCTCCTCCTTCGCTTTTGTCCTTTTCACTCTAACACCTTCTTCCATTCTTTCTATGTCTCCAGTCCCCATTCAAGTTCATTCAGTCTTCTTCCCCTTTCTTCTATATTTCCTTGGCCTCCTTTCATGTTGTACTTTATTTCATTTGTATTTGGTACAGAGTATGAAGAAGACCTTGCTAGAAGGTTGAAACGTAACGTTCAGTTTATGTTTCAAAATAAAGTAAATTCTGCATTTGTCAGCATATTTAGTTAAACACGAATCTGTTATTACACATGGGTAATAGTTGATAACACTCTTAATTTTCTAAAAATACTTTTGAATATGTTTATTTCCTCACTGAGAAAGTATCCTACAAACGTGTGTACTTTACAAGGACTTTGAGATCGATTCTAAACATGGCCTATATCAGACGTTCACGAACATGCCTCACCTATTTTATTTATGTCCATCTCAACGTTATACCTCCATCTTAGTTCTGGCCTTCCTACATGTCACTTACTCACAAAAATTTGTGTAAGTGTAATTATTGCTTAAATATACACATTGTAAAGGTTCTGCTTGATAATATAAAAAGATCGCTGTTGTGATTTGTTGTATATATGGCGAGGACGTGGAAACTTCCGCGGATAGAACTCGCGGGGTTCCTCGTCTTCAGCAGGGCAAGGCCAGGAAGATAGAGAAGAGCAACGGGGGAGACCACGCTGCTCTATTTGTAACTACCCTAATAACTCGGCAGCCACTTGTTTTCAGAACAAGGAGGCTTTAAACGAGCAGTGACTGCCCATAGAAGAGACGTATGCTCAGATTTTGTTGGAAACCAGATTTCAGTCTCTACTTTCCCCTATGAGGAATTAATTTACATTAACACAGTGTTAGGGGGACAAGGTCAGAGGTTTCTTGTGGATTCCGGGAGCCAAGTATCAGTTACCAGTGATCGAGGTATTTCTTCAACCGCCAAACGTTTTAAAATTCAGACGGCCATAAGGGGAGTAGCAAAAGAACAAATTGAAATTAACCCTCGAGTACTCGCGCGGCATACCGTAACACGGATACTCGCGCGGGTGACAGTTCTCACCCATAATTTATTTTATTTATTTCAAAAAGAATAATTATAGTATGGTGGATTTTTTTGTTTTGTTATATTTACAATCTATTCTAGGGACACTTAAAATATTTTTTGAATTATTTTTGTATGAAACAGGTGTTTTAAAGAAAAAAATACCAAATCGTTCTTTAACAAAATTTTGCATGGAAAAAATATCTTAAACTTTAGGCTACCGTAACTTTTTTTTAATGCAGGGTAACATTGTAAAACTCCTTGCTCATCTGAAAGACTGCTTTATTGAGAATCCATAAACATATATATTAACATAATTTGGCCTTTTATTACAGGGCAAAATAAATCGCTAAAGCGTACCCTGCATTTTACATATGGAAAGAGTATAGTCACAACAATGTTTGTTACTCGTAATAATTTTTAATGCATATTGTAGGTTGAAAATTTCAATGACAAAGAATTGATGAATGATCACTACAGATATGACGTCCACATTTTTCACAATGTTTTCTGGTTGATTTGTCTCTTACCCTCCCACACAGATAGGAGCGACCTCTACTGTTACCTTGTTGTCTGCACTCAAGCTGAGGAGTTTCTTCGATTACAAGAAGGGCCTTCCCTCTTCTCTTCAGATGTGCAGGGATGAATGGAAGCTGGATGAGACTCTCAATCAGAGGTTTTATGAGTTCCAACGCCAAACTTTTCAGGAATTCTCGTCTTGCAGGTGGTTTATCTGCAGCTTTGTTAAACTTGTAAATGATTGAGGCGTTGACCACAAGTTTTGCCCTACAAGTTCTAGGACTTCTCTGAAAGGCGCAAGCCGATCAATTTCTCTTCGCTGCTGACGATCTCCGATGTCATCAAAACGAAGACATCGCATGAGGAAATGAAATATATTCTCACTAACAAGATAACAGACTTCCACACCAGTCCCTGCAGAGTTGTCCCAAATTGCTTAGTTTTTCCTTTTACTGCCAAAACAGCCAATTAGTAGCAAAATGCCTATGAAAGAACGAATTTCAACAACATTCGTGTGTTTGGCGTCCCGCTCTCGGCTAAAATTCTCCTTTATATGGTGAATATAAATGTTGGTTGATGTAACTATAGTTCCAATAACGTTAAAAAGTACAAAGCAATCAAGTGCACTGCGTGCTTCCCTACCCTGTCTAGTTGGTCCTGGTAGCCGCAAAATAATGTTGTCAGCTATGGTTCGTATATTTCTGGGCTGAGAGGATAGTTCTTCCACTTCATTGCAGTCTTAAACTGGTCTCTTAAAATGTATAAATTTGCAAATAGGACGTCCTCTTCATCACTGGATTCTTCTTCCGCATTTGGCGGCAGGTCATTTTCGGCATTTTTCACTTGGTCCGTTTGTGGCTCATCTGCTTCTTCTGTGTCAAAGAGATCGTCCTGGACATCTAAATGGTCATCTCCACCAACGTCACTATCATTCTCCACAACATCATCCTCATCGGAACTCTCACCAAGCAATACGTCTAAAATAAGAGAGTTATTACAGAGTCGTGGACGCTTTGGTGCATTCATAACGCCGTTAATCGCGCGGGGGACAAGTGTCACCCAACTGGCTTTCAAGCGCAATAACACGGGCCACTCCTCACTACAACATACAAACTCACACTAGTCAGGTAGCTGGAAATGTATGCGGAAGGTACTGAAACCCTTATCACTCCCTTCCATCACACTGCTTGGCGGTAACAAAAACAAATGGGCTGGGTGACAATGGTCACCCGCGCGAGTACTGGAGGGTTAAAGAGATTGTCCTGTTAACATTTGCAATAAACGGCCGCAATTTTACTCATCCTTTTCGGATGATTCCAAATTTTGAACATGGGAAAATCTTGGGAATTTTTTTTTGAGAGCTCATAAAGCAAATTTGGATTTTGATCAAAATCGACTCACATTGAGGAGATTTGATACTCCTCCGCGGAACCAGTTAAGGACGGAACACAGAAAAACCTCTGACGTATCCATAAAAATTGCTAGTCTGATCAGGGATTTATTCGTGCCAGAATTTGTAACTTTCAGACAAATTAGTAATAAACCTAGATCTCATTTGTGTATTCCTGTCAAATTGACAAATTCTAGTAATCAGAATTTAACTTATTTAGAACCAGATTTACAGTTTCAAATGGACACAGGCTTAATGGTGCCTCGAGCCATTGTAAATCCGGAGTCGTTTTTAATTTGGATTACTAACCCAAATTCTTACAAAATAAAATTAGGAAAGGGGCACGCTTAGGTACTGCAGAGGCATGGAAAAATCCACTACCAGCTTCGCGTCATATTGCAGATGACGAAGGACCTAACGTTATGGTGACCAAGGAGACTGGCACCATGAAAAAACCAGTGCACGATATTACCAAATTTGACATTAATCCAGCATTAGAACCCGATCGGAAGTTGCAACTTAGACAATTATTAGAGAGGTATGTAGATGTGTTTTCTTGGTCCGAACAGGACATTGGTTGCGCCACTAATTACACGCATCGTATAAAGTTAAAGGACGATTCTGAATTTCACGTCCCAGCCTACTCTATACCTGTACACCTGCGTAAGGAAATTAATCAGCAAATTGACAACTTGCTAAAAGCAGGGGTCATCAGTCCTACAACATCACCCTACAATTCACCAGTTTTTCTTGTTAAGAAGAAATCAGGAGCTTATCGCATGGTGCAGGATTTTCGTTTCCTTAATGCGAGGTCTGTTTTCGATGCAGATTCAATAGGAAACATTTCAGATATATTGCATAATATGGCCGGTAAGAGCTACTGCTGTAGTGCCGACCTGAAACAAGGATTTTTCAGATTCCATTAGCAGAAGAATCGAAAAAATACACTGCCTTTACTATACCAGCCAGGGGACAATTTGCAATGAATTTTACACCTATGGGACATGTGACATCTCCCGCGGCGATGACCCGATGTGTTCAGCTCGCTACAGCGGGTATGAATGATAATAAATTTGCCTTTTATATTGATGACATGTTTGTATTTGCTAATACATTTAAGGATATGTTGGTGAATTTAGAGAAAATGTTCCAATGTTTACGATCTGCCGGATTGAAATTGGCTGTACCTAAAGGTTCATTTGGATACTACGAGACAATTGCCTTAGGCCACAGTGTGGGCAGATATGGGTACCGTATCAGCGATAGAATACTGTCATCCATTAAGAATTATAAGGTTGCCAGTACCACAAAAAAGTTAAAATGTTTTTAGGTCTTTGCAGCTACGTGAGGAAGTACGTCAATTTTTTTCTGACATTGCATCACCATTACAAGGTTTAATTCGTAAGGGCAAGAAATTTACATGGGGTCCTGAACAACAATCAGCATTTGAGAAATTAAAGGAAGCACTAATTACTGCACCTGTTTTGTTACCTTACGATACAGCGAAGAACACCAAGGTTTTCACCGATGCTTCATCTCATGCGGTCAGTGGCATATTGATGCAGCCCAATACAGAAGGAGAGTACTTGCCATGTGACTTGCCTTGCCTTGCAGTAGAACGTTGACGGACACTAAAAAAAGATTGAGCGTCATTGAACAAGAACTAACAGCAATTTTATATGCTCTCAAATCATTTACATTCTTTCTTGTGGGGCGCCATTTTGATTTACACACGGACAATAAAGCAATTACGTATATTTGGACATCTCGTAATTTAAGCTCAAAGCTTCTTCGATGGAGTAACCTTTTGGAGGATTTTTCATTCACTCCTATCCATGTCAAAACTACGGAGAACATCGCCGATCCCCTCAGCAGAGAATGTGGAGAAAATGTACAGGATGGCAACACTGAAGAGGACATTCCCGAACCCAGGACACTTACATTATTTGATGCAACCACAGATGTCGCGGAACATCAGAGACAGGATTCCTTTTTTGGCCCAATTATTAAGATTTTGGAGGACCCAGACAGGGACGATGGAACACTACCTTTATCCATCCAAAGGCAGGTTTATCATCATGTGTTGGAAGATGGTGTATTATATAGACAAGAGAAATTAGGAGCCACTACCAGAAAATTGTTATGCATTTAAAGGACGTTACGTGATTCTGTGATTGAGACACTCCACGCTTCACCCATCGGAGGTTCTCATCTTGGATTTATCAAATGTTACAATGTTGCATTATCACGAATTTATTTTCCAAATATGAAATTATTTATACAAAGGAAAATTAGGGAATGTATTACATGCCAGCAGAATAAACGCCGTCCAGGTCTACCATCAGGAGAACTGTGTACTTTTCCCGCACAGAAGTCATTCCAGCGGATCTGCCTAGACTTTTCAGGTCCATATCCTCCTTCGTCCAATCTTCGTAACCGATATATAATTGCCGCTACAGATTTTGGGACGCGGTATTTAATAGCCAAATCAGTTGCGGATTGTACGGCCAGTACAGCAGCTGAATTTGTGTATGAGGAAATAGTGTTACGCTTTGGAACCCCACATGATATTTATACCGATCGCGGATCAGCATTCAAATCTAAGCTTTTTCAGGAACTTGGCAATAAATTGGGAATAACCATCAAGTTTTCGCCAGTAGGTTTTCACAATTCCATAGGGCTTTCCGAACGTAACCACGGCGTACTACAGAGTATCATGAAGTGTTATGTTAATTCAAAACACACTGATTGGGTCCAATATTTACAACCAAGTATATTCAGTTATAACACTATAAGGAATCAGAATTTGCGGTATAGCACATTCTTTTTAGTACATGGATTCCAACCTACTTTGCCCTGGGAGCTTGCGTTACACACACCAAGCTGTGAAAATGTGGAGAATGATGTAAGGTTCCGAGTATTGGAAAAAGCAAGAACCAATGCTACGGATAACCTGGCGAAGCGACATGTTGAAGTAAAGAAATATTATGATCGGAAGAGGGAACAGATCAAATACCAAACAGGTGATAAAGTATTAATTTTTGACAGCACCCAGAAAATTGGAACCGCACGGTGCTTTTCAGGTATTTATAAAGGCCCAACCACTGTTATCCGAGAAGAGAATCCTAACACATACCTCGTGGAATTCCAAAACAAGCGCGGAAAGACATTAGTGGACTCTATTGCTGTCCAGAGATTCAAAAAATATTATGCTCCAGATGATGGTGAAGGCGAAGAGAACTTGGCAGGTCAAGAGGAAGATGAAGATCATAAGGAGGACAACGCGGACTCACGCATCGCTAATGGTCACTAAAAATGAAAATTCATATAAGTAACAGATTTAACATTTTTAATTTCACTTGAATGACATAATAATAATTTATAATAAAACGGCACTAATAATATTAAAGGTTAAAAGCAGACTTATTGAGTACTAATGTGTCTTCGGCACAAAAGTTTTTTGCAGTAGTTAAAAATTCTAGATCAGCGAGTACATCACTAGAATTTTATAGCTATTCTTCAGAAGAAGGTATATAATTATATTAGCAAAGTTTATTTTAAGCGCCAGTTATGAGAATATTTATATTATATGAATATGTAGACGTCGACGTCAGGATTTTATTGCGCCCCAATAACAAGTATTTTCCTTCGGATATTGGATAGCTACCGATAATCCTGGAAATCCATTCTGTCATCGCAGAATGATAATGATTAAACCACAACGGTTTTAGTTTCTAACTTTGCCACAATAATATGCTAAGCATATTTTAGAATGAGTTGAGAGAATTAAAGATTCTTCAAGTTTTAGTGATGTTAGTATTTTAATGCATTTAAAGATCGCATAAATAATAATAATTATTTTATTTCAGGTAGTCAGGAGTAAATCAGTCTCAATTTTTTCCATTAACTTGTACCTCAGTACGGTTCGATTGATTTTAAGTATTTAAAAATAAAGAAAACAACTGAAATTAAATAAGATAAGTTTGCAGTAAAACTTAAAATAAGATAAGTTAAACAGTGCTAATAAATTTAGAGAATAAACAAATTATATCAAATAAATAAATTACGCAGATTAATTGAGCCTAGAGTCAGAAATAATTAAAGTTGAGTAAAAATACCTACTTATTTATACTAGGCAGGCTTAAAGTACGTGTTAGTTTTGAAGAACTGTTTGTTTTGATTGCCAAAGCAACATGAAAATCATTGCGATTTTAGTTATTTTAAACGGATTTCTTCCATACGTAAAAGCTTCAAATTTTATTTATTTGTTGAACAAGTCCTTTGACTATCCTTATATTATAATTACAAGTTTATTGTTAACAACATTTATTATTAGTATTTTTATAATTTTCATAATTTGTTACTGTCAATGTCAACGCAAGAAATCTATTACTTATGACCATGAGTGTACCAACGAATTACCATTAAGCAAACTTAATAATGATTCACCGTCCATTGACCAGATTTACGACGATGTTGCACCAATGGTTGAAGTGGTACCATTGAAAACAATATACCCGCCAATACCACCGCCATTGCCCCAATCCACTATTATTCAGCCCAGTGTACAACAAGAAGTTCAAGATTTATCCAGAAATATATTAGTCACCAAAGACGACATTTTAGATTTGCCGAAGAATATTGTATCTGTTAAAGATAGAGTTCAGGAGTTTGCCGTAAGCAAGGGTCCAAGTTTTGTTCAAAACAGTCGCAAAATTGAAAGTGAATTGACTATTTCACCCTGTGTCCAGCCAATTGTAAAAGTTAAAGATTTATTTGTGAATCAGTCAACAGCAAAAGTCGAGAAAGTTCCAAGTTTCACTCTAAAAGCAGAAAGTAAGAAAAATTCTCAGGTTTCCGAACCTGTTATATCTTTCATTGATCATATTTTTTACGATTATACGTTTGCCTAGAATTTCCATTATATTCATTACGCTTCAAATCTTAAGTTATAATCCATTTTTTAGGTTTGATTGTACTCTATGCAAGGTTTATTAGTCATTTATTTTGCTAGCACCTTCCCAAGTCTTGTTATTGTATCATCACGGAAGTGGTCGAGTTTAATAATCACGCTGTCGCAAGCGCCACGAAGTTTTCTCTCTCTCCATCCCGCCTATGACGTCATTTCAAAAGTCCTTGACTTCATTTCGAATTCTCGCAGCTCTTACTAAACCTTGTTCGTAGTAATTTAAAGTTTTGTAAACATTCACGCATCACTCAGCGCGTCAGCGAATCATAGCCCTTCATTTTCTTCCTCCGCGTGTTGGAATGTTACCTTTGTCCGTTGCTCAAAGCAACGATTCTTTCGTCCGCTATTCCGACGGAACCCGAACGAACCCGAAGTCGCCGATCACGGCAAAGAGCCTGCACGAACCCTCGCTGCAGCGGTAGAGAAATTTTCAGTTACGTCCACCGACCACAAAATTCAACTTTACACAATTTAGAATATCTGATGTCAGCAAATTCCTTTCTCCAAACTGAAGTTCTCCCGAGTTTTTTAAGCCCAGAAAGACTTAGCATGGTAATTACAACGGAACTTTAGACTCTGCATATTTTTTTTGAACTAGTGGCGTTCGCCCATTAAAATTTTCAGGGTACGAGTTTAGTTACGCATATAGCCATTAGAATTTGATTTTCACGATAGAAGTTCATGTCAACAATGTTAGGGATAGATACATAGATAAATTTTGCCATAAAACGTTGCATTTATGCACTTCAGATTAATCACGACCAATAATTTTACAAAGGAACAACAAGACGAATTTTTTTTTGCGTTTTTCTCGCAAAATTTTCCCGTTTTTATAAAGATATATCTAGTAAGTAATTTTTTGGGGAAATCGACTTGTATTTCATTAAAATCAGGATACAGTCAAACGAAATTTTTTATAGAAATCAGGGAAATTTTTATAAAAGGGCAATTTTAGCAATTTATGCACTTAGAGTAATCAAAATTGTTAGCAACATGCCCGGACTAAGCCTCAGTGATTAGCACAGGCATGTGCAGCAAAAGTCGCCACGGCACCGTTAGCCTTTCCAAATTTTAACAGTGTGGTTTACCACAAATGTTATAATTTGAGAAATTATTATTAATATTTATTATTAGGAAATTTAGCTCACTTACCCAATTTGCACCTTATTCGACGATGCAGCAATGAAATTCATTACTTCTTACTGATTAACTTCATGTTAATTTTAGTACAGTAGGTAATAATTAGTAATTTGTATTTATATTTTAATATATTGCATAACTATCCTCGATCTATTTTGTTTGGACAAACCTAAGGGATTGACACACCATTCGTATGTTTTGAGTGGTTAAATTTATTTTGTTTAAAGAAAATTTGGAATTGAGAAAGTTTTTTATTATCCTTATTGTGTATAAAATTTGAATTTCACTCTTTTCATTCCCTGATGCTTTATTTGTTACCACCTGAAGTTTCAACAAAAGTCAGAAGTAGCATTTACTGAATTTTTTGTTTTACATTGCATATTTATGAACCACGGCGAATTGCACCGGCCTATCATTTATTAGGAGGCCATTAGAGGCTTGCCAAAGCAACCTCTTAGGACACTAATAGCATGCTTTGCGCAACTCGAATTTTATAGATTATATTTTTAAGGGTTCACAACATAATTTATTTTATAATTTTAAACAGAATTTAGAACATGCTTGTCAGACTTACTTTTGTTTATTAATTCTACATTTTGTAATTTTGAAGTGAAATCTATTACTGATAATAAATTATTTCAGTTTATCAGAACACGTAATGGTATTTTAATATCAGGCTCAGGTCAATTCATTGTCATTCAGAATTTGAATAATAATTTGAACACCCACAGATCAATTCAGATTAACGAGGAACAATCTATATTTTTTAACTATCAGGATTTTTCTGATTATTGTGGATCAACAAACTTTACATACAAGAATTTTAGCTTTTGAACAGGTAAAAATGAAGGAAATTGAATTACTACTTAATATTCCCAAGAATTTATCTGATTTCACTATTCCCCAATGGACTCCGCCTGAACTTGCCTTAAAGCAACTTAATCAATCTGTTAGTAAGGGCATTTCATTTCAGGAATTAGTTTTAAACCCTTTGCCCATGTCTATATTAGTATTTATTATTTGGAATTTATTGCTAACTACAGCACTGGGGTATTATTTTTATAAGCACCATCAACTTGCGAGACAGGTTCATTCAGAGCAGCACAGTAATAATTAATAATTTAAGGCAACACACCAATCATGGACATTAATATTTTAATTACGGTTGTATATTTTATTTAAATTTTCCTTATTTATTTTCAAAGAGTTATGGCAATTATTTAATCAATTTATTTTAATTTTATTTTATCTTGATGAGGCAATTTAATTTAATTTAATTTTAAGAAAAGGCAATGGAATAAGTTTGGTCTTGTGCGTTTACCAGAATTAAATAAACCTCTCCTACGCAGTTTCCTTTCATTTTTATAATTTTCCTTTTATTTTAACCTAACCTGTCTATACGGAACGACGTGGATAAGCAATGCCTATACCAATCATGGGCATTTTGTATGAAGGACCTCCGCAGAAGCTACCATGCAGAAAGACTCATCACCATACTACAAGGAAGCATGCAGACATTTTCTACTACAAGAGGACTACATTTTTCCCGGAAAGCCTGTATTCAACCAGGAATTCTCCAGTTTAGTGTTACAGACTATCAACGACACCTAGTAAAGGAACCAGATAAAATTTCCCTCCACACTGTTTCCAGTTGGGACAATTTTCCCCATCTCCCAAGTTTTAAGAGTAATTTACCACACATTTTACATTGCCCCAAATTAAGTCAAGACGAAAAGCAATACAAAGAAGAGGAGAAGTAGAGAGAACATATATTCTACAAGCAGCAGTTTCGGTCACAACAATAAGTACAGAATTGTTGTTCAAATTGTGCTACAGTGCTTTCCCACACATACGCATGCAAGCTTATATCATGTGTATTTATGTGAATATTTACCGTGCATTATGGAAAACAATACTTTTCCATAGCCCTTCTACACATCTTCAGTTCCGTACCATGCATGCTAGCCAGTTTTTACATGCATTATAGTTTACATTACATTACAAGGAGACGACAAGCGCCAGTTGTGTCAATTATCCAGCGATAGCAATTAGTGTGTTATTTTTTTTTAAGAAGAAATTTTCGCAACGGATAACCAACCGTACATGCAAGCAATAACAAGCATAATTACAACACTTTCGAACATTTCAAGAAGTATGCTTTAGTGCCAATGTTTTGTGCAAATGTTTTTTCCAAGCAGTTAATTTTGTTTCATCAACATGAAACATAGTAAGCAAGACATTTTGACACCGGACATTTTCTGATGTTTACAATCAGAGCAGACAGTTGGTGGATACTTGTAAGATTTTTGTGTGCAGTTACACACCGGTATGTACAAGGCTATATTAATACAAAGCTATATATATATTATAATGTACATAATAACGTAGGCAAGGAAACCAAACGTTATATTTCGGTTTTTGCCTGCGACAGTTTTCTGTGTAATTAATTGTGTGCATCCAATATTTTATAATCAAACATCGGAATACGCAAGATAGCCAGTGAAAAGTTCATATATTTGAAGAAGTTTAGTTGGCTTACAAAGAAGGGAAGATTTGTTATAAACAGAGCATACCAATATTTTCCTTTCACGTTGTCATAAGTGAAGTGGCTATACAGTTAGCAAAACATATTACATCTTGGGGTACCCAGGTTTTTACATGCAAAACAATGAGATGTGTATATAGTGAGAATGATACACCGAATATTTGTGTTTACCTGCTTATTTATGATTTCACTCACATATGGGACAATTTACGTTTTGTGCACTCACTTCTAAACCTTTTTCGTGTTCACAAAGTATTTGCAGGGTCTACATCGAGTTGCAATATAAACAAACATTGTGAACTACGTTCCTTCCTTGCGAAGACGCTCCAGCCATTTGCCTTGCCTGGCATTGGATCACAGACTAACGACTGTGTGCTCATGACTCGTAGAAAACGAGCAATTCTACATCAAAACAACTTACGCACGCACAATTGCGGTACATCGCGAGTAATATCACTTAATGACATACAGTTTTGTAATTACTAGTCATATAATCATACATAATATTGTTTTTATATCATATCGACGTGCGTACTTGTTTTTATTGATTGTAATATTTTAGGGAATGGAATTTTTTTTAGGGAATCAAATTAAAGCTATGTTTTGTTGTTTTTTAAATTTTTTTTTGTATGTTTGTTTTTCTAAGAAAATACATGGAATTGGCGAACCTGGGTCATGTCAAGCTTTGCGATTTGACTTTTAAATTTTCAACATGGATTTTTTTATTTCCCTCGCGGCAGAACGTATAAATCACTAAGATTATATGTTTATTTTATTAAGTCTCTCTGAACGCTTCACGTTGACCAGGGCATTCACTTGTTTTTCTCAGTTGTCTCAACCTCTGAGGCATGTCTACAATGCACAGTGTTGTGCCATGCAAACCTCCTGAGCATTCAGGAAACAGGTAATACTTCTGGTTATAGAGTCAGTGCTTTGCATGGTGGCAATTAAAAACACGATTCGGCATAGAGGAAGAGCTCGATGGCCTAGTAATATAGAGGTGAGACAAGCTGAGAGGGGGCTGACTTTTGGGATTGAGTTGAGAGAGAAGAGGTGGTCAGCAGAGGAGTAGGTCAGAAGTGGAACGACGCTTTGGTCGACGAATTGGAGAAGCTAACAGAGGACTTCGCATATTCCATTCAGCTTAATACTTCAGATAGACAGGTAATTATCCTAACACCCAGCCATGTTTCAGGTTCAACGGTTCACAAAACCCAACGAGTGACCATTGTCTTTTCTGTAGTTAGTTCCTTAGTGTGATTTTGTACCTTTCGCATTGCCAAGCGTTAACTCGTCATGCCAATGACGAGTGGTCTCATCAGAGAATGAATGATGAGTAATTTACATCACCCATTGATTAATTGGTTAACATTCTAGGTACTTGTAAGATCCCACGAACTTTAAGGTTCGTTACGATAGAGAGACAGATCCTTTCGCGGAAGGTACAGGTTGGCTAAATCCCAGCTTTCGTGCATCAGTGGCTTCTAGACTGATCAGTGGAATACCGGAGAAAGGAGGCATTAAAAGAGTTCATAACAGTATTTGAAATTAAACAAAACACTGCTCTAAAATGCATTATTAACAGTAAATTATAATTAAATACTTATTATCAGCCAAACTTTTAGTATACTTAATCACTGAGAAATACATAACAACTATAAAAATGTAATGTATTTTTGTAGAGACAAATACGGAATTTAAAGAAAATTTCCACATGGAGAAAAAAATGAATATCATTATTGGCCCTACATTTCAGTCATTTGCAATAAATATGGTGGAAAAAGGTAAATAACGTAAAATGTGGCTTGTATCAGAGAACAACGCTTTCTTTACCTAGCTTTCTATCACTTTCCATAGCTGAGGTACCATAATTATCGAAGTGTCTACAAAGCCAAAGATGCTTTATGAAACAACAAAGAGCCACAAATTTTCGAACGAAATCAAGTTTTGGAAAAAAATATTGCCCATTTTGCCCTGCCTTAGCAAAACATTTTTTTTTTTTTTTAAAAAAAAAGAAATTGTCTAGCAATCCATTATTGTACCTTTGAACCATATTTTATGGATTGACAACATATACCAATGGTTTTCTTTGCTACCACTGACGACAAATAACCCACACTCTTAGTAATAGAATGCAAAGATGGAATATTATGGCCGAATCAGTCTCTCCAGACTTGCGTAAAACATAAATTATATGGCTTCACACACCAACCCACACATATAGCTTGATTGATTGAATTTAAAGTTTTGTGTGCATTGGCAGATATGGTAATTTTGCATTGTTCCATGTATATGGGAAATATTCCCTTATCTAAAACACATACCTGAGTTAAAAAGGCGTGTAAAAAGTCACTTGAAATAGGTCGCAAGATCTTAAAGGGGAGTGGAAGAGAGCCGCTCTTCTCAAAGAGTTAAAATCATTTTCCAAAACATTGTCATCATCTCCTAGCAGGGATCATATATTGTTGTGTTGTGAGAATTCTGACGGAGGAAATTAATATCTCTTCCTAGCTTATCTTCACATTTCATCCTTTGTCCTGTACGTTTGCAATTCTTAGCATAATTTAAAGGTGGACGGAAAGCAGTAACCAACTGTAGGAGCTGTGCAGTCCAATTATCTGAAAACAACGAATCTCCTAGTTTGCTAGGAGAGACTTCGCATCTACATGCTCATGCAGTTGTAGAAATGGCAAAATTGGATAAAAGCCGAGTCTGTATTGTGTAAGGCCACTTATTAGTGTAAGGAGTTATTAGAAGAACATCGGTATCATCTTCACTCTAAGGATTGTGTGTTAATTGCATCACTTAATATCTGTTCCAATTTAACTTCAAACATTATACAAACCTACAATATTTTATGTTTGTTCTGGTGAAATGTAGCATTATGTGCTTTACCAGATATAGCACGTATAGTTACAATTCTCCTCTCATGCTCTACGATTTTCATATATTACAGACCTTGTGACCAACTACAGATGCGGTGCGGACTGCCGTAAGTTTTTCCAATTTTTCACTCCAACATTTTATGAAATATTGTAAGACGTGAGTGCCCAACAAATTAAATAGACATTAATTCTTAATCACGCATTCCTCACTTTATTATAAACCATAATGTTAGACAGTAGTATAAAATTGAATAAACAAAGATCTTGCTCTGCTTTGATCTAATAGTCATTAACCGTATTTTATTTTCCTGTCTTTCTACGATTTCGATATTATATTTAAAAGTCAAGAATATACGATATAATGTACAAGTGTAATATGCCACCATAAGTAAACACATTCTAATAAAAAAATAGCTTCCAAGCCATCTTACCAGAAAACTATCGAACATTGAATGTAATGAATGCTAGCAAAACCAGCATAAAATTTTCAGGCCATATACACAACTTATACCTCCATACAGTTATTCTACTATGACCTCGAGAGTTCTTCAAACAAACGCAACCGATTCTCGTACAGAGAAAATTATAACAAATTGCGAGGATTCAAAATAACACATATTACTCACTCACGTCGTTCCATAGAATATTTTAGTAAGCTGTTGCACTATATTGGGAAATACAATTACCAACTAAATATTCAGAATAATGATATATAAATGTTAGATGCTCCGTGAAATATCACAAGACAGATTAGCAACATGGCTAGAATTCCAAATAAAATAGTGTGATATAGAAGAGCATTCTACGTTTGATTTTAAAATACTGGATCAAAATTTGTAACATTATTTCTTCATTTTCATGTTACTTTCCCTTCACTTTTGTTTAAACAAGGAAATTTTAATAAACTATATACACGTATATGTTTTACACGCCCTTCCACACAAATATGCATATGTATATGTGTATATATGTATATGCGGGGATAATTTATATTTCATTTCGGAAGTTTCAGAATCAACAAAACAGACACAGCAGAAGGAAGAATATTTTCATACGCAGAACTTACTAAGCTTTGCTAGAGCAATGAACGCCGTAGTTCAATTTTGTTCCGGTAATGGCAGCGGGTTTCCTATTATAAGTTATAACAGTGAACAGGCAGTGTTTTATGTGTTGGAATTTGCTGGAAACGAAAATATTTTTTCCCTTTTTTTGCCCAGTTACCTTAGGGCAAAACAGTCCGTACGCGTACGTAGGATTCATTTGGGGGGAGGGGGTTGAACTTGTGAACGTGGGTAGTGCGTTCAGTGGCACAGGAACATTTTTCACCTTGAAGGGGAACAATATTCGTCCTCCACACACACACATGTATCGTTTACATATATACATTTTATTGCATTATATTTTTTAAATAATTTTTTGTTATTTTGTAAACAGATGATTCCGAAACATATAAAGCTCTAGACCTCGTTTTGTGCTCATTTCGAATGTGATGGAAAAGAAAATCATATGTTTGTCATTTGAAAGTAGCGAACGGATATGTATCTGGTCATTTTTATGCCGAGTGCGTTTTGAAGGAAGGATAGGAGTTCTAAATCATCAAATCTCTGGTTATGAGTGACACATCTCAACGAGGGATCATTATTTCCAAACTACTCGTAACTATATCGTTTTAAAGCAACCGCCCTATGTTTGGACACTTAGTCCGGAGACCGAAGTCGCCTTCCTAGGTGCCGTGGCCAAGCTCAAGCTAAACGGTTTGATTCCAGGGTACGTGTGACCGGATCGGTTTTAACCCCCGACGAATAGCCGACTCGTGCATAAAGTGACGTTGAATAATAATAATAATAATCAATAATAATAATGATGACGTAGATAATAATTATAATTGATGTTAGCCAGCAGAAATGCTTTGCTGACTTAACGTTGAACAAAAATATAAATACCAACAGTTATGAGGATTAGAATACTATTTGTATAAACACATATCATAGTCAAATCATAGAGAACAAAAATGTATATTATATAACACAAAAAATATACACATTACACAACCCCTCGCTATCACTCAGGGGAAAAATTACATTAAGATAAATACATTGGCCCTTTTTTTTTAGACACCATGTAATATTTAGTTTTTGTTATGAATATTAAACTGCGCTCTCAAACGTTAATTGGCTTAGAATTAAAGATACTTAACTTTCATCTGCGCGTGCTCATTACATTCTGCCAACGGGCATGACATGTAAACTTTTATATTTTTGCAATTTATTAAAACATTTAAATAATTGTTGTAGAATTATCACAAATGCGCCTTGGAACTTCAATAACATTAGACCGGGCAGGCACCTCGTGCAACATAGATATCAACTGCACGGCATACATGTTTACAGAATGAAAAATGAAGACACTGATGTATGAATATATTAAAAATAGCACGAAGTTAATTTACTTCCTCACTTAGCAAACTTGAGAGGTGATCTACAAGAGATACACGATTTATGCAGTTTTAATCAAATATTTTCCGAGTAAAGCATATAAGGTGACATAAATAAAAATTATTACTCAACAGCTCAGCGCAGAGTGTGAAAAAACAACAGTGTGCTGTGAATATCTCTTCCGAATTAGCAATTGTGAAATTTAGATGATGTTGTCAAGAAATTTAATCAATACCTTTACGACTTTTAACTTTAAATACTGGTATCTTTTCGTCCGACGGCCGATCTTTGGAGTCTTGGGTAGATGATCGCTCACACATATTGAAAATTAACAGTAGTATACTATACCATCTCGGCGTTCTAGACGTTCCAGCGACGTTTACCGTATTCCTCCAAACGGCGGCGTGACGTCAATCCGCGATCCTCCTTGAAACACTAACACTTCCCCACATTACTTCTTTGTAGCGGCACTTCGCAATCTTCTTGGACACACCTTCCTTCTACGCTTCGACATCACGGCGATCATAGATGAGGGAAAAACTGGCTCTCTGCCATCTTGTTTGCCTCGTAATGGAGCGATTAATAGCTTCGCATCGCCTCTCTCTCTCTACTCGCGGGACGGCGAAAAAACGGGCGAAGTTTCTTTACCGGGGGTACTCGTGGATTCTCACTACTAATGTTACGCGGGACGTCGGCGTCGTCTCAAGACGCAGTAGGTGTCGCTTCATGATCTCAATCTTCTCTTCTAGACGGTAGGTCTAAGTGAGGGCTGGTGTCGCTTCATCTTCCCATTCCTCTCTCTCTCTCTCTCTCTTTCTCTCTCCGTAGAATTCTCGTCGGGCGTCGGCGTCGAAGTACTCAGGAATGCTGATTCGACTGGCGGCTTTCGGCGGTATCATTTCATGGCTTCTAATCGGGCTGTGGGCGTCGTTTTTGGCGATGTGGCGTTTGTGGTTTTCGTGGCGCTTGTGGCGGCGTTTTAGTGGTGTGACGTCGCGACGCTGAGCGATGATCTGCTGCGTTGTCGGCTTCATGCAGGCTAGGAAGACCCAAGGCCCCCTTCTCTTGTGATTAGCCCGCCATAGTGGTATTAATGTTCCTCGTCACAAAACGAATAACGCGAATCCAGTGCACAGGTCACTAATTAACACTGCGTATTTGTACAACTAGTCACTGTCACTCACTCACGCAGGATAAAATACACGGCGCGGTTGAAAAAAGACAAAGTCCCGAATCTTTACTCCGACTGTCGCAGAGGTGTTGTCGGATCGAAAACTGGCGCTAGACTGTACGTGTTTGTTCGTTCTGCCACTATTTAAAGACAACTTGAAATTTCGAATTCAACAGACTGACTTTTAGGCGCGGAAATCTGAAGTTACGACGTTGGTGGTCAAGCGTCCTATTTGTGCTTGGTCAAGCTTCTTCAAGCACACGTGTTGAGTTAGAATGGGGTGAAAAGAATAGTTCTACCCTCATCCGGTACGTAACATGTTCCTCCAGTAATTGGCGTCCCACGTGGACTTTCCGTCGCCAAATGCACAAAAGTCGCTGAAAACAGTGAAAGATTTATCACAGCACATTGTTAGTTTCGAGCTCCTACGACCGAAAGGAGGAAAAGCAGTAAAACACAAAACGTTCAGAAACGTGGTGTTTTTCTACCGAAGCTTCAAGAGGATACGAAGGTTACAGAAAAATATAAAATAATGAAAACCTAGGATATAGAATAATAAAAAAAAGTAGGTGACAAAACTGATTGTCATCTCGTAATTATGATGTTCCCCTTGAATTCAATTAAGTTTGCCGCACCATAGCGACATACAAAAATTTAGTTACGCATTTTATGGTAACTATGTACAGTAGCGCCAATTTATATGGGCCTGTAAGGCCCAAGCCCACAAAATATTCACGTGATTTTTTTGTGAATTTATAATTCAAGTGTTTGAGCCAACCAAATGTATTTGAAATGTTAACGTCACTGGCTGTCTTTTACGTGCAATGTATTCGGTATTTTTTTTTTCAGATTTATGGTATTTCGCAAGTACTTTTGTATCGAATACAAAAAATGGACTGTGTTTTTGACGTATGCTGGATCGGTTCGTTCATTAATTCTGTTCGAGCCCTTGTTGAGCTTTGTAGTGTTTTGTTGTATGAAAAGAAGGTTAAGATGGTCCCCAATGCGAAACGCCCTCCCTTGCCTGTGAAAACAAAAGCTACCACTACCTAGATAGAGGCGGCAAAATCTTCCTTGGACAAGTGAAATAGCGTTACGGTCGAGGTTGAGTTCGTGTATAGGGACAGGTGACCAACAGTGCATAGCGATTACCCATATCAAACAAAAAAACGTATACTTTCAATTACCACCTCTTTACCTGTAGCCGGGGAGCGGCTAGCTGCATACCTGAAAATCACGGGTAGCGACATGCGTACGAAATGATATTGCCCAAAATGAACATGAAAAATTAAAAGTATATTCTATTCATAACAAAACAAGAATCAATTTGGTACAGGTCCCCACTCTTGCATTCACACATTCTCTCACAGATTCTCTCTACTTGGTCATCAACAAAAATGATACATAAAATGTACAGGTTTTTGACGACGAGCCCTAATTATTGCATTTGGATTTACTTTTACATTAACTTTTGTCTAATCAGGTCATTTGTGAATTTTGCTCCAGTTCTACTTCATCTCACTAGCCAGCCCTTACTTAAGTTTACCTTTAAAAACAATTAGGTCTATGCGGTGACAGTACATTATTTCTCCAGCATAAACAAAAGCGTCTCAACAGCAATTA
This sequence comes from Lepisma saccharinum, assembly GCF_977018435.1. NCBI lineage: Eukaryota > Metazoa > Arthropoda > Insecta > Zygentoma > Lepismatidae > Lepisma > Lepisma saccharinum. Next base: position 21,931,194 of record NC_139231.1, on the reverse strand, counting down.
CGCTCAACTGGGCGGACGTTTTCCTTTTACTTGACGACACGTGGTTCCAAACATAACAATAACCTCCGTTGAGTGACGCAAACATATACTCTCTAGCAGGCGGGACTTCAACACTTCGCCGCGACGAGCAATCCATATTACCAGAAAATACTTTATCAAATAATTACATACGCGACCTGATGTAGCTAGCAGCGACACAGCGCTGACACATAAAAATGAACAAACCTCAAATAGATTAAACAATTAAGCGGGCGGCGCTTTACTCTAGTAGTACGCACTTTAAACAACTACAAAAGGAGCACAAACAACAGCGAATTTAAGATCATTAAAAAATCACAAGAAATAAGAAAAATTGACCTGAGACAATTAAATTACATATAAGAAGCGCAACGGGAGTTTGGTATGAGGTTTCGAGTTGTGTGGGCGTTTTCAAAATGTTGACGGATTTCTAGGGCGTTCTCAAAATATCAATCGAGCCGGTACGTGTTGACATTCATACAGATGAATACATTACCATCTCTCAGGTTCCAAGGCACATCCTGGCGTCTTCATGGTCGATTGAAATCACTTAGTATGCACACGAACGGTTTTCCAGTTCTTCCTCGGTCGCGACGACGAGAATGCAAAGAGCTTCCATGCATCTGGTTCCTCGGCGGATCAGTGATGATGGGTCGTCGGCGTGGCTCGGGAACGTCAATGGGCTCGGGGTCTCTTCCTCTCGGGATCGGTGAACATCTCCGTGGTCTGGCGCGGTTCGGACGTCGCATCTGGGCGGTCGTTCTTGGCTCGTCGGTGTTTTCTCCATCACCGTCCGACGATCTCAAGCGTCGGGACGTCAACATGGCGGCGTTCGACTTCTCTTTCTCTCTCTCTCTCTGTGGCGGCTGGTAGGCATCAGGCGGCATAGCTCGGGTTTCTTGGCATGTTGTAGGCAATGGTCGGTGTCTCGTCTGGCATCGGGCGAATCGAGGGTAACCCCTCTCCTCTTCTCAATTCCGTTAGCCCGCAATGATTTTTGATGTTCCTTGTTTCACAAAAACTATAAACGGCGTAAGATTATAACGGAAACACAGTCTCGCTTCAACTTCCTCCAGCGGTTGAGGTAAGCGCACTCGTATCGACTTACTGCCTATCACACACTGATGTTCGCGAAACAAAACAGAGTCCACGGTATACGGAGAGGTGGCACAGAGGTGCTCTCGCTACAAGAATCGCGGTAAAACTGTGTGTCGAAAAAGCATGTCCTTCGTTTTATCCGGATTTCGAAAAAGGACGCTCGGCGGTCGTTGAAGGGACTCTTCTGGAGAGGTCATTCCACTTCGCTCCATTGTCTCCCAGGCTGGACAGAGTCGTGCTTCGGGTTTGGTTCCTTCGGATTAATCCCGCCAGGGCGTCGCCCATAGCTCAACTGCAATCTGTGCCCATAAACTGATCGATTATAACCAATTCGATCTGGCATCCGTAATTCTTGCTTGATCGCGACGAAACTGCACATATCCGTCCTTGCACACATGTTGCTGCACTGGTAAAAGTTTCACATAAATCCGGCAGGTGGAATCCGAGATATTTAAATGGTTGTCGTTACGGTGGAATTTCCTAAGCTTTAGACGCATAACGTGACCTTTCTGGTGCTCGCCTGTCAGACTCGCGACTTCCTTTCTTTCTCCCATTGGCTTGGCATATCAAATACATATACATACAAATAAAGACACTCAACACCTTGATTAAACACATTTTTTACGGCTAATATTTAGAATAATAATAATAACGAGGCAGGTCAACGGTTAATCTGACTGTCACACCAAGATGATCGACTCGTGGGAGGCTGAGGTTTGAAGAATTGGTAAAGCATTTGTCAGAAGACTCTCTAAAAGTACCGAACGTACTATCATTGTACATGCAAAACCGAAAACCTTTTGTACTTAGAAAAAAGCAAGAAATTGGCATGCCTACTCTTGAAATATTGAAAACGACTGATTCGATTCAGGTGTTACAGGAAAGCCATACGTTCTAAACCAATTTTTCAATCTTTAGTGGCCAGTAGCAGGATTGAATATTTAGGATTCCTCTCACATGTAATCCTATTAAATACACAAACATGACATTTAGGTGATTGTGAACGTTTTTTATGGTAATAAGTCAGATAAACTTTAATGTAAGCTAGAGAATTCTTGCGTCATTAGTTATAGATTTTCACATCTACAAAGGAAATAAAAAACAGATTTCCATCTTACTCAAGGATTATGTGAATTCAGATGAAATTGTACCAGAATCTACAGCTGAATGTGAACGAAGGTTCAGTGCCATGACTCTAACCTTTAATGATCAGAGTGAGATGAAATATTTGCTTGAACTAAAGAATGCGTTGCCGAAAATTAATTTCGGTTGCTGGTGTTTTATTTTCATGCGATATTAGCTCCAATTACCATTGTAAATCTCAGTTTTCAAAGTTATTCAAACAGAAAAAGATTATCAATGGTCATTTTTATGGCTTTTTTCCGACTTCATGACTGCATTCATTTTAATGTTTTATCTTATTTTCTGAAAATTTCGGAGGGGCTGCAGCCTCTTCAGCCCTCTCTGCGTACGCTAGTGGTGACACAGAAAAGTCTCATTGAGTCCTTCCTTATGTGCTTCTAAACAACCGTGTCGGCCAGTTTCCTTACAACACACAATTCCGAAATAGATTATTTTCATTTGCATAGCCATTAAGTTTAACTGATGTCATTTCAAGCGATTTATTTCTGTAGTGTTGGATCAATGATCTCGTGTACGTACAATGCCTTTGTCACTGGCCTTTTAGATTAAAGGGATGACGTTGACTACGTCTGCGAGGGAAAACACATCTTCGATAATTTATTCATTTGATTACATGTCTCTTCTGCTGTCTCTGTATTGGTAACGTTTTACTGTATCCGACAAATCTATATGTACATACGTATGTAGGTATGTAGCATGCATGCATGCATTTATAAATCAGAAACTGAAAGAGAAGAGGGTAAGGTATATACTCAAAACAGTGAAATTAATTTCAAATTTTATAATTCTGATAATGTAACGATTCTTACAACAGCTACTTCTATGGACTATCATAAGGCAGTTTTATTGCCAGGTTAACCCATACTGGGAAACTAATTGATAAATTAAATGGAAATTTAATGTATATTGGCTCACATTTGATATAAAGAATTTGAATTAATGGTAGATATATCTTTTTATTCTTAACGTTTTTGATACGACACCAATAGCGTATGTTTTAATATATTTGTTACTTAATTTTTCCTTTGTGCCTTAAATAATTTACTTTTACTTTTAAATTCTATACCCGTCTAGACGTAGAAGAATGCAAAAAGGAATGCGGTAAGTAAAAAGGTGCCACACACACGTACTCCCACAAACACAGATATATACAGGGTGATTGGTAATTCGACCTATTCCTGGAAAGGGGTAATACTAGAGCACAGTTGCAACAAATTTGGCCCTATGCACCGGTGGTCGGAAATCAATTGGTTTCGAGTTATTGCAGTTTGTAGATTTTCGTGACATATTCCGACTTGCGACCCAAAAAACTACTAATTGTGAAAAAACTACTACACCCTGGGCACTTAATCGACATGTTGCTAACAGCTGACGTGTGAGCGACTACTGGGAAAAGAATTTATGCCCAAAACTCCCTTACTCACAGAAAAAAACAGTCAGTCCCACATTAAGCTGTAGGTCCAGTTCCGATTAGCCTTACTGTGAATAAAGTAGACTTAAAACACCAAATCAATCAATATACGTATACACAGACACACACACATCACACACACACACACACCACACACACACACAGTGTGTGTCGTCAAACAACATCAATAACGCGCTTGGGTGCTGATAGATATCATGGAAGGAAGTAACTTTTTATTATAAATTTACCTCCAAAACGCTTAGTTTCATTTTATTGCAACAAATCTTAATATTGTTTTGTTTTCAGTAAGGGGCTTGTTTTCGTATTATGTGTGACGGACTCGATTAGAAATTACGCTACATGCTGTGACGCTTTTCTGCGAACTTATTTAGTGCATCGGAAAATAGTTCACAAATGACTTCGCTTCGCTCCTGACGCAATCCGCGTCCATTATTTGTGCGAGAATGACTACGTAGTTCCCCTAATTCTTCATAGATGGCAGCACCAAACAATTGGCAAAGCTCAACACGCCATCTCTCAGATGACGCCGGACTCGCGCATCGCACGGCATCAGAAGCTCTTCAGCGTCAGAACAGCGCCTTGAATAATGTAGTGTAGAAAACGACCCAAGAAACTGGTTCCCGACACGATGACAACATAGATGGCAGTGCCATCAGCACCGCTGCTAATTTTCTTATGAAAGTAATGCGGCTTAGTCAGTTTTTGGAATATATTGTGTAGATTTGTTTCTCTTGAAATGCGGTACGTGAATTGATGGAAACAGTTATATTTGAGTAGAGATTTGCAGTCACGAAATTGCATTAATTTGGAAAGAAAAGTAAAATAAAATTAATAAATAAATAGCATGCGTAACACAAGATGAAACATCGCAAATGTGATTCCGGACGTCAGGTGTTGGATTGTGTACTAGAGTTTGTTTTTGTGATATTAGAATGTAAATAATATCCTCAGAGATATTTCATACCAAGGCGACAATCCACAAGTGTCGCTTGGAAGCGAGCTGTTGGTAATCAATGCAGCCTTTCGAACCGTAGGGACACTAGCTTATTCCTTAAGGAGATTTTAGATCAAAACGACAATCGATACGAGAATTACGCACCAAAGTGACACGGGTCCTTCTGTCCAAGGCAACTTTCATACCGAAGCGACACGGGACACATGTCACTTGGAAACGAGCTAATCAAGAGCAACATTTCACATCGTAGGGGCATGACGGGCAGAACAGGATAGCGTTCTGGTGGTGAAATCCTCAAACGATAAATGTCGCGTGCCACTTGTCGATTTGGTGCGCAATCTCCCTAAAGCAAGACACTCATTGCATAGAGCATGCGCGAACAACAAATCACGGCAACACGTTGCAAACTGTTGCGGAAAAACCCCTATGAGCAACATGAAAGCGCACGTGTAGCTTATCGTGTCGCCTAGATCTGTTGGGCCTCCCCCATGGCGCAGTGGTAGCCTCATTGCCTTGTAATCAAGGGGTCCCGGGTTCGATACCCGATGGAGGCACAAGTGGTTCGGATCCCACTTTAAACTGTAGGTCCAGTCCCGATTAGCCTTACTGTGCATAAAGTGGACTTAAAACACCAACTCAAACCAAACCAAGCCTAGATCTGTTGTTGTATACTGCGGTTTATCGTGTTGCCTAGAACTGCTGTTTGCATAATTAGCAGCTGACGCTTGCTAATAGACTGAAGGCACCACTGCACTTGTCACTTAGTTGGGAACTCCCCCTGTGGCGCGTCGCTTCCGTCTGAGCACATTTCCTTTAAGGAGCTTTCAGACTGTCGTAACAAGTAGCACGGAATACGGCTTATGAACGTGTCGTTTGCTGTTTGGACCTTCATGCGCAATGAATGCTATTTTACAGTCTGGAAATATCTGTGACACTATTCACATCAGTGTGAACATCACGTGTCACTTGCCCCATTGGTCTGAAAGTTTCCTTACACTAATGTCGATAGCACTAAGGAAGTTTTGTGGGTTTCTCCTTGTCGTTTCATGCAATTATCATTATCATCATCGCTGCGATTAGTTTAAAGCGGAAGAAAAGAGACCAAAAATGTAAATGCTTCAGTGTGTATATTTTTAAATCAAATGATGATGATGATGATAATAACGAACCTAATTCATACACAAAAGTGTAGTTGCCAAGAGCATTTCACGCGTATATTTCGTCCCGTATTATTAATAAAAGTAACGATAACAGGACGTGGCCGACTGTCTACAATGTTCTTTAATATATTCGCAACCACTGTACCAAATATCATAGCACATTCACATTCATAGAAATGCTTCATGCAAGAGAACCTGACGTTTCAGCGAAAACTCCATTTTCTTCCATTATAAGCAGACGAATACCATGTAGCTGTGCCTACACCAGCGCCCCTAGCGGTATCATATTCGAGTGGAACCAGCCTGATAGCACAGAACAGTGCCGTTTTCCACACTACGTTGTCAAGGCGCTGTAACGTCAGCAAGAGTCGCACGATACACGATTATGTAACTGGAACAAGGAAGGAACGGTGCAACATGCGTTGCTCTTCACCAAGCAGCATGCACGAGTTCGTCGGTGAAGAATCATAAATGACACGAACAATGGTGCAGGATATTGGAGCATAGAGGAACAGTATTTTCTCTTACTCCTATAGACGTCTTCTAAGCAGGAACTAACAGAACATTGATTTGGATGAAGACGTGAGTTGCGGTAGCCGTTGGGTTACGTAATGGGAAGACGTATATTCATTTGTAATTCGTGGAGCTTGCTGTCCCCATAATGTTTCCTGCAGAAGCATGGAGTAGGAAAGGTCACGTCGAGAAAAACGTGTTATCCAGGTATGGGAAGTGAACTTTTCTTACAAGTGGATTCTATGGGAGAGCTCCTTTTGGAAAGTTGCCAATTTTGGTGAACAGTGATAAAAAGTGAACGCTAGAATATTTAACTGCAAATGTTGGACGGTTCGGTTCCACTAAAGTACTGACATTTATAAAACTTTAATTGCAAATTTACCACTGCTATATAAACCACAATTACGAATGCGTTGCATGAATCATTGAACCGTGAAAGTAACAATTGTGTGATTAAATAGTACGAATGGTGACAGTCCACAATTGTGAACAGTTGTTAATGTCGAGGCGAAGATAAGCGCTAGAAGAAAGCGCTTGCACGTCGTGTAAAAGTTGTAATTGGCCTAAATCAAACACTCCCATTTAAATACTTTATTATCCCCTTTTCTTCCCTACGTGAACATCTAAATTTGTCGCATGTGAAAATCTTAATAATTGAGGAACAGGATTTGTGAAAATTAATTACACATTAATAATAATATTATTATTTGGAGTGGAGGTTTGTATAATTTATAGGTTTGACTTTCGCTGGACGAAATGCATATCGAGTTACAAAAAAAAAAAATAACTGAAGTATTAAGCTTATGAAATTGCTAAGAAAAAAGCCTCACGACGAAATTGTATTCTGCTTTAAAGAATGTTGCAAATAATTTTACTGATGTTCTTGGATATTACTGCATGTTGTATTAACGAAGATATATTTTTTATGTGAATGCAAAATGATCGCGCGCTATATTAATGCGACGCATGTTGATCTTGTTGAAAGAAAACAGTTGAAACTCTTTCACAATTTATGTAAAACTACTTGTTAATATGGTGTCAAGAATTCTTGAATAAATATATTGTTTTTGTTATCACTAAAAACAGGTGACTTTCATTGAAATGCGTATTGCTAAACTTGAAAGATAAATATTAAGTGCATTTTTAACAATTGGTGTTGGGAAGTAGATTTGTAGTGAGTAGTACGTAGTGTTGTGTTATGCATCAAGGAAGACGTATTAACTATTTGAACTGCGCTCTTGCCTGTATTACGATTGGGATGATTCCAATGGTTTTAGTTAGAGGAATAACTACAACGTTTCCACCTCCACGCGCTGAGGTTCTTGAAGGACCTTGAGGTGTTGCGTAACAACGTTACAATAACCTCCACCTTAGTAATTTGTGCGTTCTAATAAAATTGTAATACTAACGTCTCGGCCTCACATTTTTAGTTGGCTTCAAAATACACCTACTAGCAACCAAAACGTTACAATGCCAAGGTATAATTTCCAAAAAAAAATGTTAGTCTGTGTGTTCCAAACGAGGGGGTGAGCACATTATGTTTCTATTTGTTCTTTATTCGTCGATTTCATCAACTGTCGCAAACATATATTGTGAATTTTGATGTCTCACGACAGTCAAAACACCATGGAGAGTTTTTACAATGTGCATTCTTGAATTTCAGTTCTAATTTATGGGAAATCCTTTTTCTTGATAAGGTTGTAAGTAAGTATTGTAAATGCTTCTTACAACATTGCAAGTATCACCATTCTTTTCTATTTTGCTCAGGTAAGATTGGCAACCCTCCGCGCGTCCCTGGAAGTTATGTCAGAGCAGTCGTTTGCAGTGTTGGGTTGCATACATACAGGATAGATGTTAGGCACTCATAGCGCCGAGACTAAGCTCTTCCATTGTGGAAGTTGTTTTACGATACCCTATATATAAGGGTGTATGTATGTGTGTGTATATCTATATATATATATATATATATAGATATATAAATATGTATATAGATATATATACACACATATACAGACATTTACAGGGTGTCGCAAAACTCTTTCAACAACGCTTGGGTGCTGGTAGATATCATAAAAACAAGTAACTTTTCCCTATAAAGTTTACCTCGAAAGCGCTTAGTTTCTGCGCTATAAGCGCTTAAAATCTATCCTGTACGTATGCAACCCAACACAGCAAACTCTTGCTCTGACATAACTACCAGTGGCGCGTGGCAGGGTTGCCACTAGCGTTCCTCGTTAAGAGAGACGACTTGAAAACAACAACTTGGGAATCTTGCCTGAGCAAAATCCAAAACATTAATGGTATTTCCGATGTTGTAAGAAGCATTGACAGTATTTATAAACTGACCAAGACAAGTAATGGGCAAACTGAAATTCAAGATTACTCATTCTAAAATATCTCCATAATTGATTGATTGATTTGGTTTATTTTAATTCGCTTTTCTGCCACCTTTGGCTAATCGCGAAGATGAGGATGATATGATGAAATAACAAATAACACCAATGTCTACGCCAGGATTTAAACCCGAGACACCTAGCGCCGTAGCGATCTGTGCTAACCACATCACCACGGAGTGTTTCGTGTATCATGCAATATCAACAATTGCAAGAGACACGTAAGATGGGGGAAATCCACTAAGGGTCAAATGTAAACATGATGTGCTTTCTGCCTCGGTTCGAACATTTGACGAACGAAAACTGCTGGCTGCTAGTACATTACACTCTACCATCGAGGTTGCAATCACATTCGCAGCAAAACATGCCTTTACTGCAGAAATGAAATTTTCTTGTCAGTATATTCGTTCATGATTTTTCTAACGCCAATATTGTTCCAAGAGTCAAAATATTCGTTAAGAGCAGAGAACTAACAGACGTTATGAATTCAGTTTTCTTACAGTGTTCTTTTTACGTTAAGTTCAATGCACCAATAGGCGTAGCGGTGCAGTACCTTCTCCCTTTTCAGAATAATCGGAACAACGAAGACGAATGATCCAGTGACATTTCTCCAGGCCGGAGCTCTTATCAGGAACCTCCGATAAAGAGATCATGTGTCGATCACTAAACGTACTACTCGATCACCGAGGCGACCCAATAGACTTTTGCTGTTCGCAAAATTGTTTTTTTGTCATTCTGCAATACGAGTGCCCTTTACAGTTCAGCGCTTGATATAAGTATGCATTTCTTGGCTTTGGCTTTTACTAAGCACTAGTTTTAATGTGTGAATTTATTCATGTCTAAACAACGTGTTTCATTAAATTAAAAGCCGGCTCCGTGGCGTGGTTGTTAGAACATCGCACTACGATGCCAGGGGTCTTGGGTTGGAATCCCGGCTTGGACATGGATGTTTGTGAGGGTCTATTCATCAATTTCATCATATCATTACTCATCCCCATCTTTGCAAATTAATACCCAAAAGTGGCACAAAGCGAAGTAAAATAAAGCAAATTAATCAATCAATTATTAAATTAAAAAAGTCTTGCAATTACTTACTTGTGAGACGAACATGATTAACAATAACAATAGCACAGATAGGAATAACTTCCAAATAAATTGTAATAACATTACAGTCTGCGTGTTCGAAACGAGGCAGCAAGCACATCATATTTACATTTGTTCGTTCGTAGATTTCCCCTATCTCACGTGTTCCTTGCAATTGTTGATATTGCATGATACACGAAACACTCCGTGGTGATGTGGTTAGCATCGGCGCTAGGTGTCTCGGGTTTAAATCCTGGCGTAGACATTGGTGTCATTTGTTATTTCATCATATCATCCTCATCTTCGCGATTAGCCAAAGGTGGCAGAAAAGCGAATTAAAATAAACCAAATCAATCAATCAATTATGGAGATATTTTAGAATGAGTAATCTTGAATTTCAGTTTGCCCATTACTTGTCTTGGTCAGTTTATAAATACTGTCAATCCTTCTTACAACATCGCAATGTTTTGTATTTTGCTCAGACAAAACTCCCAAGTTGTTGTTTTCAAGTCGTCTATCTTAACGAGGCACGCTAGTGGCAATCCTGCCACGCGCTCCTGGTAGTTATGTCAGAGCAAGCGTTTGCTGTCTTGGGTTGCATACGTACAGGGTAGATTTTAAGCGCTTATAGCGCAGAAACTAAGCGTTTTCGAGGTAAACTTTATAAGGAAAAGTTACTTGTTTTTATGATATCTACCAGCACCCAAGCGTTGTTGAAAGAGTTTTGCAACACCCTGTATATATATATATATATACACACACACACACATACACACCACACTTTATTTTAATTTAAACATTCGTTCCATAAGTTAAAAAGATAAATGAATAATTTTATTGTCTTCAATTCTTCCAATCCTGTTGTTTTAGAGTAGACATCGAATAGCTTCGATTCTGTTTTATTAAATCCACAACACCTGTAATTTACAGTACGACTAATGTCAATTTCAACGTCGGGTATTCGAAACATTTCGTGCTAAGAGTAGCATATATGATTCAAGCATTTGTCTGACGTTTTAGATGTCAATTAATAAGTAATAGCTTGATATATTCGAGAAGTGGAAATTTGTAGAAATTTGACATATACAATAAAAATTTTAATATTATTATTATTTCAGCCATAATTATTAAATGATATAATATCGTGTAGCCTACTTACGTTTAGACGAACATAGAAAAGATAACAAACACCGAAATCTTCATTGATGTTGCCATTAATAATCTTGTTTAATTGTTTAATTAAAGAAATAAAATTCCAACCAATATTTTAATTATATTAAATGCTCTAAATTTGTCAATAATATAGTATACAATTTCCTGATAAATCTAGAGATCACAATTTTTATTTAAATAGAGATTTTCAACAAATGTGCTCCAGAAACATTTTTCTAAGAATTTTAAACAGTAACCTGTTACGTTTTTTGAATTATGGAGTTCGTATTTTATGTTTAACATATTAGTGTGTTTTGCATATAGTAGCTAGTGAACTTTTATTTTTATGTGTATCTGAAAATATAAGTGGAATATGATACAAACAATCCCTTTCAGAATGACCATTGCTTGCAATTATTTCAGGAACCTAAAATGCATTTGAACATAATGATACATTTTATATTTCTAGCTTCTTCTGCGACTCCAAATTGTACAGAATCATGTAGTAAGTTTTGTATATATGTTTTGATGTATTCAATTATTAATATTATTCATGTAATTTGTATGTAATTTACATACAGCATGTTAATTTAATGTAAATATGCTATATTATAACTGCAATGTTACTTAAGGTATTCAATCATTTATTTGATTCTAGTTTCGAGATCACACTTCATAATTTAGGATTGAGTTTTTTACTACCACTACTACTTTTACTAGTAGTACTTTGAAATACTAGGTCATTCAAATATGACCAGGACTGATTTTAATTTTACCAAATCCTTTAATATCAAATACATATTTGCACATGTCACCCTTCAAAGTACTCCCCTCCAAAGTACATAAATCTTTCCCAACGTTCTGGAAGCATCTCAATGCCCTTTTCGTAAAGGTTTTTCGGTTGGCTGCGAATCCACTCCTGAACACTGCCGATGACGGCGTCGTTATCCGGAATCAATATGCCTTCCAAGCCTGATTTAACTTTCCAAACAGATAGAAATCATTTGGGACAAAATCGGGACTGTATGGCGGTTGTGGCAGAAGGTACCATTTCAATTTGCTAAGGGTTCCCATAGATGTTTTGCCTGTATGAGGCCGTGCATTGTCTTGAAGGAAGGCTACACGCTTTCCACCTCTATCCCGCTTAGATCGTATCTTTTTCTTCACTTTTGTTGTCATGAGTTCTGAATAATAAGCCCCAGTGACTATTCTGGCATCTGTAAGAAAGTGTACATCTATAACCCCCTGCCAGTCTCCAACAAAACGTTGCCATCACTTTTCCTAACGAACGGGTCCTCCGCGCTTTCTTGAGTGTGGGAGAACCAATATGCCGCCACTCACGTGATGACTGCTGGGACGCTCTCTTCTTTCCCTGAAGTACTTACACTACTCAAACCCCGAACTCGTTAGTAGTGGAGATGGGCCGATTCTGAAACAGAAAATGGGGCTCAGTAGGGCTCGCAGTGTTGCAAACTTGTAGCCTTTTACGATGTATATTTTACAGTATTGCCAGCATATTGTAGCCTTTTACGCTGTTTCAAGAATGGGGCTAGGTGAGTCTCGCAGTGTTAACTAATAATGCTACTCTTTCACACCCTAATCTTAACTAACATCGTACTCTATTACGACCTAATCTAATCTAAATTAATGACACCTCACCTTACTGTGATGTGGCTAACTTCTCGGATATTTAGCATTTAGCGAATATCCCTATTCACAAAATGGCAATTTATTGTCGTGATATTTCAACTCGCGCGCATAGAAAATAACCATGCCTATGAACGCGTTCGGGTTAAGGAAGCAGGCTATCATGGAAACCTTGAGTCAAACTGCATTTTCATCAACAAATCCATAATTTCTACAGTTGGACCAAACCCCTCGTTTTTGAACTTAGAAATACCTAACCTGGACAACAAGACAATGCTGATGTAGAAAACACGTACTCTCTACGACCAACTGTTTCCGAAATAGACCCACTTCCCGTCGCCATTTTGGATTTCCGAGCTTAGGTTGAATTGAGACTCTTACTCATATATTGGTGTACGTTATAAATTCGCAAACATATTTCAGATAAGTCTAACGGTTTGCGAGATAGACCCACTTTTTGTCGCCATTTTGGATTTCCGAGCATGGGTTGTATTGAGATTTTTGCTCACATGTAGGTGTATATTATAAATTTGCAAACAGATTTTGCTAAGTCTTATCGCTTAGGCTGTAGACTCATTTCCTGTCGCCATTTTGGATTTCCGAGCATAGGTTGTATTGAGACTTTTACTCATATCCGAATATATATTATAAATTCGTAAACAGATTTTGGCTAAGTCTTATCGCTTAAGCTGTTTACCCACTTCCCGGATGGCGCAGTGGTAGCGTCGTTGCCTTGTAATCAAGGGGTCCCGGGCTCGATACCTGGTGGAGGCACATAGTGGTTCGGATCCCACTTTAAACTGTAGGTCCAGTCCCGATTAGCCTTACTGTGCATAAAGTGGACTTAAAACACCAAACCAAACCAAAACCACTTCCTGTCGTAATTTTGGAAATCTGAAACTTGTTTCCAGTCAGAGAGGACAGAGAACACCAAAACTCGGAAAAGTATTTCAAACCATAAGTTTCCACGTCCACCCGTTCGGAAAATATGAGCAAAATATATAGTTTCATTTTTTTTCAATTGCGAAATTGGTCAGTTCTCGGGAAAAAATAATTGGCTCTATGACAAGAAATTGAATTTTGTTAGGGGGTACAAAAGGATATTGTTCCGAGTACAAGGCATCAAACCCGAGGTATCTACGGTCATCTGTTTGGAACTTACGAGCGATAAAAAAAAATAACATGGATTTTTTTTGCAAAATGCCCCGACACCGTTTCAGCTTACTAGGACCACATTACTATAAGCCTAATCTTAGAAACCACATGCACGCCTGTCCTTCGTATCGAGAATGCTAGTAAGCCAGATGACATCATGGGAGAATCACAATTCGCCCCATGATCCCACTTGAACGAACGTCGCACATGCTAAAAGAAACAGGATCAGGATATTTTATGTTAAAATTACAGCTGACTGTATGCAGCTATAGGTTAATTTCCAAGGAGCGCTCTAATATACGACGACAGCATCTACAATATATACCAACATACAATTTAACATGAAGGGTGATATTTCGATTCGTATATATATACCTAACAAAACTTGAAAACTGCGAGAGTTATATTTTTGCAACAGAGTAAACAAAATTATTCTAATAATTGATTATATAATATTATTTAATTTATTTTTGATAACACTTATTATTATATTTTACTATAATATAATACTCATTAAAAACATCCCAGGTGTTGGTTACCATGTGCAAGAAGAGATGTCGTACTTTTCGTACACAAACGGAACAACATTACTTGATGTTTTAAAAGGCAATAACTATTTAACCAAAACAGGTATTATAATTAAACATATTAATCGTTTTTACGTACAAAAAGAATGGCGCTGCTTAAATACATGCTTCATAATGCATGTATGTAATTGTAAGCTCGGGACACTAACCATTCATAATGTATATTCATATGTTTTTTTATTGATGTAAGCGATTTCCAGATATCGTATGTTTATTGATGTAAGTGATCTTACGTACACAGACGCAACACCTCTCGTGTGCGTCAATTGACATTTGCAAAAGGCGATAACTGTTCAAAGAGAAGGATTATATTTTGTTTTAACCGTTTTAGGTACAAAAGAATGGCACTGTTTAAATATATATTTTATAATCTATGTATGTAAGAATATTTAAAGTGTTTTTTTTTTCAATTGTAAACTTTGCACATGTTGTATCTTCATATGTTCTTTCGTGATGTATGTGTTATATATTGTAAGCGTTTACCATGTGCGAGAAGTACTGACTATTTTTCGCACACAGATGCAACAACTCTCGTGTGCATCACTTCACCTTTTTAAAATACAATAACTATTTAAAAGAGTCGAATTGTATTTTGTTTTAACTTTTTAGGTACAAAAGAATGGCACTGTTTAAATATGTACTTTAAAAGTAGTATATTTGGAGAGTTCACCGGACGACCTTGTCCGAGGTCATTTGATACCATAACCTATTTGGGCTAAAATTAAGCTATATTTTCATATCTTCTGGTGGATTTAGCTAATTCATAGGTGAAGTAAAATGGTCTAATCATGCTACGGATTCTAATGCCATCGTACCATGATGATTAACATTATTAAACTATTTTGGTCCAAATTAAGATATATTTTTATATCTTCTGGTGGATTTAGCTAATTTCTAGATGTAGCAAATGGCCAGAAGGAGTTGATATGTCCTGGCCCACCTAGTACTATGATGATTAATATTAGTAAACTATTTTGGACAAAATTAAGCTATATTTTCAGATCTTCTGGGGGATTTAGCTAATCTGTAGGAATAGCAAAATAAAACCCTCGTACCAAGATGATTAACATTCTTGAATATGTAGCTTGGGAATTCTTCCCCCTGTGTTGATTGTTTGGTTTGAGAGTGTACTTATATATATAAGTATGCTTCTCCTCATGAATTTTCTGACCGTACCTACTTCTGGCCAAAAAAAATAAAATAAAATAAAAAATAAAATATTTCCAAAATAAAGAGTGATCAAAAAGTCACGCAACCCATGGAGGGACTATAAAAGTTGATGGAAATGGCCACCATTCAGTTCCTCATACATGTGCACCCTTTTAATCATGTTCCTGAAGACCCTATGGAGTGTATCACATGAAATGTTATCCACAGTACGTTCAATTTTCGTCTTCAGTTCATCCAAAGTGTGTGGATGAGTTACGTAGGTCGCAGACTTCAGAAATCCCCAGAGGAAAAAGTCCGGCGGAGTGAGATCGGGAGACTTGGGCTGTCATAGTGGCTTCGTAATGATGCGCCCAGGTAACACAGATTCAAGATAGTCCATGCTCACACGAGAGGTATGGGCTGTTGCACTATCCTGATGAAACCATGTTCTGTCCTTTTCCACGTCAGTAAGAGAGTCAAAGAATTGCGTGACCAGACGAAGATAATGTTCACTGTTTATTGTTGTTTCTAAAAGAGAATGAAAATTTTGTTTCGAGACATAGCACACCACACGACGAGCTTTTGGGCATGAAGGGAAGACTCATGCAGTAAATGTGGACTGTCAGTCGACAAATAACGGGAATTTTGTAAATTCACGTACCCGTCGAGGTGAAACCATGCCTCGTCAGACCAATACCAGTCATGCAATTCCTCCCCATCAGGCGTCACGTATTCCATAAACAAACGACAGTACGTTACACGCTTCACAAAATCACAATCCCTTAACTCCTGCATAACTATTATTTTGTACGGAAACATTTGCAACGCTCTTCGTAAAGCTGTACGAGCTTTGCCATAAGACACAAAACTCTGGCCAGATAACCTGCGCAGGGACTTATGCGGACTTACGGCAATTGCTGCACTGATATCCGTTACTTTGATTTCTGTGAGAACTTTCGGTCTACCACTTCGGGGTGCATCAACCACACACCCTGTAATCTTGAACTTATCATACATACGTTTAATTGTTGATTTCTTTGGAGGTGTCTTCTCAAGATACGCCTCGGCGAAGCATGCCGCGGTGGTCCCGTAATTAAAACTCAATATGTAGTGTTCCAGAATGAAGATCCGTTCCTCAAGTGAGTACACCATCCTGCTGTGGACCTCTACACTGCTTCCTGCCTCAATTAGCACCACCAGTCACCTACAACACAATAAAAAACAAATGTTACATGGGTTATGTGACTTTTTATCACTCTTTATTTTTGATACACTTAGGCATAGACATGTGTGTCCAGCAAAATCTATATATAAATACAATACCCAAAATATTTTACAATGTTTGATACACTTAAGCATAAACTTGTGTCTCCAGCAAAATCTATATATAAATACAATACCCAAAATATTTTATAATTTTTGATACACTTAAGAAAGAATAGTTTCTATTCAATTTTTAAAAGTATTTGTACTAAATATATTATCTCCAAGTAAGATCAAAATATTGACACCCTCTAAAGTTGACACCCCACTCACGACCGGATCAAGAAAGTGTGGGGCGTTACCCCCACACCCCCTATACGCCTCCATGGCGTGGTGCTATGTACAGGGGAGCACTTTACCTTTTTTACCTCTAAAGTTGTGATATATCCCGAAAAATTTATATATAAATACCAAATTAAAAAAAAAGAATGGCTAAAACTGAATACCCCAAATGTGGTAAATTCATATCTAAAACAAATTTGTCAAAACACTTGATAATATGTACTGGTCAACGAAAAGATCCTAAATTACCAACCCAAACCTGTTCCTATTGTAGAAATCATATTAGCATACCTAATATGATTTCTACATTAGGAAGAGTTGTGAATTTCAACCATGAACCAGCCAGACTAATCCAAGAAAAAGAAAAGCAAATATATCTCCAACTGATGGTCCTGAATCAAAACAAAGTAGATTTTCGACTACACCTAGTGCAACAGCTTTTGGTGGTCGTCTCAATGATTACCCGTTTGAATCAGAGCCACACTGTGATATCAACAATATCTTGAAGAACATAACATCTTGAATAATAGAACTCCTGAGAAATTAACTTAAAAATAAATCTATCATGTTTTATACCACTCTATACGCTGAATATGAGAGACCTGATAAAACACATCATACATTTTGCCATTGTTCCAAGATTCAGACTCTATATTTGAGTGACATAGATAATTTGGAACAAATTTATGCCCAGATTATGGACACATTACTCACAAAACATGAGGAATTTGAGGCTAAAGGATGTGGTTGAAAATTATGTGGACTCCCACATAAACTAGAACTGAAAATAAGTCAATTCCAAACTCTCTCTGCTTCTACTTATATCCTTCTACCAGTAGATATTCAGAACAAGAAAGCAGTGGTTAAAATAAAAAATAAAGATAACAAGTGTTTTCTGTGGTGTGTCTTGGCAAAACTTTACCCAATTCATTGGAAAAACAATCCGGAGTTAGTTCATCATTTTATACAGTATGAGACAGAGTATAAATATATTTTGTCAGGTATCCAATAACCTGCTGCTATATCTGATATAACACAATTTGAAAAACAAGCAAAATAACTCTTAGTAATCAATTTGTATGCCTATACAGAGAATAATGTTGTATACCTCTCAGAATAGATAATATTAATAACACAGCTCTACAATTTGAAATTATTTTTTTGATGTTTTGGTTTCGAATGTCGTTTCCCCCTAATTTTGGGGCGCTGATTCCAAATATGTAAGCATCTTTCTTCTATCACGTCCAGATTGTTGAAAAAAAAATGAAAACAAAATTTGCATATTGAACCATTACCGACATATATTTATACCCTTCTACAAGATCATTTCCATGCTTAAAAACGTGGTGTATATTATAATTATGTAATTGTAAACATAATGTACGTACAGTTCACAAGAACCACCAACAAGTGATATTATTTACAGTGACCTCACTTATTTTACAGGCAGGAATTTTCGTCATTTTGAACTTTTTCCATATGCATGAGAAGTACTTTCCCTTTTCAGGGAGCAACAGTAGTCTGCCATTATGTTCACAGTCCAACCACCATGGTATCTTCTTTCCATGTCTTTCAAATCCTGATGGAAACGTTCACCCTGTTCCTCGCTGTAAAGTCCAAGACAAATATCTGGAAAATAGTGTAGGAAGTGTAACTTAAAGCGCATGTTACAACCTAGTTTTCTCAAATTTTCCAACATGGTGTTCACAATGGTTTTCTAAGCTGGACTCCTTCAGTTTCCTAGGAAGGTTTTACATCTTTGTAGCTCTCCCAGACTTGCTTTTCTGTTTGGCTCATTGTATCCTCAAAATTGGGGTCACACATTAATTTCCTGATCTGAGGTCTAGTAAAACACCTGCTTTCAGCTTATCTAGGGTCATTCTGTGATAAACACTACATACGTACTTAAAACACTCACTGTCCTTATCTATGGCATGTACAAACTGGCTCATGATACCCAATTTAATGTGTATAGGAGGGATAAGAACTTTTGTGGGTTCCACAAGGGGCGCATGCATAACATTCTTTGTTCCGGGTGTCAAGGGTCCTCTGGTTGGCCATTCCTTTGCCAGTGATTTTGTCCGTCTCGACTATTCCACTCGCACAGGAAACAGGGTATTTTTGTGTATCCCATTTGTAGTCCCAGTAAAAGGTTGATAATTTTGAAGTTACCACATATAATGCAAACTTTCATATGATTCTTTCAAAGTAATAGAATAAGCAACTGGTACAGATCCAGAAACATTACTATTGTGGAGTAAAACACCTTTCAGGCTGGTTACAGAAGAATCTATGAAAAGCCTCCATTCAAAAGTTACATACTTCACACCAAGCCACATTACAAGTTTCGGTATGTCATTGCAGAAGATCAAAGACCTTTCTTCTGAAAATAAAGACACTTTTCTTGTTCCCGGGATCTGTAACATGAAATTTTAGTGCCAGATAAAAATAAATGTCTTGTCTTTCAGTACAGAGGCTAACAGTTCAGAACTTTCCTTTGGTAACGCAAGATCACGTACAAAGTCGTCTTCTGATACACTGATGTCCGTTGTATCGCTTACAACTTCCTTTCGAGGCGATGTACAGCTTGAAGATGGACGAGAAGGCGTCTTTCATCATGTTTGATTGGTCTCATTGCAGATCGCAAATGTGGATACACTATGTCATTTTTGTTCTTGGCACTGAAACCTTGCACTTGAACCTGACAAAAATAACAGTCATCAGTATGGTTTAATTGTTCCCTCCATACCATTGGCAGAGCAAAATAGAATTTCTCTCTTCGTCCTTTCATCCAGAACTTCAAACCTTCCACACAAGTCTTACATACTTTCTGGGGTGCCCATGGTTTATTTTCATCGCCAAGCACAAGTCCAAAATATGCAAGGTAGGCTTATTTGACGAATGGCGTTATCTTTAGTCTTTGTTTATACACAACATGTACTTCCCACATATATAACAGAAAGTGTTGGGTTCGTTTTTGCAGCCACGTGAAGACATTGTTGTCCGAATATACACAATTTGTCACTTCATGCAACCGTTCTGCACTAGAAATACAACATACTCAACCACCCGTGAAACAAAAAGCAGTTGAATTAGTGTTTCCAGACCACATACAAAAGTGTAATCACAATTTAACTCTAAATACTCTCCATGCCCTCCTATGGTATATAAACGGGACTTTTATGAAACACAAATTCCTGATTTCTTCGAAAACCTGACGTGATAGGAAAAAACGAATTGCACCGTTGAACTCAGCGTAAAAATTCCATTTAGGAACACTCATTCATTTCAAAACCTCATTTTTGCTGCAGAGCAGTGTAATGAATTGTTACTTATTTCAGATGACAAAAATGTTTATTAGTGTTTAATTCGTAATCTTTCTCGTCTGATTAGAAGCCAAATAACTAAACATAATGGGGAAATTCAGATTTGTCATAGGTGTTTGACTATATTTGATAATGGTAAACAACAGAACTATGTCAAATATAATAATTAAGAATTTTTTATCCAGAAACTTAAAGAACACAAACAATTCTGTGGTGAGAACAAAACTGTACGTTTGATTATGCCCAAACCAAAAGAAGTTGAGGAATTCAAACAACACAAGGCCCTGTTGGAGCATCCATCTATAATAATAGCAGATTTTGAGGCATTTTTGAAACCATTTAACTATTCAGACGCTGATCTTGAAATATCTTCTACTACTCCTTATCTGTAGTTATGGTTACGTAGTTGTGTGGCGCAATTCATCAAAATCTAATGAGCCTTATTTATACAGAGTACTTAATGCTCTCAAACACTTTTTCCAAAAAAAGAAAAGAAGATGTAAGAAAACTTGGTAAAGTATTATCTGTATCAAAACCAAGAGTAGCATTATCTTCTGATAAAGAACAATTATATGATGCTACTGAGAGTTGCCCACAGTGCAATTCATATTTTAAAAATGAAAATAAGAAAATTCATCATCATGGCCATTTCAAAGGAAAAAAATTGGGGGTTTTGTGCAACAGCTGTAATCTCAAAATACAAAGAGACAAATAGGTCCCCATATTCTTTCATAATGGCAGTGGATATGTTTTCCACTATTTAATTACGCATTTAAGTTATGATTCTGTGCATATAGATGTTCTAGCAGAAAATCAAGAAAGGGAGATACCATAAAAAATATATGTCATGCACTATATGATGTCCTTCACGAGAACTCGACCCTCGGTCACATTCCAAATTTCAGAGACAGGGAGTTGATCATCTTGATAAGCTAACCCATGTCTTTGCTGTCGTTCACGATGAAGTTGGCAAGCGTGGAACTGATCATGTCCACGCTACCCACCTTCTCGTTGTGGAAATTACGATTACCGTCATTCTCTTCGACTGCGATGACCAGCAAACGATGCACGAGCTTCCTCACGTCGTCCACCCACACAAACTCCTTTGGCAGGTGATGTAGCGTTTGACGCCGCTGCCAGTTTTGACCTCGTTCCATATGGGCTTGATGAGGTTCTTGTACTTTTCGCCGCTGCTGGATTTGACACAATTCTGCGTGGAGTAGTTGTTTTGGTACAGAGCTTACGTCATGATCAACATTTCCATGTAACTTTGTTTATCCTCTTCGGTGTAACCTCTTGGCTGCTTTTTGGAGATGAGATCCCACAGTCCCACCGTGCGGTGATACCTGGTCCAGCTTTTCTTGTCGCCCAAATTGATTTTCATGTCTTCACCCTCGAACGTGACTTTCAATTTTCCGATCTTCCAAACTCCGCCCTCGTTAGGTTCCAAGCTAGGAAACAATCCAAACACTTCGTCCATTTCGAATTTCCCGGTGCTCAGGTAATCTCTTGCCCACGGACCCAGCTCGACTAGCTATTCCGAAAAGATGCTGCCTAGGGCCTGACGTCTCGCCGGCGGTGCGAGTTCGAACGGAGTAGTGTAAATGTTGGATATCGGCGTGAATACGGTATAATTTCGAGCGGCGAGCTGTACGAGCTCGTTGATCAACTTTTTGTTTTGCTCAGTGACATCTTTGATTTCTTTACCGAGTGCGGTTTTGTTATCGATGATAGGTTGGTCCTGGCGCTTTTTCTCTTCTTAAATTCCACGATTCTCTGATTCCACCCCTTGAACCGTTTCGCCAGGTAGTCGCGCAGCTTCAGGTTGTCGTCCGCGAGTTTGTGTTTCGTCATCATTTGGAAGTTATACTATTTGATGTAACTTTTCAACGTTCGTCAAGTTGTTGATCTTATTTTCTGTATTTTCCGTTGTTCGGTTTCCTCGTCATGTCAATCGTCACAAATCCAAAGTCGTCCCGATTCCAGCACGACGTGCAGAATTTCGAAAAATTGTTGAAGCTCGAATCTCCACCCACATAGTCGTCGTGCACATGCTTGAAGTTGGTGTCATCCTAACGAAACTGGCACACAAGGTTAGTGTTGTCCCGGAGCAGCTGCTTGGGAATCTTGGAGAAGGTCTGTGCAAGGTAGAAGCAGTCGCCCCTGTGGCGACTTTGGGTTAATGAAGTTGCGAATCTCGTTCCGGTTCTTCAGGATCAAGTCGTCGAAGACCACCACCGAATTTTTGAGGCAGCAGTCCAGTGATATTACTTCAGAAGCGAACGTGGCTATGCCCAGTCCCTCGTACAGTTTTGGTATCTGTCGATACTTGGCATGCTCCAAACTTTTGGAGAAAACGTACATGTGAGTAGTTGTATTTACGGTGGGATTAGCGCGAGAAAGGAAGAGCTCCCCTCCAGCAGTTTTGCTATACTTAAAACAAGCTCAACATGGCCATATGAGCTTTTTGCTCAAGTGTGGAACTCTGCATAATTCAAGATTTTTGTAAAAAATGCCCTCGGGAATTTTTCAGAAAGGAAGAGAATTTTTCAGAAAGGAAGAGAATTTTTCAGAAAAGAAGTGCCCCTCAGATTGATTTGTCTATACTTACAAAAGGCTCTTCTGTGAGATTGTTGTCCATAAATTTGTTAAAAATATGCCCCTCTTGGCCACACTTAAAACTAGGCTACCCACACCCATACACACCTACACCCACCCACACCCACCCACACATATCCACTTCCGGTCTACTTCCGGTCTACTTCCGGTCTACTTCCGGTTCACTTCCGGTCTACTTCAGGGTTAATTCCGGTCCACTTCCGGTCTACTTCCGGTCCACTTCCGGTCCACTTCCGGTTTGAGTTTAATTGGCCACCAGGCTCAACTTATATATCTAATATTAAAATAATATAATTATTCTAGAATTGCTCCGTGACTCTCTCATTTCTTACATCATAAACATATGATTTTTCACCTATGAGAATGACAGTACAAATGGTGTCATCGGGTAATGCCTCCTGGAATTCACAGATAATTTTAATGTTTGTCCTGTCATTAACCACAACCTGTTTCCTTTTTGAAGTGTTGATGACAAACATGGGTCTCTGTGTTTTGAATTCATCTGGAGTGTAATACATATCCGTATTGCCCGTAGTGACCCTCTTGAAAGCCGAAAAAGCCTCATATAATTTGAGGAAATCATCCTTGGAAATGTCTAAATTGTAATTTTCTCTAGGAAATACCTCATTTCTGCCATTTTTAAGATATATGTTCTTGATGTTGCAGTTATCAAATTTGCTTGAATTTTTTTCCTGATTATTGTGTCTCCCAGTCTGAAACAATACTACCACAAAATCAGGCATGTCGTATTGAATACTGGAGAATGAATTTGTAGCATCAAATTCATAATATGTACCAGTGGCAACCTTCTGTACGCATTGATATGTATAAAATTGCAGAGGAATGTGTGGATTTTTTAGGATATCAGCTTTGTATTTAAGAGCATAGCTGGCCTCATATTCAACAACAGGGATTCTTAGCTCCATAGTCTGAATAATGCATTTGCCTTCATCAGGTAAGGTATTAGGCAGAGCTTCCCCGGTAGAGTTTATTGCACTGTACCTCATCAAAGCATTATTATCATTGGCAGCTCTTCTAAATGTAATTCTTAACCCACCCTTCCACATAATTTCTTTGTAATCCGAGAAGAATCCTGGCAACAGGCGCATGGGGAACAGCACTGTGTGGCTCTTGGATAATATCTTATCACCAGCCTCAAATCCACCTATTTGATAGTATGAAGCCTCTGTTTTGGATAATTTTAGTGTGGCCAAAGCTGTGGAGGTAATGCCGGGATAATCTATTCTGTTTATAACAACACCATGCTTTCTGATCTCAATTTCAGAGAACAGATGCGGCACAAAATTGTCTACCAATCTTATGTTTGAATTTGCCGGATAATCTGTTCCATCGAGCTTTACAACATCAAATTTGATGTATAGATCTGCTCTGTGGGGGTGTATAAAGCCGTCCCCAACATCAAGATCAACCTCTATTTCTGTGTTGGGTTGATTTAAATTTGCAAATGTCCTCCTGTTTGGAGGGAATGATTGTAGCTCATAACTCTCAATATTTTCCATTGTATGTATTTTTATTTAAATGTTAATCTCTATGATAGCAGTTGTTGTGGCTCCAGCAAAATCAACTAATTCTTCTTTTTCATTAGTGACCATCAATTCAATGTAATCTATTCTATTATGGCACACAGGAAAATATAATGTTGGGGATGGATTGTAGATGATGGGCTCCATGAATTCGGAATTAGGTTTAAATGTTGCAATGATGCCGGTTTGTTTGTGAGTGCCTATGCCATTTGATTTGGTGATCATACCCTCGGCCACATTACAGTGAATATTCAGAGTCTCTATGGCTAAGAATTTGGGTATATTCATAGCAGTGTGTTTGATTGCTGGTTCAAATTTTGTGTTGTTCTCAAAGCCTAACAGCTCTCCTATAGTACCCAGATCCACTGTCTCTGTGGCAGACACAATCTCTACTCTGTGAGTGACAGAATTTTGACTTAACACTACACCTCTGGGTAATTGAGCATTTAGAGTGGACAGATTATATTGCCCTGGAGTAATGACAATTTTTTGATCCCCTACTGCAATTGTATTGTTGTGGTGCGTAATATTAGGTATCAAGTACATGCCGTAAAATGCTCTGAGAGCTATTGTTTTGGGATACACTATGTCATCATGTAATTTGAGTTTCAATATTGAATTTTGGCTGGTGAGATGGAATACCCCCATGATGTTTCAGATACCACAAGGCTTTTTGAAAATTTTCAATTGATGGTTTATTTATTTGAAACATATATCTGAGAACAGATAAACACAAATGTCCACAATTAACATCTTTGAAGTTTTGAACACGGGCATTATTGTAATAAAGATTAGCTGAATTTAGATATTTTATTAAATTTTCAGGTGGAACACCTCCAAATGAATCAAACACAAATGCCTCATTGTTTAAATATTTAAGATAACAAATCCAGTGAGTGCCCTGATTTTTGTTCTTATCCAAATTAACAATGCCACACTCTTTGTTGAGTGGTTGCTCTGGTAAAGAATCAGACATGTACACACCTCTAAAATTTTTGATGCCCAGTGGCTTGATTAAAGCTTCAATATCTTGGTTTGTAAGCGGCTCTTGTTTTTTTTAAACTTATTCATGGCTCTCTTAACACCTTTGCCTTTTTTCTCCATGGCGAGGTTATGGCGCTTCTGCTCATCTAATTCTGCCCTATTTTTCTTGGCATCTATTACTGTTTTTGCTATGGCAGCTGATCCCCCGGCCAAGCTCCCCACAGCCCCGAGAGCAGCTAAGATGGCAGGGATAGTAAATATGAAACCCCCCACATGTGATTTTTTTCTAGATTGCTGTAATTTTTTTAATTGGGGGGTACTAAGCAACAATTTCATACCATGCCCCTTTGCAAGACAAGAGCTTTTTTTCTTGCGCTGCTTTTTGGTTAAAAGACTGTCAATAGTTTTAAGAGATTTGAGACCTGCATAAGGTATTTGATACATAACACCCTTGGCCTTCATTGTAGGTTTATTATATACATATTCACAACCCCCACCCCAGTTTTTGTTTGGTGCTCATAGCTATGGTGGTCCCCAATGCTGCTATTTTCTCACTCAAAGAAGCATCTTTGCTTATAAATCTACCAAATGCAGCCTCTTCTAATTTCTTGTCTGCAACATGTCTCTTGTCAAGATCAGAATGTGTGTTGTATGCTATGTCATGGTCTCTGCAAGCAGCATCTAAAGGATTAACACCAGGATCACCTCTGTTTAATCTATGATCCAATTTTGTGCCGGGACCACAATACTGATAGCCTGGAATGTGTAGTTCAAATGGCAGCTTGTTTATAATGTCATTAACCAGCCCCCGACCCTCAGAAATATTCCAAAATTTGGGGGGTAGAGTATTAATAATTTTTATGAGATATCCAATGCCCTTAGGGTCATTCACTATAAAATTAGACAATTTGGTGCTTATCATGTCCATAATTCCAACCTTTTCATTGTAAAAATTGTGGTTCCCAGCATTTTCCTCCCCAGCTATTACCAATAACCTATCTACAAGTTTCCTGACATCATCAACCCACACAAATTCTTTGGGCAGGGTGTTGTATTGTTTGATTCCATTGCCAGTCTTGATCTGTGACCATATGGGCTTGATTAAATTGTTGTATTTTGCCCCACTGCTCGACTTGACTCTTTTTTGTGTGGGATCATTGTTCTGGTACAGAGCATCTGATTTTATTAATATTTCTTTGTAATGTTCATAATCTTGATCTGTATAGCTGCCAGGTCTCTTCCTAGTCATCAGTTCCCACAATCCAGGTGTGCCGGGGTACTTAACAAAAGCACCTTTTTCTCCGAGACGAGATTCTGAATAAACAATCAGATCATCTCCCATAAAAGTTACTCTGAAATTACCAATTCTGTGTATGATGCTACCATCAAGCTCTGTGTCAGCATATAAGCCAAAGACCTCATCTTTGTTGTCTTTAGGTGTGGTTAAATATTTTTGAGCAAGAAGACCCAATTCAATAGGATCCTGAGTAGCTTCAATTCTTCTAGGAGCAACAGGACTAGGTGTATGAATACTGGAAAGTGGGGTGAATGGATAATCTAATATGTTCCTTGCAGCTACAGGTACAAGCTCTGTGATCAAATTTTGATTTTGCTCTGTAACAGTTTTGATATTCTTACCTAAATTATTAATAGCATCAATGACGGGCTGTTCTGTTTGTTTGTGTTTTTCATAAATTCCACGGTTCTCTGATTTCCATCCCTTAAATCTTTTTACAAGATAATCTCTTAACTTAAGATCATCAATGATTGGCCTTTTCATGGTTGTTTATATACGTCTCTACGTCTAGAAAATCGTTGATTTTATTTCTGTATTTGCCACTATTGGGTGTTCTTGTCATATCAATTGTGACAAACCCATAACTGTCCTGATTCCAGCACCTACTGCAAAACTTGGAAAAATCATTGTAGCTCAGGTCCCCACCTACATATTCATCATGTATGTGTTTGAGGTTGGTATGGTCTTGATGAAACACACATATAAAATTGCTGTTGTCTCGGATCAGTTGCTTGGGTATTTTTGAAAAAGTCTGTGCCAGGTAGAAGCAATCAATGTTTTTGTGCCGGCCCTGTGTAAAGAAATTTCTAACCTTGTTTTGATTATCCAGTATAATGTCATCAAACACAACAACAGAATTATCGAGACATTCGTGAAGTGGCTTAACATCTGGTTCAAAAGTGGCAATATCCAATCCATCATATAGCTTCATCAGCTGCTGATATTTTAATTGTTCCAAGCTCTTAGAGAAGACATACAAGTGCCTATTTTTCCAGTCTAACCAGTTGGGTGCCAATAAAAAATTATCAACCATTAGTGTAGTTTTACCACAAGCAGATGGCCCAACAATAAGACACCTAATATTTTCAGGCAGCAATTTTCCATTTCTCTTATTCTGCTGTTCAGGTTCTGGCAGCCTTTTTATAACATCCCAGGTGCTCATATTATAATTTTGTTTGCATCGATCCAGCTGTTTTCCGGATGACCCAGCCATTTGACAAATAACTTGTTGCCTTTTCTGCGGATGATTTTTTCTATGAGATATGTGTCAGGCTGTTTAGTTTTGCTGAGCTCTTGTTCATAGAATCTGCCTTTGAGAATTTCTCCTCGATGATCTTTTATTATATATGTGTTAAGGGTCCCGGGTTTAACTTGAACCACTGTAAATAATTCAGTGCTCCAGTTTCTTGTAAAGCCTCTTTTGAATAAGTGCTTATATTTGCTGATTCTTACTTGATCGCCCACCCTGTATTTGGCCCTTCTTGTTGTTGGCTGGTATCTAGGATAATAAACAGTCCTGATCAATTTTTGCTCATCAGATGAAGTTACTTCAGAGGGTTTCATGTTGATTGTGGAATGGACCGAGTTGTTATATTTATGTAGAAGTTCCGGAAGAATATTAATCCATTTATAATTACCTTGAAGTGTAAATTGTTTATACATAAGATTTTTTAAGGTTCTGTTGAATCTCTCTACAATCGAGGCCTTGAGGTCACTGTAACTCGAGTAATGTTTTATTGCCTGGCTTTTAATAAATTGTTGGAATACAGAATTATAAAATTCTTTGCCATTATCTGTTTGCAAATAGCGCGGAGATCTTCCTGAATGATTGATGATTGTCCTGATGGCTTCTGTAACACATTTTCCAGTCTTGGATTTGAGTGGCACAGCCCAGGCAAATTTTGAAAATGTATCTATTACAGTGAGTAGATACTTGTAGCCCTTGTTGATTTTGCCTAAGTTTTTCAACTGCCCACTTGACAACTCAATCAAGTCGCTCTGCCATAAATCATCTATGCCTTTTGTGACTACTGGGAGTCTCTTAAAATTATGTCTGGCCTGTCTGTGTAATTCATCAACAATAATTTGTCTAGACATAATATGAAAACAAGAATATTGCAACTATGGGGTGTTCAGCAGCTGAGACTGCAGGATTTTCTAAACATAATTTGTCCCCTATTTGTATTTTAAATTCCAGAGAGCCATCATCTTCAGCATAGGCTGTTTCTAATGTATTGGGATCTGTAAAATCCTCTAACTCTACACTGGTGATTTTTGGTTTGTTGTCAGCATTTGTTATTGATAAGGTGGGGTAGTGGTGTGCCTGTGGCTGATGCCAATATTTGATCTTGATTGGTCTCAATGTGCCCCCAACAAAAAACTGGTAATAAAATTGTGCGGGGGACAGCATATATATTTTGCCTCCTGGTGTAAATGGTGAATCATATTCTTTGTTGGGGATGCTGTACAATTCAAGAATTACTGTATGTTTTGGATTCTCGATTATGCCTGTTATTTCTTTTTCTGCTGTAAGCAATCTGCTTGTTACAGATTCAAGGTGCTCATTGATGGTCCTAACAACATCATCATGGCCTGGCTTGATTTTTATGTCCACAGCAAGTCTCTTGTATTGTTGCACAATCTCTTGAAGCTGGGTGGCAAAAACAGACAAAGCATTTGCTTGATTGGATTCCATGGTCCCTAGCTGTTGCTTGATATTAGCTACAATTTGTTGCAAATTTTCAACAACTGCCAATTTTGAATTTTGAGCAGTAAGATCATGGACCTGTCTTCTGATATCCTCAAACAGGGCATGCAGTTCATTAATATGTTGATTGGTTGGTAGAGTGGCCACTGTCTGAGTGAGTTGTTTGATCTCTGCTTGGATATTCTTGATATCTTCTGATTTCAATATGCGATTCACAGCTCTCTTAATATTTTTAAGTTCCTGTGATGTGGGAAGATTTGATACAGTATTTTGTAAAAATTCAAGTGCCAATTTCACATTGTTTAATTCAGAAGCATCAGCCACATTTTGCATAGCATTTTGGAGCAGGGCTATATCTGCCTGAGTGGGTGTGGATTGTTGTAAAATTTCAAGTTTTGTTTGGATATCATCTATCAAGTGATGAAAATGAGATAGCTCAGATTCGGTGTTGAGGTTTTCAAGCTTTGTGATCTGTTGCTGGATACTAACAAGTGTATCTACAATCCCGGGCAGGCGAGATTCTAGTACATTTGCCAAATCACTTTGCACTGCTGCTATTGTACCTTCAAGATAGGTTATGGAACTTTGAATTTTTCCAAAATCTTCATATGTTTCAAGTTGCAGCTTAATATTGGCAACACTCCGAGTTATTGCATTCAAAGCATCAGAAGATGGCAAATTGTTCATAAAATTTTCAAGTGTCTCAATTTTATCTTTAACCTCGGCTATGGCATTGTTCAAGGGGTCTAGATTAGGTATCTGGAGTGATTGAATCTGTTCTTTTAGAGTGGAAATCACTAGATCAAAATCTTCTTGTGATTTTATGCTTTTGACAATTGTTTGGAGCTGTGTCTGGACATTATTTATCTGCTCTTTCAATTGCTGTTTCAATTGCTCAGAGTTGTTAGCCTGGGTCTTAAATTTGGCTTGAAGAGCTGCTACAGCTTCTTCTAAACTTTGAAAATTATCCAATGTTGCCAGGTCAGTATATTTTTGAAGCAGCACTTTGAGTTCAGAATCAATTTTAAGAAGAGGGTCCATGCATTGTGATTGTAAATTTGTAATTTCTAATTGAAGACTGGCATTGAGTGTGGTCTGTAAAGCTTGTAAATCACTTCTTAATTTCTTGACTCTGACATCAAGCATCAGAATCTCATCACTGTGATCTTCATGCCTTGTATGGCCAAATATATCATTAGGCATTTTTGTTTTAGTGGTTATTTATTATAGAGTATCTGATTCTTAATTCTATAAAAAAGGGTATAAGCTTGTCATAAGATCCAGGGACCTCAATATATAAGCAGTCACCAGCAGAAACAGTATATACAGTGCCAGAAATCATGTTTGAGTGCTTCATTCTATAAATATTTCTCCCTACTGAAATCTTAACATCACCCTCAGGGGTTGTAATAAATTGCAATTGACCACCTACAGGTAATTGGTAATGATTTAAATTATTGTTAAATATGTACAATGTTTTGCCTGTTTCATCATCATTATCTGTAAGTATGCTGTTCAGATGAATAATTAACAAGCCACTCAGTTTAGACAGCATATCAGAAGAGGGTTGTGGTGTTGGCAGCTCCATAATAGCCTGTTTTTTGAACCCAAATAAGTTCATAGGCATGTTTATTTATTTCAAATCATGCTCTGTAATTGGGCATTGATTCCCATTTTTCAAATCACAATGCCCCCAAGGTAAAGTATGTATGCCACATGACAAAATGCATCTCTTATCATCATGTGGATCCAGGGCCACTTTTCTTACAATATTTGAAGTCAATAAGTGATCCACACTCTGAATTCTATTTTCTGATGTTCTGATTGAACTCTGGGATTTGAGGCAATTTTCATAATCTTCAAATTGGAGATCTTTTTCAACAGTTACTTTGCCAATGCCCTTGGCCTTTTTGGCAACAGCGCCACTACATGTTTCAAAGGTGTACATCTTGGCACTTAACCCAGCAAATTTCACAATAACATCACCACATGTCTCATCTTTTAACTTGCCAGGCACCTTTTTGTTGTGGGGTTGAATTATTGTATGTTCACTGGTATCAAAGTATTGAAACAATTCAGGCTGTGACATATCTTGATAAACATCTTCTGTTTGAATATCAAGAATAAAACTATCCGTGTCCATGTACAATAATTTTACACGATCACCATAAAAAGGTTTCAGCACATCATAATACAATATTAACATATGTAATTTGGACAATTCCAATATTGCAGCCCCTACATAAATAGGTTTATCAAATTTGATCTTTGTTTTCTTCATGTTGAAAAGTGCCATGTGCTCATCATAAATTCTTCTGTAATTGAAATTAGGCTTTGCAACCAATTTTTTGCTCCGGCTGGGGTCAGTAATTATTTTAACATCGGTATGTTTTCTGACATTTTCAATTGTTTTGCCATATACAGAATTCACCATCAATTTAAACAAGCTCTTATCAAATTGGCTCTTTGCAGATGTTCGAAGCTCTGTATTTGTATCAATGTATGGTTTCAACCATCTTGAGTGCCTGAACCTCAAAACTTTGCCAACTTTGGTCACTTGAACACCATGTTTCATCAGGAACTGGAGGTTTTTGTAATATATGACATAGCCTTGTTTCGGCTCCAGAGTCATCATGAGCTTCTTCTGTTTAGAGCCAGGTGAGCACTGAACCTCGGGAATTGGGGGCAGATCAGAAAATTTATTGTGCAAATCATCAGGAATTGTCAGATCAACCTCTAAGAATAGGCCATATTCACTGTCATCAAAGTCCTTAAGATCTTCAATATTGAAATCTTCAACCCACTCAAGCCCTGCATATGGCAGTTTTTGCATCATGGCATGACCATAGAGGCTGTTTGCATCTACATAGAGTATATAATTTGATGGCCGTGCTGGATCATAATCAGGAATATATTTGTTATTTGCTCTGGCATATCTCTGAGAACATTGCACCATCCCTCCTCTTATACATTTCTCCATAAACAGATACATATCTTGATCGTGGATCAGATCCAATTGCATTTTAGTGTTCAAAAACGTTGCGGCCCATGCTAGGCCCGGGGCACTGTAAAAATATACTGGGTCCAGTTTATAATTTTTCATGGAAGATTTTCTGAATGCCTGCAATATATCAGCTAAGAGGGTGACATCAAGTTTCAAATATGCCATGTGATAATCACCAAATGTCTTGCATTTTAAATTGTTCCACATCAACTGGGCATGGTGATAATCTTCATCACTGATTCCAGATCCTCTGATTTTGCTGTAAAACGCTTCTTGTGGTGGCAGGGAACACTCATCAAATTTAGAAAAATCTGTGACATAGTCATATGGATATACACCCTTCCGCCTAATTAATTTCAGGTCCTGATTTGGAAACTTGGCACGTGTGATTTTGAATTGATCATCAGGTAATTGATTTGCCAGTGTAGGCAGGCCAGCAGGTAAAAATCTGTAAGAATCAAGAAATCTTATGTGAATAGGAACACCATTAACTTTAATTATCTTGCTAATAGATATATATTTCTCATCATTTTCAGCTAAAATATTTAAATTCTGTTTCTCAAACCCCTCGTATCTGATCATATGATGGAAATCATAATTGGATGCTCCGTGGCAAAATATGGGGATAAATCTTGGTCTCTTGATCTGAATATTGCAGCTATTACACAGGGCCATTAAGAATTTACCATCTGTATGAGAATGGTGATGAACCTTGATATTTGTATCTGAAAATTCACAATCACATACCGGGCATTTTTTTGCATTGTTGAAATCTTCAATCTGTTCCTCTGTTAAAGGCAACATGGGCTTTGATATTAATAAGATGTTAGATGCTATGTCACGGCACACATTTTCTATTATATATGCAAATATTTTGATGGCATTTGGTCCCATGTATAAGTATGGCTCACTAGCTACACCATCCCGTACAACCACATAACAAAAGCTGGAAGGTTCATGTTGCTGGTATGGTGTAATTGCAGATTCTTCTGGATCTGGGCTACAGAATGCAAGAGGTTTGAGGTTCGATTCAAAATCACAGACAATATATGCTGGGTGTTCCAACAAGGCTTCAAACTTTTTGAATTTGCAATTTTCACTTGGTTTGGGCATCACCATATGAACAGGTTTATGATTGCCACAGTATTTCAGATGCTCATTTAACTTATTTTTTGCAATTTCTGCACTCTCTTCCCGAACCCCTTTCACCATTTTTTGACCATCAAATTCAGTTAAGCATCTTCTGCACAACTTGAATATTTTTTTATATTTGTCTAGTTGTGTTCTCACTAAAGCTTCAAGATTATGTATCAGAGTATAATGGCGTGTATCATCCCCTTCAATTAAGAGCAGATCAATCGGAATAGCAGATTCATCATCAATTGTACTGATTCTAAGAGGTGCTATCGGGCAATTGCCAGTGGAACAAATAAATACATTAATAGATAATTGCTTGCCATTGATGTGCCTGGCCTTTTTTTCAAATTTATCAATATTCTGAACAGACATTGGATATTCCAAACCCTCCATTGCATCGTCAAAATCATGTTCATGTTGCTTGTAATAAGTTATTCTCTGAGGATCCCTTGAAACTGGATACAAAGCAGCTAATATACACCACAAAAAGCATTTCGCGTCATTATTTTTTATATTGACCACGGCTTTTTTGTTTTTGATATTAGCAGGTAATGGCAGATATGTAGAACCTTTTAATGGG
Organism: Lepisma saccharinum; assembly: GCF_977018435.1. Taxonomy (NCBI): domain Eukaryota; kingdom Metazoa; phylum Arthropoda; class Insecta; order Zygentoma; family Lepismatidae; genus Lepisma; species Lepisma saccharinum. The sequence goes on along the minus strand of NC_139231.1, from coordinate 21,896,966 downwards.
CTGAATTCAGAAATATTAACATATAACTTGTGCGGAGAGCCGCATAGGGTCCATCCAGACTCTTTTGCTGCAAAGTCAGAGTGTTTAGTGTTCAGTTGATCTATCAACCTGCTTATTATTTTGTCCGAATTTGCGTTTGAATAAACCGGTACAGTTTCTGTTATGTGGGGCTGTGTAAATTTTGTGCCATTTGCTTTCTTATATTGTGTAAACAATTTGAGAGACAGCTTATAAGAGCCATTTTGTGCATTAAGAATTGCCTGCAGATCAGAATTTTTACTGTTCAAAAAATTCTTAATGTCACATCTTGGTTCTGATACAAACCGGTGATCTCTTAATTGGCCATTAAAACTGCTACGGATGGGTGCATAGCGTGGCTGTTTTGCTGCTCTGGCATTAACAGGTGCTTCGTGTCTTCTTTTCAGACCAGATGTAGATGGTTGTGTTGATGATTGTGCAGAGCAAGTATCTTTATGTTTATATGTGAAGTATCGCATGTTATATTTTCTATGGCATTTGGGGCAAATTTTTGTGGGGGTTCTGTATTTGTCTGGGTTACAAATTTTTTGGTGTCTGGCCCAATTAGAGCTGGATATATTTTTATTGCACTGATTACAATATTTTTGACTTGGCATTTTTGTTGTTGTTTATTATATACAATTTCCTGGGATTCAAATCAAAATTCTATGCTGGATAAAAAATATCAGTTGGATTCAACACTGTGCTGTGTGTGTGTGTGTATGTATGTATGTGTGTATACACTTAATATTTTTGGCTTTGGTATTTATATACAATTTCTTGGGGTTCAATTCAAAACTTTATACTGGATAAAAATATCAATTGGGTTCAACACTGTGCTGTGTGCGTGTGTGTACGTGTGTATGTGTGTGTGTGTGTGTGTGTGTGTGTGTGTGTGTGTGTGTGTATGTATGTGTGTTGATATTTTTGGTATTGGTATTTATATACAATTTCTTGGGGTTCAAATCAAAACTCTATGCTGGATAAAAAAAGCAGAAATAGGGCACAACTTGGCCACAAGTAGACCGGAAGTAGGCAAACCGGAAGTGGACCGGAAGTGGACCGGAAGTAGACCGGAAGTGGACCGGAAGTAAACCGGAAGTAGACCGGAAGTGAACCGGAAGTAGACCGGAAGTAGACCGGAAGTGGACCGGAAGTGGATATGTGTGGGTGGGTGTGGGTGGGTGTGGGTGGGTGTAGGTGTGTATAGGTGGGTGGCCTAGTTTTAAGTGTAGCCAAGAGGGGCATATTTTTAACAAATTTATGGACAACAATCTCACAGAAGTGCCTTTTGTAAGTATAAACAAATCAATCTGAGGGGCACTTCTTTTCTGAAAAATTCTCTTCCTTTCTGAAAAATTCCCGAGGGCATTTTTTACAAAAATCTTGAATTATGCAGAGTTCCACACTTGAGCAAAAAGCTCATATGGCCATGTTGAGCTTGTTTTAAGTATAGCAAAACTGCTGGAGGGGAGCTCTTCCTTTCTCGCGCTAATCCCACCGTAAATACAACTACTCATGTGCCTGTTCTTCCAATCCAGCCAGTCGGGCGCGAGCAAGAAGTTGACCACAACCAACGTTGTCTTCCCTCATCCCGAAGGTCCGGCGGCGAGGAAGCGAATGTTGTCGGGCAGCAGCTCGCCATTTTTCATAGAACGTTCCGAAGAGGAATCTGGAAGTCGCTTCACCACGTCCTCGTCCGCGTCGATCCAGTTTCCTTCCTCGAGTCCCAGCCATTTGACCAGCAGCTTCTTTCCTTTCCTGCGCAGGACCTTCTCGGTGAGGTACGCGTCCGAATGTTTCGTAATCGAGAGCTCCTACTTGCAGAATCGCCCGTTCAAGACTTCGTCTCTAGCATCATTTATTAGATACGTGTGCCTCGTTCCTGGCATGACCCGAACAACTGTGAAGAGTTCCGTGCTCCAGTTTCTGGTTAAGCCCTTCTCGAACGTGCGGTTGAACTTGCTAATCCTCACCTGGTCACCTATTTTGTATTTCGGTTTCTTGGTTGTTGGTCGGTACTTGGGACAGTAAACGGTGGATATCAATCGGACGTGGTCACGTCGGCAGGTTTCATACGTATCGTACGGAGGACCGAGTTGTTGTAGTCGTTCACGAGTTCCTGTAGTATAATATACAACATGAAAGGAATGTGCTAGTGAAATAAAAAAAAACATCAATATTAATCTAAGTGTAAAATTCAAGTTACCCCAGTACCCAGTTACCCGTGCATTCTCGATTTTTATTTTTATACACAGAAGTATAATCTCAAGACCTGTAGCTCTAGTACAAAAGTCTTAGGACAACGACAATTTAAACTAGGCAACCTAATTTACGCAAGGCGATAATGGGTTGCGTGTAGAGTTAGGCTCAATTTCAGGGTTGCCACATACACAATAGATATTTATGAAATACGCGAAATAAATACAAACAAGTATTATTGTATGAAATTATAAATATATCATCATTATATCGCAAATGACAAAATTCTTTCTGAAAGAAAAAAATATGTTTTCTAGTATTTCATGGCTGATGAGTCTTCAGAAAGGAGAAGAGGTGAGAAGAAACGAAAGGTGACGAAGGAAAGAATAAAGAGAAAACGACAGAAGAGAAGAAAGATAGAACGACAGGAGAAGAGGAAAAGTAGAGGTGAAAAGAAAGAGAGGTAAGACGAGGAGAGGAGAAGTAGTGTGAAGAAAGGAAAAAGATTCGAGGAGAGATGAGGAAAAATTGAGCAAAGTAGAGAAGATGGAAGGAAAACGAGAGGAGAGGAGAGAAGAAGAGGAGAGGAGACGAGAAGAGTGTAGTGAAGAGTAGAGTAAAAGAAAGAAAAGAAGACGAGAAGAGTGCAGTGGAGTCGGAAATCGAAGACAGGAGAGGATATACGAAAAGTGGAGAAGAGATGGATGGAAACAACATGCGAGAAAAGTAGGGAAAGGCGATATGAGATAAAAGCAGAGGAGAAGGAGGGGAAAGAAGAAGGAGAAGAGAAGAACAGAAGGGACTGGACACGAGAGGAGATAAGAGGTAGTAGTTGCAGAAAATATCGTCTTGGCGTCAAGACATGATACATTGATCAAACCATGGACATGAAACATTCAATAACATTTTGAAATGTATTAAAGAATGTATTAGATCGGTGCGAAATGCCTTTTGACTGAGTGCAGAGCAAGATAAAATCTTCCACGTAAGATCTTTCCTTGATTTTACCTGCGATTATATCACTAAAAGCATGAATGTAATTTTATTATTTATACGAATTATCCAATTTTTCACCACTTCTCGGTTTGTTGAAATGGAGATTTTGTAATTTAATATTTCCTCTCCCCCCATCGTTAACTCCAAACTGTATCATTCCATTTCACACGGTGAGGACAATGAACACAATGGGATATGTCTAAAACTTACGAAAATTATCTGCTAACGGAAGGCTTTGAACCTAAGATCATCAGGTTGACAATCCTTTACGGTAACCACTACTCTACAAACTGTAACGTGCATTTAATGTAGCGTTATAATGCATATTACAATTGTATGAGTTGGTTCTGAAAGAAGTAACAGACAGTTAAAGGAAGTTGATCTTGCCAGTTACTCAGCACTGGGCAGTTAAGGTTAGACGCCTTCCTCCACGTGTGAAGGTTGAAACTCGGAGACGGCGGTGGCTTAGCATACACTACTCAAAAGGCAAGGTCTTGGCCATGATATGACAATAATATCAATCACCAGCTGTCAGTCGTGTAGTGTCAATCATATGATATCATCATATGATTAGGTGTCAGTCATCAAGTGCCAATCATCTGATGTCAATCAAGTGATATCATCATATGTCAATAAATGTGACACACATCCAGTGCAGATGTACTTAGAAGGTTACGCATCTAGTACGGATGTGCCTGGCAAGGCCTTTCTTGTAGAAATAGGACAGTTTGCGAAGATAGCCACAAAAACAGGAAAGAACACACTTCTGATTGACAGGCTGAGTAATTAGGCAAGGTCAACAACAAATTACATATACTGAAGATTGGAGAATTAAGCATGTTGTGTGTGTCGGAACTAGGGATGGCCAGATCCGGATCCTCCCGGATCAGGAATCCGGATCCGGTTGGTTTCGGATCCTTAGGATCGGATCCGGATCCTAAAATTTTTCGGATCCGGATCTGCGGATCCGGATCCAGAACTTTCGGATCCGGATCCGCGGATCCGGAATTTTCAGATCCGGAGCCGGATCGAGAACTTTCGGATCCGGATCGAGATCTTTCGGATCCGGATCCAGAACTTTCGGATCCGGATCCAGAATTTTCGGATCCGGATCTAGAATTTTCGGATCCGGATCCAAAACTTTCAGATCCGGTACTTTCAGATCCGGATCAGGTACTTTCGGATCCGGATCCGGTACTTTTGGATCCGGATCCGGAATTTTCGGATCCGGGTCCGTTTTGCCATCCCACATGTGCTTCTTTGGAAAGTAAGAATGTGCTTATAACATATTGTTACCTGCTAATATACATATATATATATAATATACATACACACACACACACACACACACACACACACACACACACACATATATATATATATATATATATATATATAGTGTGTGCGTGCGCGATTTGTAATTAATTAATACACTTAGTAGGGAGGTCTAAGTCTCCCCCTCCGATTTCCATGAAACTTGGCAGGTGTATAGAGCCCCCCCTCAAATGTCAAGATGAGGAGAAATTGAAGTGGGGATCTGACCCCAAAACCACGTAAATATGGCATAGGAAGAAACAGGGGGCATAGGGCCTCTCTATACACGTGTCAAATTTCATGGAATCGGAGGGGGACACAGAGGTCAGATGATTCCCACGTCAATTTGTCATCATCTTGACATTTGAGGCGAGTTTTGCCCCCTAAAACAGTATTTTAGCCGAAACAAAAAACACGTATTTCTTCCTTTGGGCCCCACTATACACCTGCCAAGTTTCATGAAAATCGGAGGGGGACACAGGGGTCAGATCCTTACTTCAATTTGTCCTCATCTTTTCATTTGAGAGGATTTTGCCCCCTGAAACAGTTTTTAGCTGAAACAAAAAAACACGTAGTTCTTCCTTTGGGCCCCTCTATACACCTGCCACGTTTCATGGAAATCGGAGGGGAACACAGGGGTGAGATCCCCACTTCAATTTGTCCTCATATTGACAATTCAGTGGGTTTCGCCCTGTAAAACCGTCTTTTAGCTGAAACAAAAAAAAAAAAAAACACGTATTTCTTCCTTTGGGCCCCACTATACACCTGCCAAGTTTCATGGAAATCGGAGGGGGACACATAAATCAAATGCCCACTTCAATTTGTCCTCATATTGACTTTTGAGGTGGGGTTGCCCTCTAAAACCGTTTTTTAGCGGAAACAAAAAAAACACGTATTTCTTCATTTGGGCCCGTTTATACACACACCTACCAAGTATCATGGAAATCGGAGGGGGACACAGGGGTCCGATCCTCACTTCAATTTGTCCTCATCTTGACATTTGAGGGGGTTTTGCCCCCTAAAACCGTTTTTTAGCTGAAACAAAAAAAAAAAACACGTATTTCTTCCATTGGGCCCCACTATACACCTTCCAAGTTTCATGGAAATGGGAGGGACACAGGGGTCAGATCCTCACTTCAATTTGTCCTCATCTTGACATTTGAGGGGGTTTTGCCCCCTAAAACCGTTTTTTAGCTGAAACAAAAAAAACACGTATTTCTTCATTTGGGCCCGTTTATACACACACCTGCCAAGTATCATGGAAATCGGAGGGGTACACAGGGTCAGATCCTCACTTCAATTTGTCCTCATCTTGAAATTTGAGGGGGTTTTGCCCCCTAAAACCGTTTTTTATCTGAAACAAAAAAAACACGTATTTCTTCCATTGGGCCCCACTATACACCTGCCGAGATTCATGGAAATCGGAGGGACACAGTGGTCCGATCCACACTTCAATTTGTCCTCATCTTGACATTTGAGGGGGTTTTGCCCCCTAAAATCGTTTTTTAGCTGAAACAAAAAAACACCTAATTCTTCCTTTGGGCCCCACTATACTGCCAAGTTTCATGGATATCGGAGGGGGACACTTAGATAACCTCCCTTGTTAGTCTTACACTTTGTAATTATTTAACACTGCATATATTATAATGTTTTATTTTAATTTGTAAAACTGTAACTGTAGAACAATTGTATAATTTTTGTATAACATTTCTATCTTGTTATATGTGTTAAATGTTTCATCCTGGAATGGAATGGCTCACATTTATGTGTGTTTTCATTTCCAATACATTCGAATGAATACATATTCGTTTCAATGGCATTTACAAAATCACTTCGGACATTTGTGCACGAGTGTCTTAGCCGATGCGTAGCAAAGTATTTTAGGAACAACACTTGAAAAAAATTCTTGTAGGACTAAGGTGTGGTAATATTATAATGGGATTGAGATACGAAACTCTCGGATCCGGATCCGGATCCAGATCCGCAACTTTCGGACCCGATCCGAAATTTTCGGATCCGGAACCCTGGGATCCGGATCCAGATCCGAAACTTTCAGACCCGGATCCGGATCCGGATCCAGATCCGTAACTTTTGGATCCGGATCCGGATCCGATTAGATCCGGATCCGGATCCGATTAGATCCGGATTTTTCGGATCCGGATCCGTTTGGCCATCCCTAGTCGGAACGCTGCCCGAGCTGTTTCAGGGTGCAAGTTCAAGGTAAGCTTACAACTGAGTTCAGTGTTGCTGGAGACTTAGATGCTCCTTGTGTAATACCAAACTTAACTGATATGATTGGGTTATAACATAGCTTGGGATTAGGATACTAACAACATAATATTGATTTGCTACATGTTAAATAAATTATATTATTCCGAATTGTGAGTGTCTCTAATGTTCCCTGAACTACTGCCCTTAAGAAATGTCTCTCTCTAAAAGGCGATCCTGAAAGCAGGTAGAAGGAGCTTCCAAATGTGAAATATACATGCAACTCTTCTCCTACATGTAATGTGCAAAAAATTTATAACAAAGAAAAAAAAACGAAGGTACGTGTAGTACGAATCGGCGAAGACATTTAATGGACAATTGCACATGATGAAAACTTTTCAGTCGATATTTGTGAAGGTATCCTTGCATTGAAATCGAGTGGGAAAATAGATAAAATGTGTATGTCTTGAATTGCCACAAATGTAAATAGTTATTTCATTAACTGAAATTGAGAATTACGACATCATATTCTTCTCTCCTAATTCTCTTGAGCTCTTAATCTGGCACATGACTCATTGGCCTAATGCATTTGATGGTACATAAAATTCAGCCATGTTTCGTGTTTTTTTATACGTGGAATATGTGTAACATTTTCGTCACTTCAGTCATTAGAATCACTCATTTTCCAATTGAAATTGACACATCTCATTCATGTTACTTGTCCCAAAAGTTCTAATTTTGTGAAAAAATGAATTCACCACAAATAAAAACAATTCTCTTCAACAACGAAACAAACATGGAGGCTTGCGAACACTTTCCTACTCACCTGATTTGATACGTTTCTTCATGTACATTCGGACCTTTTATGAGAACTTTGTTTGTTTTCCCCATGTATGTGTTTTTATGATGATGTTTTGTGAAACTGTGATTGTTTTTCCAAGAATTAGGCATGTTGACATTTCTTTCTTAAGCCCCACAATGGAATGCTATAAAAATCTCGAGCCAGCCCTCGTTTACACATCGCGCTAAGACGCCAGGGATCCGGGGTTCGAATCCCGGCATGGCCATGTATGTTTCTGAGTGTCTATTCATCAATTTCATTATGTCATCACTCATCCCCATTTTCGAAAAATTGCCAAAAGTGGCACAAAATGCGAAGAAAAATAAAGCAAATCCATCCGTCAATCAATCAAATCGTCACTTTTCTCCAACCTTGTTCCACATGCTTAAGAAGCTACATTGTAAAGCCAGATGTAGAAAAATTCACGTCATGGAAATTGAACATTATCAGCATGGAAACGTTGGCATGTGTTGATGTTTTGTGATTGCAAAACATTATAAATTTACTGGTGAATGTATATTGCTATTTTGAAATTTCTATTCTTCGTACATTTCTTATTTCAAGTATTTTCTCCACAGAGAGGAATGCAAAATTATACCTTAACAGGAAACAATGTCAAGAGAAATGCAGTAAGTCAATAATACGTATATTATTCTAATTTTTGAAAATTTACATTATAATGTATTAAAATGTTAGCAACATAATGTAGAGAATGCAAAATTTATTGGGATTTCAGTATATATTTTCTCTAATGTGCATTTACTTTATATAGTTCAAACAAAATAAATATGTGAATACAGAAATGCAGGATGTACATTATATTTAGTACCATAATAAAGTTTATCTGAAGGTGGGCTTAAATTTAGGGATTATAAATGTGATATAAGGCATTATCATAAGACATCTCACTCTCATTGGAATAGATTCACAAGTTTAAACAGATTAATATTGCTGTAAATATTTTTATAACAGATATTTAAAGTATCCTGCACATGTTATTGATTTTTTAAGTTGTTTTAACAAGTAGAATTAAAATGAAACAATTTTGCATAAATTCGGATGATATGAGGTTCTTTGTATTATAGTATTGCATAAATATTTGAACAACTGAAAAATATTGAAATGTTAAAAAATAATAAGTTCATCTCATTTATTATTTATTTAATGCATAGTAAAGTGACGGAATCTTCTGGGTGTTAACAACCCTCTTGGAAGAGCATTGAAGTAAGTCGTCCATGTCTGATCGAGGAGCGCTTTGTGTATAGACAACCTAACCAACATTGCAATTCTGCGGCTTATATACCAATCCACAGACTGGAAAGAAATGAGAATTTGGGGTAATTGCTACAGTGTTGGTTAGAGTACGCAGAGCTTTCATCAAGGAGACCTAGACTGAATCCCGGCCAAGCTCAATTTTTTTCACATTATCTATCAGTGAAGAAAAATATTGATTTCCATACATCTTGAGGAAAGGATACACATCAAATTTGATACTTCAATTGTCCTTTCATTCTTCTCTATCACGATGGAATATAGAGGCTCCCTAGTAAGGCGATGGATAAATTAAAGAAGGTCGTGAGCTCACACTTTGAGAACATTTATTATATAACTTTTACATTACATATTATATTACAATATTTATTATTTTTTAATGAAAATATTAGACTATGTGTCACCATACCCCTAACTAGGAAATATATGGACTTCACGAGGCAGCACCGAGCAGTGGCAAAAATATGGATCGGAGAACTCTTTGGTAGTTGTGAAGAAACTGTAGATGAGATTGCAAACATAGTGTTAAATTATGCATCTGAAATTTGAATTAAATGTAACATGATAATATATTGTCTCATTATTTTGGAATGTAGAATTAAAACTTCCGATTGTCTTTCTTTACTTATATAAGAGTGGGCTGTAGGTAAACACAACATAACGTTAAATGCGATGTATTGTTATTTAAAACTCCTGTATTAGATTAAGATTAAGTCTTTCTTTCTTCCAGATAAGGTTGTCAAGAAATTATGCAAACAAAATTGTAAGTCTTATGCCCATTATATATATTTTTTAATCATATAACTTAAAAGTTTCACATTCAGTGTAATGCAAATGAATATTCGTTGAAGGATATATATTCATCTGCTTAATTTAAAATATCCGAAGTTGTATCATATCCATTACGGAAGGTCATTGTCTTCCTCTGTCATCCAGAACTCACATTTTTATCACTTCATAGATCAATCAACCCATCATCCATTTATTTCTCTCAAAGTAACAGGGTTGCGTGTAGATTTAGGCTCAATTTCAGCGTTGCCACATACAGAAAATATATTTGAAAAATGTAATAAAGGAATAAGAATATGCGTTACGTATTTTTAAAAAAAATTATTCAGTATTACATCGCAAACGACAAAATACTTTATGCAAAAAGTAGAGTTCCCGTACTGAAAGGATTAAATCGATTTGTTACTCTTGATCGCTGATTAATGTACACAAAAGAAAGTAAGAGAAGATGGAAAAAGAGGAGAGGAGAGGAAAGATGTGGAGATGAGGCGAAAGAAGAAAAAGAAAAAGAAAAAGAGGAGGAATGAAACTAGAGGATAGACGAGGAGACGAGAAGAAATTAGAAGAAATGAAAAGGCATACCAGGGGGAGAGGAGGATGAGGGAGACGAGAGGAGAAGAAAAAGACGAGACGAGAGGAGAGGAAATGAGGAGACAAGAAGAGAGTAGTGGAGAGTAGAGTAAACGAGAAGAAAGGAGATTAGAAGAGGGGAGGGGAGAAGAACGCTGTGGAGTCGGGAATCGAGGACAGAAGAGAAGATAAGAAGCATGAAGAAGAATGATTTGGGAAGAAGAGGAGAGAACAGGAGAAATTTGAGATAGGAACACAGGAGAGAAGTAACAGAGGAGAGAGGATATAGAGGAGAGCAGAATGTAGAGGAGAGCAGAATGTAGAGGAGAGGAGAATGTAGAGGAGAGGAGAATGTAGAGGAGAGGAGATGAAAATAATATGAGGAGAAGGAGGCGAGAGGAGAGAAGATTTAGTTCGTTAAAATATTATCTGAGTTTCAAGAATTGATGCAATGATCAGATTCTCAACATGAAACATTCAATAACGTTTTAAATGGCATATTCTTGGCGCGAAATGCCTTTTACTTGAGTTCAGAGCAAGATAAGACGTATACATCCCTCGAGTTTTGGGATCGAACCTAGGCTATGGCTTGGGGTAAAACCTCTGAGAACAACTGTAACACGTAAAGAAGCAAAGGGGCTCGCTCCTGTGAAATGAGGAGAACACTTAAACATTCGAGCTTAACACTTCGATTGATTGGTCTGGCAGGGTCGTGAGATTAATAGATAGGGGATAAAGAACATTCGTTTACCTCTGGTGTCTTGTAACGTTGATGGTCTCGTTGATTGAGTAGACAAGGCGCGGTTCTGAATTAAATTTCTTTCGTTAGGCAACTCCCGCGGTAACTCCTTAAGTAACAATTGCTAATCAGACAATAATTCGGAGGCAACGACTGTTAACGCGATAACTTTCTGGTTACAACTGGAGCGAGAAATGTTATCTCGAACTATTTATGCGAGATTCGAATTTCCGATCGTTAGAGCCGTTGGTCTGCCGTTAACGATGCTTTTAGCATACAGCTGAGTTTACTTATTTTTCGTACGATTTCCGGTAGATTCGCGTGTCCGCGAAGTTTTCAAGATCCGCTGAAGATCACTGGTGTAATATGCTTTTAAGAAGCTACCTCCAGCGCTTCCGCCGGACCCATTTGCGAATTGATTAGACTATCGAGTTATGACCCCAGGGGTCCCGGGTTCGAGTCACACCGTCGGCCTAATACGAAGATCTTAGGCGTGAAATTTCCGATTTTACCTACTATTACACCACTAACATTACACCCACACCCCCTATACGCTTTCATGGCGTGATGCTAAGCACAGGGGAGCACTTTACTTTTTTTATTACACCATTAAAAACATGAATATAATGTTGACATTTATAACAAGTTCCCAACCCTTCAACACCTCCGCCAAGGCCTCAGTTAGTTGAAATGGAGATTTTATTCTTTGGTATTTCATCGTTAATGACAAACAAAATCATTCCATTTCACACGACGTGGAAAATGAACATAATGGGATATGACTAAAACTTACGAATATTTTCTTCCCCTGGAGGGGTTTGAACCTACGACCGCTAGGTTGACGATCATTAACGGAAGGTAGCCACTACCCTACGAGCTTCGGATGCTTTCGTTAAACCATAAAAGAGACAGAGAAGCTGACCAATGTGAAGTGTACATACAACTAACCTCCTACATGCATTGTATAAATAACATTTGGTTGTAACAAAGGAAACGAAGGTAGTACGAATCGATGTAAACATTTAATGGAGATTTGTACATGGTGGAAATTCCATATTTGCACCATATTTAACTGGAGTGAATAAAGGGTAGAAATTAGTATGTGCTGAATTACCACAAATATACGTAAATTGTCTAATCATTATTTTTGTCAATATCTTTGAATCCGTATAAAATTAGCATAAGAATACCATACCATACAATCTTCTAACCATAATTTTCCATATGAAAAATGTCCATCGGACGTTCATTTATTTGTATTCTTTTTTAAAGAAAACCCCGATACAGAACACTATAGCCATGTTTCACTGCTATGATATATAAAGTCGTGACGTTCTTGTTTAATAAAAAATGTTTAAAAAAGAACAATTCGTAGAGAGGATCGAATCTCGGAATTCTAGTATTCTGGTCAAAGGAAGATTTAAGATTAATATGGAAGAGAGGTAAAAGTTGAAAGAGAATGGGGATTACAGGAAAAAAGAAGGAAGATGTAAAGAAGATAAAGAAAATAGAAAAATAAGAAAGAGAGGAAAGAAACGTAAGGAAATAATTAATTGAGAGACGGGGAAAAATGGAAGGTAGGATGAGAAATAGAGTGAATAGAATGAAATTTTGAAAAAGAAAAAAATAGAAGAAGGACGAAAGAAAGAAGCGAGTCAAAGACACTTTACGCTGCTATTATATATAATGACTTAAAAGTTTTAGTGGAATATTCACTCTAAGGTAACTTCCTTTTCTTCATGCATAGGTATATAGGAATTAGTGTATTGTTTTCGTCGAAGAAATGTTGAGAACATTTGTTTATAATTTTGAAAATTGAGGCCCAAGGTTCAAACCTTTGTTTATAGGGTTGGATTTTGCTACCTAAGATGTTGAAGACCCATCCTCATCGTAGCGAGGTGTAAAATAATAAGAAAAAAAAGATGCATGAAGAACAACATTTTTGTGTTTAAGATGTTCCAATATTATTTTGTTTTACATGGATCAGCTGAGACCACTATCAATATCACAATCAACCACATCTCAATAGGCATCTTAAATGTTACACCATAAATCACGTATTACTAACTGGATACTTTAATCAGTAAGCTATTCGTTTGTCAGGTAATTTTACTAAAACGTTTTAATGTTGAGATAGTGCCTACTTTCCCCACCTCTGATGAAATCTTTCATTCTTCACATTCTATTTTATATTCGTTTCTTGTTACTTTTCGTGAGTCTCCGTTATCGCACAACACGATTTCGACTTCTTGTTCTAACGTCAGAAGCGGAATGCGTACGTTGTTAGGCTAGGTCTGTTAGGTTTGGTTCTCTTAGAATAAATACACTAAAAATGTATAATGCTAAGAGAAATAAACCTGACAAGTCTAACCTAACAACTTAGGCATTTAGCCTAACAATGAAAACATTATGCAGTGACGTCAGAACGTAATAATGGAATCGAGTTGTGCGATAAGCGAAAATCATTTTTTCCCATCACTTGCTCTGCTAGGTGTAGTTCTGTTTGTCGACGCATGGTGTTTTGAGATAAGAAACGGACATCAATTGCGTGACTCACGTCAAAACGCATGTAAGCCAGACTTTCAAATCTGGCTGCCCTTGAAGACCAAGGCATGCTGTTCACTTGTTTCTATATGCGAGTGCTATATAAATACAGATTCTCTCAAACGAGCAAGAAAGAAAATTCGACCCGTGTTCTACTGTAGTTTAAAATCAAGACTAAAGTTCGCGATTGCAAATAACCCGATTAACCTACCTGAGCACAAAGTGGACAAAAATAAATTTACAAAACGATTTTAAAACTATTCTCCAAAACTTCACGAATGTTTCCTCGCTTTCTTCCACTGTCTACGTGAATGCCAGAAAATCACTATTTCATAATAATCATTTTGTCATTTTTGTTGTTTTAACTATATTAAGAGAATGTATATGAATTGAAAAGAAATAAGAAAAAGAGGAACAACTGGCCTTAGAAATTGTGGTACTTTAACGAAGAAAAATAAACGATTCCATCCGGCATCTTAACACATAGCCCAATCGGGCAAACAAGGTGTAATTTTATGAATCCTCATTTTCTTTCTTGTTCATGGGTTTACACATTTTTTGTAGTTTGCGAACGTTCTCGCACACGGTATAATTATTTCGTATATTTTCTTACTTAACAATAAATGGATTTCAAAAGATTTTTTTTGATACGAGATTTTTTCTCAGTGCACCAGCATTTCGACGATTGCAGTATCGCAGAAATGTGCAAATCTTCATTAAATGTTTACATTGATTCGTATTATCTTCGATTCCTTTGTAACAACCAAGTGTTAATTATACAATGCATGTAGGAGGTCAGTTGTATTGTATCTACACTTAACGCTGGTCAGCTCCTTTCTCTTTCAAGCATTAACGAAAGCATCGGAAGCTCATAGGGTAGTGGCTGGTTACCTACCGTTTAGGATCGTCAACCTAGCGGTCGGAGATTCAAACCCCTCCAGTGGAAGGAACATTTCGTAAGTTTTGGTCACATTATATTGTGTTCATTGTCCACGTCGTGTGAAATGGAATGATTCTGTCTGTCATTAACGATGAAATACCAAAGATTAAAATATGCATTTCAACGAACTGCAAAAGGTAAAATATTGAAAATCTCAAGCGGAAGATCTAATCTTGTTCTGAATGAAATTAAAATGCATTTCGTTCCGAGAACATATTAGATTGTAATTTTAGAATGTTATTGATTTTTAATGTTAATAATCTGATCATTGCATCAATTCTTGATGCTCAAACAATATTTTCTCGAACAATTTCTACTCCCCTCTCGCGTAATTCCCCTTCTATCCTTTTCATCTCCTCTTTATATACCTCTCCTATGTTTCTTCTCTCATCTGTTCGTACCTCATGTTTTTCTGTTCACTCATCTTGTTCCCATGTCATTCATCTCCACTTCTCATCTCTTCTATTCTGTCTTCGATTTCCGACTCCACAGCGTTCATCTCCGCTCATCTTAGCTTTCTCTTTTCATATCGTTTAATCTACTATCTACGCCTCTCTTCTAGTCTCCTCATTTTCTTTCCTCATCTCGTTATATTTTTAATTCTTCTCTCTTCTCCTCTTTTCTCCATCTTCCTCCTCATCCCCTCGCACACACTTTATTTTCTTCTCCTCTTCTCTTATATCCTCTCGTTTATTCCCTCCTCTTCGCTTCCTTTCCTTGTTTTGCCTCCTCTTCTCCCTTTTCCATTCTTCTCTTACTTCATTTTGTGTAGACTCATCACCGTTCAAATAGTAATAAACTGATTTAATCCTATTACTACGGGAACTCTACTAGTCTCATAAAGTATTTTGTCATTTGCAATGTAATACTGACTTTCTTATATTTTTGAGTAGGTAACGCCTTTTGTTATTCCTTTCGTACATTTCACACATATATTTTCTGTATGTGAAAGCCCTCAAAATGAGACTAACTCTGCTGAGACTAACTCTGCACGCAACCCACTAACGACTTGCGTAAGTTGGACTGCCTAGTATAAAATGTCTCTTTCCTAAGACTTTTGAGAGACGCTGTACAACATTACCACAAAGACATTCGCTCTTCAAATAAGCCACATGCACACAACATACAACACTAAACATTCGAGGCAAGAGGGTGTAATTCCCCCCTCCCGACTTTTTGCCCACGCGCCTATACCTCTTAATGCTAATAAAGCCTTGTCGAACAAGAGAAGGTGAACTATCCTTTGAAACTCTCCCCTTAATACTGGCACCCTGTTCATGGCCAGTAGTGCCGCTTAAAACCATTCAAAGTCCTAACACAACACAACAAAAGCAAGGAAGACACTTCGGTGAGGCGTGACACATACAGGGTGTTTCTCAAGCCTTTTGCATTGATCGGTGAAGGAGAAGTTATTCCCAAAATGGGCTTAAATTCCAACACTCGAGGCGTACAAACTGGCCACAACATTTGAATCATTGGAAGCAAAAATACACGTTTTGAAAGAGGGAAAAAGTTTTTCTGTTTTCGTTTTCTTATTACATACATTAGTACGTATGTACGTGTTTACGAGCAATTGTTCTTCGAACATTTGTAATATCTAAACACCCCATCAGCAAAAGGATGTTTTTAAAGTTAGTTGGACCTATCTTTTCTGCTGCACAACAATGGTGGTAATTAGGGGAATCTGCTGCAAATCGGTTAAAAGTCATACGTAGAGGCATGCATATTTTGTTTTTGACAAAAACACGAAATATGAAATAACACAATGTAATGTTAATTTCTCGTGTTTCGGAAAGGTGTGAAGTGCGTTTTCTTACCCTCTCTTGCACTTTCTTTTGTCAGGAAATGATGCGAAATTATCTGGAAAATGCGAAAAAATACTGTTAAATATTAAATTAAGTGCTTATTTACTGACACGACACTGAAGTTTGAATTATCCTGCAAGTTATGCAATTCACTTAAAATTAATTAATTTTGCTGTAAATATTTGAGAAACAAAAGTGGAACCTTTATACATGAATAAACCAAAAATATGTGCCTCTAGTCATAGGTAATGCGGGAGTGCATACACCAGAAATTTAAAACCCGTTCGCTGACCATTTTACTCAAAATATCTACGTGAAATTTTAAAATGATCGTTTTTGAGCAAGAAAGAAGAAACAAAATGTTGATAGTACAAATAAGAATTCTAAAACTTTTGATTTTCAATCAGCTATGGTGCGTACGTCTTCTTCATTTATAAAATATCTTTATCCATATTCAAGTAGGGTTTTGTGTTATATCTCTTATTAGTATGATCGAAACTAATTACATCAGTATGACAAACTACGTTGTCAGAAGCCAACATATAATGACATTTTCTGGTACGAAGTAGGCTATATTTTAACATGATTATGCAAAACCATATTAAGAAAATTATCAGGTATCTTAAATCAATATTCACTCACATACTTTAAACATCTATGTAGGAGGGAAAGTGATCACAATAAGTATTCTTCTGCTCATCACACATGCGATGAATCTAGAATCAACAAGGATGTTTATTGCCATTCACCATGATGCAGTTTATCAAAAGGGTATCCTCCTGAAGTTCCTTTTGGCAGTGATTAGGTAATAGAAGTCTCTTCGGACTTACAAACTACATACATATGTATGTAGATGTACGAAAATGCATTTGATGTGATCTTTTTTCTTTAGGTTCATCTCAACCTGATAAGGATAAGTGCAAACAAGAATGCAGTAAGTTCTCAATTGTTTCATAATTCATCTCATGTGCAAGAATTTATAAAATAATATAATTATATTGTAAGTCAACTTGCATTACATATATGTATGTATGTATGTATGTATGTGTGTATTACGTACATGCATATTGATAATCATAAATTATAATCTTGGTGTGTCCTAACCCACCCAGAATAAAATATTGTTTTGATACTCCTATTATTGCATCGTATCAATCCAACTTCTTAGGCATATACAGAAAGCAATTGATTGATCCACCATACGTTGCGAGATGTATTTGCCAAGGAAGGCTTTAGCTTCCATCCCGAGTTCGATACCTGGTGGAGTCACTTAGTGATTCGGATCCCACTTTAAAACTTTAGGTTCAGTCCCTATTAACTTTACTGTGCACAAATTCGACACCAAATCAATCAATCAATTTAGCTTCCTTTTTTATAGAATAAATCGGAATGTAGCCGCAGAAAGACAGAAGCCAAAGCAGAAACAATATGTTGTTAAACGACAATTTCCCCTGGCAGGCAAATTGAAAGTGTGGGGTTTGTAGATTGTATTGGGTTTCCAAAGCATCCTAATTGCGCTTTGTAGTCCCGTGTGCTGCAACCAAAAAACAATAAATTCTAAGTTACCCAATTGCCTGATGCTTGCAATAAGGAGTTGTATTTTCGCTCCATGTTCGTACCCATGGTTGAAAAGAATCCAAGGGAAATACATGTTTTCGCAGCGCTCAAACTTGTAAAAAGCCTAAAGATTATCACTTTCTGGTACGTACTTTTCGCAATTGATCTGCACCAACCTTCGGAAGTTAACCTTGCCGACCGCCATTGCTGTCGCTTTCGCTCGCCACGACTACAACTCCAATGACCTACGTGAGTGACCGTATATTCGTATGAGTGAATCTACATTGCAGTCAAATTTCGTCTATCCGGGAAGAAAGAAAGATCCTCTAAAATCCACCCACGGGATGAAGGTTTCCTTCCCTTTTGAAACAAAAACTCTGATCCATGTTTTTATTTGGAAACACTGAATACCTATCTTGCATTTCCCATTGCTGTCGTCAATTCTGTACTATTTTGCTCCGTTAATATATACTATTTAATAATAATAAAATTAGTTTACATTAATTCTTTCTGTTAATAAAACATTAAAAATGGAGTATACCTGTAATTAAGTGTGAATATATTTACATCAATTGAATAACACATTTTGAACTTTCTTTTTAAAATAGAAGACTGGTAAGTCAACATTTATTAATACATAGCATATTTTAAAGGAAATGCATTTTTTTGAAACCTTTAGATGTTTGTATCACAGGATCAAATAGTAAAATATATACAAGTTATTTATAATTGCCAAAAATAATATTTGCTTTGTAATATAAGTAATATGATATCGTTCCCACCGTTCATGTACATTTCAAAGGGAATCAGAACCTGTTGATAATAAATATACTAAAGCAGGTTTAATTGCACACATGCTATTGTAAAATCACGAAGTAAGCCAGAATTCATTTCACAAAAAACTTTCGATTCTTAAACAAACTGAACAGATGTGATTTACCCAAATTTGACTTAAACCACCACTGTTTCCATAACACCATCTTCTAGATTTGGTGCACTTTTTCACATCGCGAGAACCTTAAAAGATTCTCCTCCACAGAAAGAGCACATAGCATCAACATCATCATCGTCTACTTTATCGCAATCATTCGTGTTTAAGAGCTCAGGTTCATCGACGTTTTCTTACGAAGAATGAAACAGGTACTTCTTGCTAGATGCCGGGTGAAACATTCTGTAAAAATCAATATGCAACTATTAGAGACTATATCTATTACTGCTACATAAACATATTACAGAATCCTGTGACATCTTGTGGTGTAGAAAAATATTAATTCTAAAATCCTTAGAACAAAGAAATTCGCGATAAATCACAATGAAGCCAGATGTTATACCGTTCACTGAATAGATAATCAACTCTTTGGAGTTGGTTCCACTAAAAGTTGAGTATGGGAGAATGGAATATGGTGAGGGGACGATATTTGATTGCTTTCCCTTGTACATCAAATCATGTCCAACAAAATGTCAACACCATTTATTGGGTTTACGTCCCATACGAAATTCAGATAACAAAATTAGAAAAGGCACCAACACATTTCCACATACGGCAAGAAAAGAACAAATGTCCGTTTTTAAATTTCACTGTAGGGACCTCGTTTTGACATTACAAACGCAAAAAAAAAAATGCATATTTTTACTCACAAATTTCACAGTCACATTTTCAAAATTTCTATATTAACATACTGTCGCACCAATGCCTAAACCAGAATATTTGCAAAATATGTCTTTCTCAACCAGTGCTGTCTCCGATTCCTCTTTGTTCATATATTCATATGCTGACTCATTCGACCTAATAAAGAGTCATAAGTAGGTACACATAGAACTGATGGCAATATTTAAAGACATGTAAAACCTGATTTATTTTCATTACATGAAGTATTAAAATCAATTTATCTGATATTTCGTAGTTTATGCAAAAAGTCGCATTGTTCAGAAGTTGTGATAATTGAAATTCCGTTTGTAATTTGAGAAAAGAGTGCAGCTTGCCCGGGTCTTTTGTCTTCCATTCTTTCCGTATATGTTTATTTGAAGAAAAAAATACGATAAACCTATAAATTTATGAAGTTATAAAATCTGAACCTAGTATGTAATAATTAATTTGTTTTTCGTTCACTTCGTAGTGAATGTATTTGCAATTATCCTTTAAAATGTCGAAATAACGCAATAAGAAGTGTCAAAGGCTAAGCATACAGATAATAATAATATTTATTTTTATGTTACAGGAGTAAAGAAGCCAAACAAGTAAGATTCTTATTAAATAAAATTGAACAAACATTGACCAAAATATATTCTTATTGTATTGACACTAACATTTATTGTCTAAAATTTGTCACAATCATAGATATGACGACGTACGTGCTTCAGTGGTTAGTACAGCACGCTACGATTCAAACGGTCTGGGTCGAATCCCGGGCTTGGCATGGAATATACTATCCCTTCATCAGTTTCATCAAATCATAACTCATGCTCATCTTCATGAGTAGCCAAACTTGGCGGAAAAGCGAACAAAAATTAACGAAATCAATAAACAAGAAATAATTACAGATAGACCACAGTTAACGTTTTAGTTGGCTCCACCCTTAAAGCCCAATCCTGTTGCAAAACATAGACTTGAATGGAGTTTAGGAGTGAATGTAAGAATGAAAAAAAACAATAACTTGTTAATTAAATGTGTCTGTATCAGTAATTTCATTTGGCAAATACGAGACTGCATTTAAGTACCGAGCCCTTCTGTAAGAAGACATTGGATTTGCAAAACACTTTTTCAAATATAATTTTTTCTGTATCTCTTCCGTACCAACTGAACAGAAACAACATGCATGCCTCAAAATTTGCCCTTTTACGATATGAGGACAGTGATACACTCTCATGATGTGTTTAGAAACATGTGTGAACCGCCACCCTGTCCAGTAGGACATAGTAGTGATAAGAACAAAGGATAAAATTTCGAAATGGAAGGGGTCTCAGTTTTTCCTTTCCATCAGGGCAGATTGCCCTCTAAATACTTTTACGCTCAGACAATGTCTTCCTTTAACGCTAACCAGAATAGCCGAAAAAATCAAAACAATTGACGGTTTGGAGGGTTTTGGGTCACGCATACTCGGCCTATAGGACACTATATCCGAACTATCGAGTACTTTCTGTGTCCTAAAGAATAACGAAAGCCATCTGGTATAGTTCATCAAAGGAAGAAATAGAGCCAAGTACCGAACCGAAAGAATAGAAACTTTTCGAGTGTTGCGGGTATAGGTCCACAAACATATCTCTGCAGCGATCGGTGCAGCACAACCCAAGAACCAGTGTGCTAATCTGTTCGATAGAAAAATCTCTACAGTGCTCAGAGGCATAATTTCGTAGAACAAGGAAATTAGAGGACTCAGCTCTATCTAAACGTTGAGATTTAAACCCCATATATTATAACAAGGACTAGGATTAATATGTGCTAACAAGCAGTGACGGCGCCAGCCGGAAATAAGTGGGGGGCTAAAGATTTTGGAGTCAATTTCTCGGGGGCTAACATATACCAGCTAAAAGGTAGCTATTTACGTAAAACTTTTCTACGGTATATTTTTACCCGTGAGATATTTTACAGTTAGATTAAAAGATAAATCACTGCGTTTTGCTCCATCACACACAAAAGTAATTTTAGGCACGGATCTTTCATGTCATGTAAAATGCAATAATTCTATTGTTTCTTCCAAAGTAATTTTTGAGTGGAATAATATCACAGACTTACAAATTACTATTTATATAAACATTACAAAATACGTCTTAAGAGCTACGGAAAAATGTATAAATATAAACATAAAACTATTTCTATGTAAAGAGTTTGAGTACTTTTTTTTGACTAAAATGAGAAAATGAAACACATTAAGGACCGGTTGTATAAACATCACTAACTGGAGATCAGATTTGATCTACGATCCGGTAGTGAGTTCAAGCTTCTGTCATGTTGCATAAAGCTAACTGTCGATTTGTCGATCTTAGATCAAATCCTGATCTTGGGTTAAAGAAATACGTTTGGCAACGTGACAAATCCAGACATGTCGCTAGTGTGCCTGTGATGTTGCCAATTGTCCAACACTGAACAGAAAACATTTTAAAGTCGGTTTCGGAAAATGCATGTATTTAATATTTGAATAAAGAATAAATCTGACGTGCTGGATGTAGTATATATTCGAACATGTTGCACATTTAGTAAAATCACGTAAATATGATACTAAACGACCAGTTATTGCTAGTGCACGTTCCACATGGATGATTTGTCCTTGACAACGAAAGCAACTATCGGTTCTCGGTTGCAAATGGGAGAAAATATGCTTGCATAAATAGATTATTTTTAAAAATATGTATTTATTTTTAATTCTATAAAGAGATATAACAATTTCCTTATACTCGGATTTGGAGCTTTTGTTCATGTAAGGAGATGATTATACGTATTTATTTTGTGATTACACGACAACATGTTACAGGTGGACCATTAGTTCCTGTAAGTAATATACGGAATTTTCCTTGCACTTGTATAGCCTACGTTGTGAAATGTAAAATGTGTTTGCGTTTTCCCGAATGGAAATAAATATTGAAACAACAGTGACGCTTGTCATCTCGGATGTAAATTATACACAAAACAAATAATATTCGAAATAAAGTATGTGTAATTTATATATCTGGAGAGATAGCTTTACCAACTAAAATGCAACGTGCTCTGTTCATAAAGCAGTAGATATATACACTACAACCAAAGTTACATGATCTGTTTCATTCAGTGGACAACATTGAATTGCTGTAACACTTGGTTGGATGCAGTAAAGCGAAATGGTGATATTTTTATGCTCCCTCTTCATCCCAACACAAGTTTTACAATGATATCATATCAACAAGAAAATGTAAGAGGGTCTATTTTCGGTTTGTATCAACACTCGATTGTTCTCAAGTTATCGTGCAATTAAACAATGTTACAAATTTCAAGAAAAAAATACAGGTATTTCAAACAGTAAATAACAATAACACTCGATATATGGAAAGAAAGAAAATGGAAGAAAGATTTATCATTGTTCACGTCGTTGTACATGTTTCTTCTTTTATTATTATGGAGACAGGATTTTATGAATTGATTCTCCAGTCTTGCCGCATACTTTCACTTGCAACACATTTTACAAGCAAATATTCATTAGTACAGTCATGTTACAACAGCTGATCTACGGTCAATGTCTGCTGATCGGAGAAAAATCGCGGATCAATTTTGATCGCAGATCGCAGGGACTGAATCTCAGTTCATCTTTTATACAACACAAAATCGGAGTTCAGCGTGACTACAGATCAATTTTACTGGCTAATCGAGGATCAACTGTTTTATTCAATGGGAGCTAAGAAATACGATAAGATACGTATATTTTCATGAGCAGGTACAACCTTGTTTAATTCCAAAGATTTTGCAAACTCTTTCTCAAAGAGAGAATAGACAGAGCACTCACTCAACCTGCCAATTCGATTACAAAGATAACACCTGATTTGCTGCAAACAGCCGTTGATGGCGGTATCTATGTACATTTCAATATATTATATTATATTCATTGCACAAACAAACTGGTGAAGTCACTAAATTCTTCTTGTAAAGGTGAGCTGCGGCGATAGTGTGATTTAACCTGCAGTGCATTATAGTTGTGAGGGAACTCCGGGAGAGTTGAATCTGTTTAAACCAACATTCCTTTGGAATTCTTTCTTGTATAGAATAGTAGGCCTTACCGCATTGAGTGCCAGTATTTGTCCACAAGCTTTGCCAGTCAGTAAATAGTATTTTTCTAGTGTGTGATTCCAAAACTACGGACGGAATCTTTATTGAAAGCGGCCGTTGGATTGTTTGATTAGCTGCATATTTTGCCAAAGTATCTGCTATATTGTTCCCTTCTATTAAAGAATGTCCAGGTGTCCAAATAAAGTTGATATCATATCCCAATCTCGTTAATTTCAGTGTGAGTATTCTTATGTTAACAATGTACCATTCCGTATGACATGACCATGATGCAAACTGTAAAGAATTTAGCACAGAGGCTGAATCGGTTGCAATTAGAACTGAATTTAACTTCTTCTTTTGTACATAAAGCAATGCCTGTCGTATTGCAAAAGCTTCTGCAGTGTAAATGGACAGATACGATGGCAAAGGAAAAATTTTGAATTCTGCAGAATTATCACAGTAAAATGCTGCTCCTGTTTTTCCAGACGTTGATTTTGAAGCATCTGTATATATGTGATATTCACATTGTAATTTTGAATGTATGTAGTCTTGATATATATTATTTGAAATTGTAGGGATTGTTTTCCTGAAAACTCTACTTGGGTAGGCAGGAAAATGAATCCTCATGGGAGATATCATATTAAAGTAGTCTGTCATGAAGCATGGTGCATTAGATAAACGAATAATATTAGCTTGAAATTTATTAATGTCCTTATAAGCATAATATAGTATAGGTAATCTGGATTTATATTTTGCTGTACGTCTGTTGAGCATCAAAGAGTCTAACAATTGAAGTTTTGGTATGATCGGAGATGTCGTGTTGGCAATTTTCTTAAGTAAAAATTTGCTCGCAAGATATTTAACTCTAAGTTTGTATGGTGGATCTCCCACTTCTACGAAAGTTGCTTGTTTTGGAGTTCCTTTCCAAAGGCCATAAATCCTGGATAAACTGCTATATTGGATAGAAGATAGCGTGTTAAAAGCCCAACTTAAATTATCATTGTACATAAAGGAACCATACTCTAGTCTTGAGTTTAGCATCTGTTTATGGATCTGATGTAATAATTTAGGATCAGCACCCCACTTTTTCTTAACTGTCAACATTTTTATTATGTTAAACACTTGAGATCCCTTACATTGTGCCAGTTCTACTTGTGACTTCCATTTAAGTTTTTCATCTAATATAAGTCCCAAAAATTTATGGCTTCTTTGTTGACTAATAGTTTTTCCGTTTATATTTATTGATATGCATGAATGAGATCTCTTCTTATTAAAAACTACCACCGAAGACTTATCTGGATTTACTTCAATTCCATTGATATCACACCATGATGATAATTCATCCAGAGATTTTTGAATTTTTTGAGCACCTTCTTGAATATTTTTACTACTAGTGTATATAACAATATCATCTGCATATTGTAATAGACGAGTGTGTTGAAGAATTTTTGAGCCTAAATCTGCCGTGTACATATTAAATAGCATAGGACTCAGCACTGCGCCTTGTGGTAGACCTTTATGTGTATAACGTGCGGTGGATAACTGTCCTCCATATCGAATGTACAACTTACGTGCCAATAATAATCCAAGAATACTTTTTATAAAATTACGTGGAACGTTCATTTTCCCCAATTTTTGTAACAGTATATTTGGAAGGACAGAATCATAGGCGCTACTTAGATCGAGAAAAACTACGATACAAAATTCCCGCCGTATGAAAGATAGTCATATATCTAAAATTAGTGTCGCTAATACATCTACTGTTCCAGTTTCTTTCCTAAATCCCATCTGATGTTTCGGTAATTTCTGATTATATTCGACCCACCATGTGAGTTTGTTCAGTATTAAGTGTTCATATAATTTAGCAAGGCATGATGACATTGCAATAGGTCTATAGTTCGTATGTATTCCTGATTGTTTACCTGGTTTTAATATGGGTATTATCACCACTTCTTTCCACTGTGATGGAATTTCTCCACTATTCCATATTGAATTGTATGTATTTTGCAACATTTCATATCCATTCAAAGGCCAGTGTTGAATACATTCGTATGTAATGCCATCTAAACCCGGAGACGTTTTCTTTCGTTTATGAACAACATATTCTAATTCATCCATAGTGAATAGCGATTCTAACGTGGATGTTTCTGGATATTTCATAGAGTTTAACAATTGACAAAGATTAGTTTCAACCGTATCTGGTGTCAACTTGCGGTGAAATTCTTTTATCCAGGCTGAATTGATATCTCCTCCAAAATTAATGACAAGTATTATTATTGGACATACTTCTTATTATTTTCCAAGTCACTGAAATAGAAGAATCTTTAGTTAATGTAGAGCAAAATGACTTCCAAAAGTATGATTTTGATTTCTTTAGGAACCTCTGAGTTTTTGCTGCAATTTCTTTATATCTAATAAAATGATTGATGGTAGGATTCTCCTTATAATTTATGTATGCTTTTTGTCGTTCGTTTACCCATTTCTGGCAATCCGTTGTCCACCACGGAGTCACTTTTCTTCTAGATCCAAAATTAGATACTGTTGCATTTATTTGTTCTTGTCGAATGAGAGACACCAATGTGTCATACGATACTTCTTGTTTCAACAATTCATTCTTTATTGCATTGTTTACATTTCCGGAGAATTTCTGCCATTCAACCCTTCTTGATATATATTGACTCTTGTTTTGTTCAGGGCGCATAGTAAACCACGTTATATTTTTATTATGTTGAAAGGTTATCATAATTGGCATGTGATTACTGTTGTAACACTTCTCTAATACACTCCAATGGATTTTTGAAGCTATATCATTTGAGGTAATAGTTATGTCTGGAGCACTCGGCTGTTCATTAGGTCTTGAGATTATTGTAGGTGTTCCGTCGTTGAGTACTACAGCTGAGGAATCTTGCAAGTAATTATACAAATCTTTACCTGATCGATCAGTTAGAGAACAGGCCCACATAGGGTGGTGTGCAGTGCATTAATGTCCCCTGCCAGCACAAAAGAAGTGTTTGGTGGAAGCTGCCCAACGATATTCTGTCACACTGTAACAGGGAGGTGCACTGTGGGAGGGCAGTAAATTGATACATAAGACGTATCAGCAATTCGAACACCTGTAATCTGAATTTGACTCTTTATATTTTGAAACAAAATAATGTCATACTGTATATTTCTTTTAACACCTATAGCTGCACCACCGTATCCATCTAAACGATCATCTCTTATCCAATTGTAACCTTTAAACTTCAATGTTGAGTCAGTTTTCAACCACGTTTCTTGTATAAGAAGGACATCTGCAGAAAAATAAGATAAAATATGTTGTAAATTATGTCTATTAGGAATTAAACTTCGTATATTCCATTGTAATATTTTCAAGACTTTGTCTGGCATGCTGGTTGTTGAAATAAGTATTGCAAAATACTTGTAGCAATGCAAGTCCAGTCCTGGTTAACGTTCAATGTCGAAGTCCCTGCTAGGCTACATAATTGTTCTATAAATAATGAAAAATTATTTAGGAATTTTGTAGAATTTTGTTCTTGTGCCCGATTTGGCTGGATAGCTTGAGCCGCCTCTGCAAGAACAAATAATTTATTTTGTTGGCATGTTGTCGACAAATCCGGAGCATTGTCTTTTCGAGATCCTGACAAAGAATAATCAGGGTTTGTCATTCTCTTTTTATATTCATTTTGTCCAAATGGTTTCAATGTTTGAGAAGATTTCTGGCGTTTTCCTTGAGAAGACTCAGTCTCTTCCAAATATTTTCCAGCTTTCTTTGAACTGTACAATGGCCTTTTATTAGATACACTGTATTGATCTTGTATTATATTATTATGATATGAGGTGCTACTCGAATTGTTAGATATCGAAGCATATGTAAATGGCATTACTGTCTTTTCTATTTCCTGAACATGGCCAGTAGATATCTGTTCATATCCATGCATATAGTTAATTTTTGGGACTTTCTTCATAGCTTCGTTAAACGTAACATTCTGAACTGTCATAATTTTGATCATTTCCTTTTGGCGTTGTTTTTCAGGACAGTTTTTGTCAATTGCAGTGTGCTCTTGATTACAATGGAAACACTTGATCTTATTTGTGCAAGAGGACGATTCGTGATTCTCACCACAGCGTTTGCATTTTAATTTACTTTTGCAATTAGCCCTGAAGTGCCCATAATAAAAACAATTAGTGCACTGTTTAATCAAGGGAATGTATCTATCAATATCAAACTTTTTGTAAAACAGTGTGACATATTGTGGTAAGGATTGCGAGTCGAATGTTACAATTACCGTTCGAGTTGGAACAGCAACGCGAGTACTCTCCTCGTACTTATACTTCACAATCCGTTTTACCTTTATTACTTTGGCTGTTGATGAATTTATATTTTGCAAAATTTCATCTTCACTTATTGACTGATGTACATCTTTCATAATTCCCATTCTTCGTACTCGGTGTGATGGAAGAAAAACCTTCCCAATTATTCTGTAACAGTAATGGATTCGAAAGGAAATCATTTGCATAATTAGATGTCGTAAATGTAAGTCTAGCTAGATTTTTCCCAAGGCTATCTATCTCTTTCAAACCTCTCATATTTTCTTTGCTGACTATTTGGCCTAATTTTAAAATGTGAAGTTGACCAATGTTTCCTTTGCCATTCCCACCTGAGGCATCCTGATGATTAGATTTCACAAATATTTCATACGGACC
The DNA here is from genome assembly GCF_977018435.1 of Lepisma saccharinum. Classification (NCBI taxonomy): domain Eukaryota; kingdom Metazoa; phylum Arthropoda; class Insecta; order Zygentoma; family Lepismatidae; genus Lepisma; species Lepisma saccharinum. Next base: position 21,868,733 of record NC_139231.1, on the reverse strand, counting down.
TAAATGATTACTTTTGTACTTCAATATCTGTTGCTCATAATCTTTTTTGGAACTTGATTTACTAATTTGTTGCGTGTAATCTATATTATTACACTGAGAATTCAACTTATTAACTTCTTCTACAGAAGTTATGATTTCCACGTTGCTGGAAAGTTCCATGGCACTAATGTCCGTGTCCATGTTGGATTCAGCTGGTTTTGTACCAGCAAATTTGGCTTTACGGCCTTTAGATTTTTTCATGAATTAATGTTCACATTATCGCACATATATTTAGAACGACACTAATATTCAAACAGTAAGCTATAAAGTCTCAAATTCTAACTTAGAACACAAAATTATCTTTGCAACAAATCACTTTCACAATCACATCCGTAACCACAGACTCAATCACTAATGAAGTTCAACTTCTGTCGAATGCTGAAATTTTAATTGTCACATTTCCATTACAAAAAAAGCAAATGAAACTCCCCCCACCCAAATTTGGATTGATGCAGTTTGCGTCCACAAACACGCACGTGGGCACCCCTGACTGGCACAAATAGTGTACACCAACTAAATCCCTTGATGATAATGCTGCGATCGTGACAGAAGAAGGAAGAATGCAAATGGTGCACAAAATGCGCATATTAACATTGTGAAATAAACTGTCAAAAATTCAACGACTTGATTCAGTTTTATGTGTGAGGAAGGCTTACGGGTCTTTCATTACAAAAAAATATGGCCTTGTAATCAAGGAATTCCGGGATCGATATCTTGTTAGGTAAGGTACCCGATTAACATATTGTCTATAAAGCGTCTTAGTTATTTTCTGTGCATCATGTTGCACAGATTTACACTGGATTAAGCTGGTTTAATTACAACTGTCAGATCAATGTGATTATCATAGTTGGACATTCTAACACACTCATTTTGCTCTAAATTCGAATGTAAAACTAAGGATTTGAACCATAAAATAGTAATTCGTAAGGAACAAGTAACTTTGTATTTAATGCCATTGGTGGTATTGGAGGTGATCTGGGAATTCCAGTTTTCGAATTGATTTTCGTCGTAACGAATGTCTTATTTCAGGTGTAGAGAGAATTTTTCCATTAAGTCCTTAATCAGTTGCGTCTGTAGATATTAATATAAATTGATTTTAAATATACTTTGCATATTAAATGCATTTTCACAACAGACTAGAAATTAGTGTAAGAGAAAATGGAAAATACGAGGAATATACGTATATCTCGCTCTTCCCCTGTTACTATTTCCTGGACGAAACGAGGTATTTCATTTCAGTTTGACAGTCTATTGTTGCTATTGATAGTAGATACATCAATGCTTGAAACTCACAAGCCGACACCAGATATTGTTTCTTATGTTATTTACGGTCACTGTTCTACCACTCTCGTTTAATCGACATGAAGTGTCAAAATGTGATAGATGATGGAAGCGCGATAAAGATAATGACATAGCTCTATTTCCTACATCAGGTCCTAACCCCAGATATTCGATTTCTCAGCGCATTACGTTAACCATTTTGCCGCGCCCGTTGGATTTCTCGTGTCTGTTCATAAAAGTTAATCTATTCGTCATTCAACTAAACATGGAGGAAATTTGTTAATATGTCAAATTCATAAATTAATTTGTTTAATATGGAATAAAGAAGACATCCCTCAACAGTGGAAAGAATCCATAATTCTTCCTGTGTTTAAAAAAGGTGATAAAATCAACTGCAATAATTACCGTGGAATTTCTCTACTCTCAACAAAATATAAAATATTATCTAACATTCTTTTAACAAGACTAACTCCATATGTCAGACAGACACTTTAAAAAGAGTGGGAATATAATCAAAATGTCCATCAGCTATTCATTGATTTAAAAAACCATATGATTAGGTCAAAAGAGATAAATTATATAATATATTAGTAGAGTTTGGAATACCTAAGAAGCTTGTTAGTATGATAAAAGTATGCACCAGTGAAACAGAATGTAAAATTCGTGTGGGTATTAATGTGTCTGACAAATTTACAATTCATGATGGGTTAAAACAAGGAGATGCATTACCTCCATTGCTCTTTAATTTTGCCTTAGAATATGCTGTTAGGACGGTAAAAGAAACTAACGAAGGACTAAAGTTAAATGGTATGACTCAGTAGTTAGCATATGCAGATGATGTAGACTTTTTAGAGGATGATATAAATACAATTAAGAATAATGCTATAATATTTTTCAAAACTGCTAAAGAGATAGGTTTGGAAGTTAACATAGAGAAAACTAAATATATGCTTACAGGCCGAAACCAAGTATTAGGTAATAATCAAAATCTAATTATTGATAACAACTCGTTTGAACCAGTTTCCAAATTCAAATACTTAGGAGTAATATTAACAAATGAAAATTATATTAAAGAGGAAATAAAAAGTAGGCTTAATTCAGGAAATGCATGTTATTTCTCTCTTCATAAACTTTTGTCTTCTCGTTTAATATCTAAGAAACTAAAAGTTAAAATATAGAAGACAGTAATTTTGCCTGTAGTATTATATGGATGTGAAACTTGGTCCCTTACATTGAAAGAGGAACATAAATTGAGAGTATTTGAAAATAAGATCGATCCTTAGGAAAATATTTTGACCTAAAAGGGATGAGGAGACAGGTGAGTGGAGAAGGTTACATAATTTGTATTCATGTCCAGATATTATTAGAATAATTAAATCAAGAAGTCTTAGGTGGGCAGGCCATGTGGCACGAATGGGAGAGGAAAGAGAAGTTCACAGGATTCTTGTTGGGAAACCTGATGGTAAGAGACCTATAGGAAGGCCAAGACGAAGATGGAGGGACAACGTGGAGATGGATCTAAAGGAAATCGGTAGAGTTAGAAAAGATTATATAGATCTTGCTCAAGATAGGGCCAGATGGAAGGCCTGTGTTGCTGCAGCCATGAACCTTCGGGTTTAAGAAGGCTAGAGAGTTAGTCAGTTTTTAGTCATTCAATTTCCAGAGACACTTGTCGTAGAGCTACATGAGCTTTTGAAGATTCTTATCAAAGAAGTCTGCCGCCAAGACAGACAGCCAATTCATCACTGTCTGTTTGGCTTCATCGGCGCTGTTGAATCGCTTCCCAGCGAGGAAAGTCTTCAAGTGGAGGAATAGGTGATAAACGCTAGGAACGAGATCCAAACTGTACGGAGGGTGGTCCATCCGCTCCCAGCCAAATGAGTCAATGAGCGGCTGTTTGGCAACTGCAGTGTGTGGCCGTGCGTTGTAGTGCAACAACATGATACCGGAAGACACCATTCCTCGTTGTTTATTCTGTATTGTTCGGCGAAGTTTGTTGAAAGTGTTGAAAGTGTTGTCCATTCGGTAGAAACTCAATCAGAAGCATCGTGGTTCGTCAAGAACATTCGCGCGACCGGCCTTAAACAGACGTACTCACTTACGCACCTTGCCTTCAACAATGACATTCTCACCATATACCTCACGTAAATGGCGATAAATGTCTGACGCTTTCACATTTTTCGCGGTCAAAAACCTGATCACTGATCGTATCTCACACTCGGCAAGATTTTCAATTACCTGCACCACTTTCACTGTCCACCACAACCACACCAAGCGTTTCACAACGTGCAAATGGCGGCTGTTTAGGTGCAAGGCATGTTGTAACTAACGCGCATGCTCAAAACGCCAAGAACGCAGTGTTGCCAACGTGAGCGCAAAACGGCCCCAATAACAGGCATGGATATTTCGTTTAAATGGACTGTTATACTAATTTGTAGCTTCATTTCATTCTTGTATGCTTGCATTGAAGCAAAAATATTTTTTATTATTATTAAGTAGTATTAAAGATGAAAAGGAAAAACATACAATAGTTTTGAAATGCTCCAATATATTCACTCCTTCGCTCAAACTCTCGTTTACAAGACACTCCAGCTTACCACCTAGCTTGTTTGGAGATACAAGTTCGTGATTGGTAGACGAGCGGCTAGCAACAGCATTAAGAATTTCGGATATCTTTATTTCCTTATAAACACTTTTCATTTAAATAAACCAACTTACATATCCAATGATTGTTTTAATACAACTTTCGACTTATCATAAAAGGGTTTTGAAACAAGAATTCTTTTATATCTAGTTTTAAGTATATCAATGTTTAATTGTATTTTGTAAATTCATGTAGTTTTAGAGTATGTTTGTAAAATATTTTACCATATGTATATCTGTGCAAATATTTTGTGTTTATTATTATTTGTACTATTCATGAAAAACTGCTGTATAAAAGTTGATTGATTGATTGATTTAGTTTATTTTACTTCGCGGTTTGTGCTTCTTGGCTAATTTGCGAAGATGAAGATGAGTGATGATATGATGAAAATGATGAATGGACATTCACAAACAACCAAATCCGATCGGGATTCGAACCCGGGACCCTTGCTGTATAAAGGTAGTCATGCTGTTCACAGCAGTATAAAGCTTATATATATATATATATATATATATATATATATATATATATATATATATATATATTTGGTGCTAACAGCACCAAACCTGACTTGCCTAATTTAACCACGTAGACATATAATGATAAATAAGCATGTAAATAGGTTAGGTTCACCACTACTGTCATAAGTGTCTAGAGTCGCCGATCAGACGACGGTCACAGAATGTAACAAAGAGAGAACGAGTCTTCGTACCTTGTCTATTGAAGAAGAAGACTTCCCATCATATTGAACCTGGAAGTAGACTACCGTATTGAGTCAAGTAGTGAGGCAAGAAAAGAGTGTGCTAATTGTTGTTTAACGATGGTCTTTTTTGTGGAGAATCTTATATTGCTAGTAGAACATTTTTTTTTCATAGTTTACCAAAATGTTTCCATGCACACGAAGAGGTACAAAATGGATGTTCTTTTCACGAACATGTAGGCCTAACTTGTTTTCTAAGAACTTAAATTTAGTGAATAAGTAATAAAGATGATAATCATTGTTCAAGAGGTTCACAATCAGTGTTCTTTGTGCGAGAATGTAACTTGATTTCTGAAACGCTGCAACTTAGTAAGCAAGTAATACATATTTATACGTTCTTTAATATTTTTTTTACAGGCTTGGGCCAAACGGCGGGAATGTAAGCCTTTATAAACATATGCTATATGTTTAATGTTACATTCTATACTGTAATAATTATACCATATTAGCACTACTACTCAGTGGCGTAAATGACACCCCCCAACACTCGCGATGAGAGGGGGGTGTATGAGCTTCGGGGGCGCAGTAAGAATGATAAATCATGAAAGAGCGATAGTTCACCAAAGTTTTCCTATGGTGGTTAAAACATATATTTAAATCAAACATATTATTTTTTTGTCCCTACAACAGCAAACACAAAATGTCAATCACTAGAAAAGTATAATGTGGATTACCAGATTAGAAGAAAATCTTCATTAGCTGAATAGTTTACGTCATCAGAGAATAGACGACAGGCAAAAAAATGTACAGGCAATGCCGACTTTCACACAATGTTGCAACAAGGTTTGGATAAGTGTTGCGAAATAATTAGAGAAATTTTGGATGTAGTAAAAGCATTATCCACTTGCACTTTTCATCTCAGGGGACATCAAGAAGATGTAACGAACGTACAAAGTAGTTATGAGAATTTTCTCAACATCATAGACTTGTTTGCGAGTGATACACTTATTAAGACTCATATTGAAAATGAGAAAAGCAAGACAAAATTCTTAAGATCTGCCAAGTTAATTCAAAATTAACTTATTACACTGGCTTCAAAACAGGTGTTGGTTGAGTGCCATAATACATGACGTTCGAAAGATACCACCCCCTTATGCTAGGTGTAATAAGATACGTCAATATTAAACCTATTGTCTTAATCTATTGTAATCATTTCTTTAATTCAATCAAATTAAAATGTATTTTCATATTTGTATATACTTAGTATAAATGTATGCGAATTAATATATTAGAAAGGTTGTGGATTTAGTAATTAGATATGAAGAAAACGGGTTTAAAATTATTAAATAAAATAAATTAGTTTGTCGTTGCTATAAGCGAATGCACTTCCTTGTATGATAAAATAAAGTTTTACTCTTTCTGTATACAATATGCATGCATATATACATATATATATATATATATATATATATATATATATATAGAGAGAGAGAGAGAGAGAGAGAATAGAATAAAGTAAAATAAATGATCGTTCAAGGAGGTTCACTCATTGTTCTATCACTTTTATATTTCTTGTAATAATATAAATACATACGAAGAACTATGTACAGGATGCATAAGTAAAACACTTGTATGTCTTTATATATTTCATTTCACTCCAATTAATGATCACTGGTTGTGTGTAATTTAATCGCCAATAAATTTCTAACAAAAACTATCCGAAAAAGTAACTTACAACTACTTTTGAATGTAGATTCTACACTGGTCAATCATAAAATACATGACGATCTTCTCTCTAAGTTGAGAAAAGTCATAGCATTTATTCGAAGATTCACCGCTGAAATATTGTAATTAAGTAATAACGATGATAGTCATTGTTTATTTTACAGCTCTGGAGACAACGACGCCGCCTCCGTAAGAATTTCGTAACATAATTGTTTTTACTGATACAGTCTGTACTAAAAATATTCATTTTTAAATATATTCTTATATTTTCCTGGTAAGGAACTGCTAAAGAGTCTTCAGACATCAGTACATACAAGATTTTTTTTTTTAAAAAAGTAGTATTGTAACTTCGGGTGAATGGGGTAAAAACATAGAAGCATTATTTTAAGTTTAACGATTTGTAAAATGTGCCAATCAATAATGTTGAAGTGCAGGGGTTAAGACAAACATAGTGGTCTACAGCACTGGGGAGCATTGAAATTTGCAGAACAGCTGGCTGTTGTACCCCCTTCACTCATCTCAAATTACAACGCCAGTGTTGAGGCCTACCAAATAATTAACACGATATTTATGGTGACTTTCCATGCAAACAAACCCAAAAACTGGTGGTTGTTTACATAAAACTTGGATGTGAAGAAAGAAATGAAACTCTCTTCAGGGGTTAAGACAAACACCTAAATGCTATCAAAGTCGAAATACTATTTTTTTTAGCATGATACATTATTACAAAATGAACAGGTGTATTTCAATCCAGTTGTAGTGATTTATGATTCGAAAGCTTACTTTAATTTTAAGCTTCAACTCAGTTCTTTTAATCTCCCGTGAAACATATTTTTTTCAACGAGGTTCTTATCACTTTTATATGAGTTTCTGAGCTTTTCGGAAAATCTTCCATTAATATGTGAAGAACGAATGGTTGAAGTGAGTGTTCTCTTTTGTTTGGTGTGTTGCGAATTTACTAAAACAAACATGGATATTTCAAATTGTATACGGGAAGCTGTAAGTAAAAGTAACCATTATATTTTATATAATAACGTGAACAAGAAATTTGAAATAAGAAGCACGGCCACTGAGAGAGGAGTTGATTATTAATATATTAATAATAATAATAATGAGAATAATAATAATAATAATAATAACAACAACAACAATATCCGATGGCGCAGTAGTAACGTTGCTGCCTTCTAATCAAGGGGTCCCGGGTTCGATACCCGGTTGATATGGATCTCACTTTAAACGGTAGGTCCAGACCCGATTTGCTTTTCTCTGCATAAAGTAGACTTAAAACAACAGTTCATTCAATATTAATAATAATAATAATTCGAAATGCCCTATCATTCCTAGGAAATCTGGGGGCAATGAGCTGTATAATTAATTTACTCTTTCCTTTCGGAGTACTTCAATGCTTGCCTTCTTCTTAAGACCACGCTTCGTCACTGGGCGTTCCAGAAGCAGATTTACAAGTCAACAACGGAGATTTGGCAGCCGTTGAAACCTGGTGTAACACAAACGGTCTGAAAGTCTGTTCCAGAAATGGCCTCGAGATTATAAACGCAGATAATCTATGCGTCAAATAGAGATATCCAAAATTCCGCATTCAAAAAGTATAAAAAATATAAAAATTTGAATGTCACCTTCATGTTCAAGAGCAAACTAACAAAGCCTACGTAGCACAAAGATTCCTCTATAAGTTTAACGGGTACTTAAAAACAGATATAAAAATGAAATTTGTGCAAACCCTGATTGTCTCTCTTCTGGACTACTGTGACGTAGCAAATTCTGCAAATTTGTATGTTCAAAACAAAGTCAAAATTCGTTTTTACGCTACGTATATTACATAAAAAGAAATCATCATATTATTTCAACCCTAAATGAAAATAAAATAAAAAACATGAACAGACACAGCATACCTAATTTCTGCTGTTTGCACATAATCTTTTGCACAAAAAAATCACTGAAAAGTTACTTGATAAACTAGAAACCAGAAGGCTAATACACAGCTATGGAACAAAGGAATCAGCGAAACTTGAGCTCTTCAAACACTCACTGGAAATGGTCAAATTGTCATTTACACTTTCAGCGTCTAAAACATGGAACGAACTCCCGCCTTCCATTACCTCCCTCTGCAATCCCAACAAATTTAAGAATGAGCTAAAAAACTACTGTTAAATGAGCAATATCTCTTTTCAAGCTCCAACTAATAGCGCTGACAATACATCTTAACCTGAATAAGAGCCTCGCCAATCCTTGACAAGTCTTTAACTATATTTTAATAATCACCTTACCTTAGAGAAATAGCATAATTATGTACGTCAATCTCTATATCCTTGCGTGAATCTCCTGCTCAGAACTGGTTAGTATGTGTAAATGTGTGTTTATCTTTTTCCTTTCGTGTGCCCTATTCATTTTTTTATTTCCCTTTGTAACAATTTTTCATTTTCTTCAATATTCGGTTTACGTACACGAGCTAAATGTATAAACTGGATTAGGTTGGAGAACAGCCACAGGCTGGACCTCGCCCTTCAATAAAGAAAATTTGAATTTGAAATATACAATGGAATGATTAGCACCTTCGTAATGTTGTTAAATGGTGGACTTGATTTTCGTTCTAGACAATAAAATGTGGAGATGAAGAAGAAGGAGGGGAAAAGGACACAGCACTTCACAACAAACACGTTTTTGAGAATTTCTGTAATTCACCCATGCACTGTATTCATACGATATTCCAATAAATTGAATTAGCAAAGACTGTTGCAATGTTTGTGTATTTTCTTTATTGAAAGAAATAATGATAAAGTTTTAAAAATGTGAGCCTTCAGAGCACGTGCAGGACATCCAGACAAACATCTTCCTTAGTCACATTTTCTTCGTTGAAGCCTTGTTTCGAAGCTGCGAGGCCTCGAAAAACAAGATTGTGTATCCTCTACTCAGATGCCGGGCCATGATAATAGCACAGGCTCATGTGTAGTGATGGACGATATCGGAAATTTTATATCTCGATGTATCGTCAAGAAAATATCGTCACTGACAATACGACACGATATATTTTCCGTATCGTGATATCGGCGATATATCCTTTCCACGGTATATATCGCCAAATTTTCGTGACGATATATCGCGGACACGATATATATCGCCAAAATATTGTGACGATAAATCACCGACACGATATATATCGTCAAAATATCATGACGATGTATATCGTCAAAATGTCCTGACGATATATCACTTAGTTGATATCGCCTGGACAACATTTTTTAATATCGCAATATATAGTTCGCACAAAATATCACTCAACAACACAACTCATGTGCTTCGCCAGGGATTTATCTCTGCTGCTTTGACGTCATCTGGTGAGCAAGTGGAGATTTCGTCCAATACAACAGTTTGCGAACTTTTGTCTGTTGGTGTATAATGTTAATATTTCTCTTTACTAATAGCATTGTTCACATTGAAAATGCCTATGTCTATATTCGGGTGTAATAACTACAGGGTCCGGCAGAGGATTTAGATGGTTTTGAAATGTAAATAACACACTTAATTTTCAAAGGTACAGAAATGTATTACTACAGAAATACAGGTTATAGTGTGCCATTTGTATTTACCACAACAGTTAGTGTAAAAAAATAATGCCTTCAATTTACTTTGTGACGTTCACAAGTCATTCATTTGCACGATTACATTTCGTTCATAATTATTTGAAACTAAAACGCGAAGGTGAAGATACAACTTCTATGGGTCTATTCTATTAGTGAAATAACTGAGCAATATGCAGTTCACTATTACCTATATTTCCATTTTTAGTCACACACATTATCAGACAATGACTATTGATTCTTGTTGCTATAGGAACGTTAGAATTCCAAATATCTCGTTTATACAGCGTATAGTGCAATAAATAACATAAAACATAATTAATGTTGTACAAAGTAATAATTATACATTTTTTAAACGTTAATATAAAGTGATTTGTATAATATGAAATTAATAATTTCAATAAACATATAATTAATTATATTGTGAGGATCCACAGGACCGTCACAACATTCCCCTCCTCCGGGAAAATGAAAAGTACGAAACAGCGAGGATGAGTTTTGATTTAAACATCAGTCAGATGTTTATCAACATAACTAAAACAAAGTTACAAATGCACAATATTATCTGACATTCGACAACAACTTGCACATAAACAGATTTGTGCCTAACAGGTAATAACAAATCAGACCATAATAGAACATTCAATTGTACAAAATAATAAACAGAATGGTTTCCTTTTTTCAGTATCTACTCTCATAAATTTAATTTTCACACAAGAGTTGATTCCTCTTTTCTTCCGAACAGTTAAACACTCGAAGGTTTGAAAAGTTCACCTTGTCATAATATTGCTGGTTCATCGTGTAAAGAATTGCATTATTGTCCTTAATTTCCTTGACAAGGAATGGCCGGCCCAATATACAAGTTGAACAATTTATGAATCTGGCTGTTCATTTTAGAACTAACTTGCCTATTTTTTATCATAACCAAATCTCCTGTTTGAAGTTTGATCGAGTTCAATGCATTCTTAATCTTTCTACTTCTTCTAGACTGTCTAGTCCTGATTTCTGCTAAAAACAATTTGCGTTTCCATGACAAAGATTTAATTTGTTCTGGCCAGCCGATTTCTTCAAATATTGAGTCCTTCATATCTTCATGTAAGAAAAGTTCACTAGGAGATAATCCGGTAATTGAAGAGCATGAATGATTTAATAACTGAATAATAGAATTTATTTTTGGATACCAACTGGTGTGATTATCATTGCAGAATAATCGCAGTAACCTAACAATCTCCTTATTGTACCTCTCAATAGGATTAGATTTCGGATTGTATGTAGTGGTAGTAATATGCTTAATTTTCCTTGAATCCATGTAGGCTTTCCACTCATTTGATGTAAATTGGCTTCCACAATCTGATAATAATACATTCCATACAGGGTAATGTTTAAAATATTGTTCTTCAAAACGATTGATAATTTCCCTGGCAGTCGCTTTTCTTAACGGATAAATCATAACAAACTTTGACATAACGTCTACAATTGTGAGGAGATATTCATATGTACGTGATCTTGGTAATTTTCCGATTAAATCAATAGAGAGGAAATCGTGTGGTTGGTGAGAAACGACGTGATATTCATCTCTCCGCAACGGCCGACCTACAATCTTTGTTCGTGCACATTCTAAGCAATCTTTCAGGTAATTTGTAATTGATTTTCTCATGTACGGCCAAAAATATGCCCTTCTACAAGCTGCTAAAACCTTCTGATAACCAAAATGTCCATTTAAATCATGCTTTTTGTGCAATACCAAAGGTATAGGCTCACGTGGCACTACAAGTTTACAAATTTCATCTGAATTGGGTTTATAAAACAGAATTTTGTTGTGAAGAAAATACTTTGAGAAGTCTTTATCAGTTGTACTATCTTCCAGGTGAGAAATTATATTATTGCATTTTTCATCCGCTCGTTGAGCTTTTAACCAAATAGAAGAAGTATCATCTTGTGAATCTTCCACAATTACTTGATTGATATATAATTTATCATCAAGTGTAGAATAAGTAGTACAAGGCGGAAATCTGCTCAACGTATCAGCAATATTATTCGAAACTCCTGGGACATGATATAACGCGAAATCAAAACACTGCAGTTTGAGAGCCCATCCCGTAAGACGAGAATTAAGTGATTGTGCAGTTTTAAGCCAAGACAACGACTTATGATCTGAATATAAGTTGAAATCAGTTCCTTTAAGATATATAGCAAATTTCTCTAGAGCAAATAATATAGCTAAACATTCCAATTCGTGTGTACTATATGTAATCTCTGCTCCTCTAAGAGCACGACTGCCATATTGTATGTCACGAATTTCATCATTATCAATTTGCCAAAGTACACAACCCAATCCTTTCTGGCTTGCATCAACAGAAACACAAAACCTCAACTCAAAGTCGGGTTGACTCAATGCTGGTGCTGAAATTAGAGCATTCTTTAATAACAAGAAAGCTTCTTGACACTGAGGTGTCCAATAAAATGGCACATTCTTGCGTAAAAGATGATATAATGGACTAGCGATATCTGAAAATCCCTGTATAAAACGATTCCTCCAATTTGCCAGTCCTAAATATTTGCGAAGTGACTTTTTGTTTTGAGGAACAGGAAACTGTAGAATAGCTGAGTCTTTATCATGATCGACCTTAATCTCGGAACCAGACACCACATGACCCAAAAACTTAATTTCCGTTTGGAAAAATTTGCATTTGGCAAATTTTATGGACATCTTCGTCTTCTGCAATGTCTGTAGAACATAATCAAGATGTTCAAAATGTTTCTCTATTGTTGGGCTAAATATTAAAATGTCATCCACATATATCATGAGAAATGAATGAGTCTCTGGTCCAAACACCTTATTCATTCTTTGAACAAAAACAGAAACAGCTGATTTTATACCAAATGGCAAGTAACAAAACACGTGCTGTCGTCCTCGATACGAAAAAGCTGTGTACTTATATGAGTCGGGCGTAAGCGGTATTTGAAAATATCCACAGGACAGATCAATCGAAGAAAAATATCTTGCACCCTTAAAATGTTGAAGTAGCTCGTTTATAGGTTCAACATGGGTAAGTGGTGAAATTACATGTTGGTTTAGGCGACGAAAATCTACTACTGGACGCCACTCACCGTTAGATTTTGGAACGATATGTACTGGGTTTAAATAAGGCGAAGACATCTCTTTAATTATTCCCCAGGCCTTCCATTTCTCTAGTTCCCTTTCTAACGCTGCTATTCTGGCGAACGGTACCGGATATATAGGTGCCTTGATTGGTTCCTTTGTGTCTAGTTCAATTTGATAAGGTTCTACAAATGCAGATCGGGGTCGATCAGAAAACAACCTATGATATTCTATTATTAGATTCTCAAGCTGAGACTGCTGCTCCGTGTTGAGTGATTCACACGACCGCACCTTCGTTGTGATCTGATCTAGAGAAACGACAACTAAATTTTCTACTTCTTTCACTATAGTAACTTCCTGCATCTGGCAGCAATCCCTATCAGTTGTGCTTTTGCTAGAATTTAATGGCTGAACCAATTCGGAACCAGTAGACGCGATCAAACTAATTTCGTTTCTTCTAAAATCGAGTACAGCTTTGTATTGCCTTAAAAATGGTATTCCGAGAATTAGTTCAGCATGCAGTTGCTTCAATACGAACAAAGTAAAAACTTCCGAGTTAATTGAAATACTTATAATCTTTCGACCAGCAACACGAAACTTCTGATGTCCTGCAAACGGCAATAACTTAAGTTGATCCACTGTATCCAGTTTGGCACTCGGAATAATTGATTTTATACTGCACCATAATTCATAACTGACTAAATTACACTGGCTTCCACTGTCGATGACACACTGTATGGTAATACCGCAAACTGTTCCTGTGATCAGAGGTTAATCAGTAATAGGAGTAGGTATACCAGTATCGTTTAAAATCCAAGTTGGTTCATCTTCGTACCAATCTAATTGAAAAAATATTGAAAGTGGATAACAATGATCAACTTCAGATAAAACGGAATTACTTAATACAGCATACTGACAAGTTGTGCCTTTATTATCACTACGATATGATTTAGACGGACCCTCCATTATGTTAGTGCGAGCAAACTGGTCTACGTTCACCCGCGACGTTCGTTTAATGTTGCTTCAGGGACAGAAGAAATGAACTGTTTACAAGAAGTTTCTCTTGGATCGAAAAATGGAGCATTTTCATTTAATGGAGTATTCGCCACTGCAGTTGCATTGCAACTGTTTCCCGTTGACAATTGAGAAGACGAATATCCGCAATTGGCACATATACTGCATGGTTGGAATGAGTGGAAATTATTGTTAGAGAACTGAGAGTTAGGACGCAGTGTAAATTGCTGTTGTTCTTGCTCGTTTCTGGCATTGAAACTGTTGCTCATAAATCTACCATTATTGTTGAAGTATCGTGAGCTTTGTGTACTTCTATTTTGCCGGAAATTTTAAGTTCCTGCACCATTACATCTGTAACGATTATATGGTCTGTTAGTTAGGTTAGGTTTCCCAAAATTATTATTTCTATTAAATATCATCGTCTTCTGGCTGGAGTTTGATTGTTGGTTTTCAGCAACAAACGGAACATCTGTACGTGGAATCTTATTTCTTTTATTTTCATCGCTAGAATAAATAAAATGAACAGTATCATTAGGTCTTACGTTACGTCTTGAACCTTGATTTCCATTAGGTTCATCATCGTTCACAAACGATGAACTTTTAGCAACACTTTGAACTCTCAGTTTTGCCCTTGCACTATTATTGTCGGTAAAACTTTTAGAATTATTCCCATCATGTCGGAAATTTTTTTCACGTATATTATCATGAACATTAAAACTCTTGTTTGATCTTGAATTCACTAAATCCAACCTCTTTACTAACGCAATTACATCATCCATTTTAACTAATCTAGCAGCTAATATTGTTTGTGCAATAGATGTGGGCAACTGATTGATTAAAATATCAATAACTTGTGCATCATTCGGACGATCAACTAAATTATAATATGCTGAATGCGTACGAATAGCAAAAACTTCCATACTACTCGTCGATTTAGGATCATATTTACGACTTCTAAGTTCAGATAATTGAGCCTGAGTTAACGAATAAGACGTGTAGTGATTCAGAAATTCGTCAACAAACTATTTGTACGATGTAAACGAATCGACATGAGTATTATACCAACCTTCTGCAGGTCCTTGAAAACAATTAGTAATACATTCAAGCCTTTGCATGTCAGGAACTTGCAGTAAGTCTAAGTAGGACGTTAACGTTTTAATAAACTTACGTGGACTTGATTTTTCAGGATCTCCAGAATATTTAGGAAGAACAGTAAGTTCATTCAATCTTACCAACCGTCGAGGTTCTTGAGTAAGCGAACGCATACAATTGTCAGGATAATCATATCGATGATTTTTCGGATTTGCTGACTTTTGGTTTACTTGCCTCTTTCTTTCCTGACCAGAACCATCAGAATATAAAGTACGGGTTAATTGACATAACTCGTTAGTATTACTAGTTCTCACTCGATTATTTCTACAACGTTTGTGTATTTGTGAAGCAATGCGATTGTGTTCATCATCAGAAGAATCAGATGATTTAGGAGAGGTTAGGTTCCGTGCAGGAATACCAGGTTGACAGTTACTATTCACACGAGAACTGTAAACTTGTACAGGATTACTTGATTCAACATTAGTCGAAATATTAGATGTTAACTTAGTAATATTTTCCTCACATGCTTCCACGCGCTTAGTTATTTCGTCCTTGCTCACAACGACTTCAAGTCTTTGAACTTGCTGAAACAACCCTGAAACATTGTTCTGGCATTCTGTAATCTGATAATTCAATCCAGCAAGTTTATCAGAATTCTCTGTACAAGTAGTGTTGACTTCCTCGATTTTCTCTGTTAGTCCTTGCACTTCTCTTTCCATTTCCTGATGTAATGAACGTGTAGCTAATTTGAAGGACTCAGCAACTTCAGCTAATTCCTTTCGTAAGGATGTACTCAATTCGTGGAAGTCAAGCTTGAGTAGTTGCTGTGAATTTTGAATCTCCTGTTGAGATTCCCTGATTTTTGTAAACTCAAGCTGATGAGACTCTTGAGTTTGCCTCATTTTTGTAAACTCAAGCTGTTGAGACTCTTGAGTTTGCCTCATTTTTGTAAACTCAAGCTGTTGAGACTCTTGAGTTTCCCTAAGTTTTGTAAATTCCATATGTTGTGACTCGCTCATTTTTCTTAAATCTGCCAGCAGAACAAACATTTGAATAGGAACATTAATTTGCCCCGTTGACGTCTCTGCCAACACAGACGGACGAATGTCAATTTCTTGAATATTTTCTTGACTTCTTTTCCATTGCACAAAAGCTTCAATACTGAACGGATCATAAGATGGATCACAATCTGTACAGAAATACTTTTCATTTAACTGGTATAACTCCCAATGCTTATCGGACAAACCCAAACATTGTAAATGATACCAATGGCCACAATTTTCACAAGCTACCAACCTTTCCTTATCGGGATCTTTGCAGCACTTCACCATATTCATGGCACCATTCTTATTTTGTGATTCATTAGGTTCATCACCACAAATGATAGATCTAGCTGTAAGACTTGTTTTGGATCTCAGATTATAAGGATTACTTGATGCGTACATAATATAAATTTATGTACAAACTAGATTCACGAGAACAATGGTGTAAGTTAACACTTACGAAAAACACATCACTCAAGATCGTGCTGATAACGTTCCACAATACTGGACCACCAATTTTACTGTGACGTTCACAAGTCAATCATTTGCACGATTACATTTCGTTCATAATTATTTGAAACTAAAACGCGAAGGTGAAGATACAACTTCTATGGGTCTATTCTATTAGTGAAATAACTGAGCAATATGCAGTTCACTATTACCTATATTTCCATTTTTAGTCACACACATTATCAGACAATGACTATTGATTCTTGTTGCTATAGGAACGTTAGAATTCCAAATATCTCGTTTATACAGCGTATAGTGCAATAAATAACATAAAACATAATTAATGTTGTACAAAGTAATAATTATACATTTTTTAAACGTTAATATAAAGTGATTTGTATAATATGAAATTAATAATTTCAATAAACATATAATTAATTATATTGTGAGGATCCACAGGACCGTCACGACTTCTATACACATTCGAAGGCCTTTTTCCTTTCCATTTATATGACCTACAGTGAGTCACATAATTATTCGGACACACAGTAAATTTCTAACGTTTAAGAGCGGGAAGGGAGTGAAATCTGTGTACAGCTTTGAAGTTGATTTTCGTTTAAAAAATGTCATGTTTAGCACAAAATTGGACGATAAAAAGTTAAAAAAAGAACATCAGCAACAATATAACGAAGGATGAATCCCTACCGTTGCAAAAATAGTGCCACAAAATTATTCGGACACATAGTAAATGTTAACGTAAGTTTGCGATACAGTGACAATTTCGATTTACGGATTGATTGATACTCTGTTCATATATATTAACTCTGGTTTCCTGTAGGTTTCTATAGCAATTACGATCGCGTTTTGTTTAACAAAGTTGTGATATAAAACATTTTCTATGTAGAAATGGGCGAAGAGGAAAGGAAAGTTCATTTGAAAAACGTCAGTTAGTGATTTGGCACCACGCTAAGGGTAAAACTTACCGTGCAATTGCCTCAATGTTGAAAATGAAAAAACGTACAGTTGCAGATATTATTAAGCGATTTAAAGATGAAGACAGGATCGAGTCCCACGGTCATACAGGGAGACCAAGAATTTTTTCCCCCAGAGGAGAGACAGTAAACTTTGAGGAAAATTAAAAAAAAAACAAAGATGAGTGCTCCAATGGTGTGTGCTGAGGTAGTTGAGGAGTGTGGAAAGCATAGTCATCCTGAAACTATACGAAGAGTGCTCAGAAGGGCAAACTATCATGGCCGTGTAGCCAGGAGAAAGCCATTTGTAAGTAAGCCAAACAGGACAAAAAGACTGGTGTTCGCAAAGGAACACTTAGGAAAGGATCAGACATGGTGGAATCGGGTAATTTTCACTGACGAGAGTAAATTCAATATTTGTGAGTCAGATGGGAGGGTAACAGTGTGGCGTAAACCAAATGAGGAGCTCCGAGGGAAAAATTTGCAAGCAACAGTGAAGCATGGGGGTGGTCACGTAATGGTTTGGGTCTGCATGTCGGCCCAAGGCGTTGGTAAATTGGCTTTCATCGAACAGACAATGGAAAGGTACTGTTACCTTGACATTCTGAAGTCAAATCTAAAGACTAGTGCTGAAATGATGGGCATTCTTTGTAACTTTATGTTTTATCAAGATAATGACCCGAAGAACACTTCCCGCGTAGTACAAGAATGATTATTGTACAACTGCCCAAAAGTGCTCCATCCTCCACCGCAGTCTCCAGACTTGAACGTCATTGAGCACCTCTGGTGTAAGTTGGAGAAAGAAGTGAGGAAGATACCTATAACCTCGAAGGCAGACCTCAAGGAAAGACTTCAACATGAATGGGCCAACATATCTCCAGTGTACACCAGAAAATTGGTAGAAAGTATGCCAAATCTTTTATCCGAGGTGTTAAAAATGAAAGGGATGCCTACCAGATACTGACATTTCTGTTCGTTGATTTTGAAGCGTGTTTTCCTGTTTCTCCTTCCATGTGTCCGAATAATTTTGTTTAACCTACAAAAATTGTTTGTTTTGTTTAATGAAAATATTCTACTAATATATTATATTAAATATAATTGAAGATAATTAACAGTATGCTCATATTGTGTTTTGTTTGTTAAATAAATATTAAACATTTATCATCGTATTATATCACGACTACGTCAGTAAATATTCAGAAATCTTATCTGTCCGAATAATTATGTGACTCACCGTACGTATGATCTTGAGTCAGCGCTTTGTCCGTTTGAACAATTGAAAGAAATTCAAACCAACAATCGGCGATCCGGTGAGAAGTTGTCAGCCAAGTAAGCATGGGCCCCTGGATTGATTGATTGATTTAGTTTATTTTACTTCGCGTTTTGTGCCTATTGGCTAATTTGCGAAGATGAGGATGAATGATGAAATGATGAAATTGATGAATGGACATTCACAAACAACCAAGCCCGACCGGGATTCGAACCCGGGACCCTTATGGGCCCCTGGAATGTTCAACATCGAGCGTTTGTTGTGGAGGGATTCTTCAAGAGTGGACAATCTGTATTGAAAATGCAGCGTCTCTTTCAACGTCACTTTCATGTGGCACGCCATGGGTTCGAACACGGACAGGTGGTGACCTATTCATAGCTGATGCTGTCAATCTGAAGTTCTGCACCAACGCGAGGATAGTGTTGCACCTTGGTACACATCCATGGCGTGCCACATGAAAATGACGTTGAAAGAGACGCTGAGTTTTCAATATAGATTCTCGCATATATTTAGACAGCCCCCCCACCTTCTCCGATTTGCACCAAAATGGTGCCAAACGTTAGTGCATCGTTTGTGCACGAATGTGCACGCAAAAATTTCGTTTGTGCACAAACGGAAAACACCAAAATTAGCAAGTCAATTTGGGGGGGCTGTCTAAATGCCAGCCCCCCCACCGTCTCTGATTTTCACTAAAATGGTGCCAAACGTTAGTGCATCGTTTGTGCACGAATGTGCACGCAAAAATTTCGTTTGTGCACAAGGGGAAATCCGAGATATTAACACCTTAACTTTTGGCCGCTTCCAACGTTAGAAACGTTTCGAGAATTGAACCGACCGGGGATCGAACCCGGGACCTTTAGCTTGGTAGAATAAAGAATATTAACCAGGAGGAATTCAAATAAGTCATTCATCCCTCGCCCCCACAAACACAAAGGTGAAGGGGCTGACCCCAAAAGTTAAAATGTTAATATCTCGGATTTACCCTTGTGCACAAACGAAATTTTTGCGTGCACATTCGTGCACAAACGATGCACTAACGTTTGGCACCATTTTGGTGCAAATCGGAGGAGGAGGGGGGCTGACCCCAAAAGTTAAGGTGTTAATATCTCGAATTTCCCCTTGTGCACAAACGAAATGTTTGCGTGCACTTTCGTTCACAAACGATGCACTAACGTTTGACACCATTTTAGTGAAAATCAGAGACGGTGGGGGGGGCTGGCATTTAGACAGCCCCCCCCAAATTAACTTGCTAATTTTGGTGTTTTCCGTTTGTGCACAAACGAAATTTTTGCGTGCACATTCGTGCACAAACGATGCACTAACGTTTGGCACCATTTTGGTGCAAATCGGAGAAGGTGGGGGGCGGGGGGGCTGACTAACAGTTAAGCAGGCCACCAATTTCTCACCGGATCGCCGATTGTTGATTTGAATTTCTTTCAATTGTTCAAACGGACAAAACGCTCACTCAAGATCATTTAAAAGGAAAGGAAAAAGGCCTTCAAATGTGTATAGAAGTAAATTGAAGGCATCATTTTTTTTCTTGCACGAACTGTCGTGGTAAATAAAAATGGCATACAATAACATGTATTTCTGCAGTAATACATTTCTGTACCTTTGAAAATTAAGTGTGTTATCCACATTTCAAAACCATCTATCTCCTCTGCCGGACCCTGTACAACAATAAGACTAAGGAAGGAGCCTTAGGTATTTTACATTTCCCAGAGAAGACATGACGATTTGCGAAAACAGTGGATACATTACAGGATTTGTAGTTTTTTTTATTTAGTTGGTGTTTTAAGTCCACTTCATGCACAGTAAGGATAATCGGGACTGGACCTACAGTTTAAAGTGGGATCCGAACCACTTGTGCCTCCACCGGGTATCGAACCCCGGACTACTTAATTACAAGGCGACGACGCTACCACTCCCCATCGGGGAGGCCTCGGGGATTTGTAGTAAATTGCAGGTCTGTCGTAGGTTCGATTCCCACCACCGGTAGAAGAAAATTCATCTGAAGACGAGAGAAGAGGTGCTCTGTCGCAACGTGGTGGTTTCTAAAGTGTGCGCCGCGCACCCTGGGGTACCGCGAAATGTTCAAATATTTTCACTGAATGACCATTGACCATTTTAACACATAAAATAGTTCTGACATTGCAAAATGTGTTTATTTCTAAACTTAAGACAAGCAACCTAACCACACTAATTGAGCGTTGCAAGTGTTAGATAATGCCACATTCTGATTCGAGCGCCGCCGAAAAATCTTGAAAAAGTAAGGGCACCATGAAGAGAGAAATTTGACAACCACTGGTATAATTTAAATTATTAACAAATGAATTAACAATGTAGTGGGATGGAGTTAGCTAACATTTTGCTCAAAGTCGGAATTAAATACTACAGAGAAACATAAAGTTGCTGACCAAGGCAGTTTAATAAGAATTAAGAGCTCTTTACATGTAATGTTTTTACTCTCTATCAGGGTCTTCCTCAGACGAAGAACTAAAGTAAAAAGATTTTAGTTTGTAATTCTGGCTACGGGCCTGCAGATGCGAGCAACCACGAATCCTTGTCTAGGGTGGGGGAGTGGGGGGTTTAAACGTGCCAACAACAAGAACAATAAAAATTATTCATTATTATTAGTAGTAGAAGTAGTACTAGTAGTAGCAGCATCAAAGGCATTATTATCCTCGTAAATCATGCAAAAAAAGGGTATAAGTATGTTCTAAAGCATTTGGGTTGGAACAATTTATTTGAAATATGTTTTCAACACGTTAATTTCACATTAGCTTATAAAAGAAAACAAGAACACAAACATTTTTTTAAAGAAAGACAGTGCATGATAAATGAATTTCGAATGTACATAAGGCATGTAAAACTTTCATGTACAATATATGTTTTACACATATGCAACATGGAGCGATATAAAATATGAAAACACATATGCAACATGTTAACACTAAATTGAGTACATATTCAAAGTTCCTTGAAAACATATACAGGGTGACAAGAAATAACCCGTACTAATGTTTGTGATCATAAATTTATTAAACCGAAACAATTGAGCAAAACAACATTGAGGAACAATGACATGGGACCTTAGGAACAAGATGTTCAGTCGGTTTCGAAGTGGCCTCCCTGGGCGGCGATACAGAGGTCCAAACGGGCTTTGAAATTTTGGGCGATGGGCCGCAGGTCCTCGGGCGACAATCGGTTCCACTCATGACGCAGCGATTGCTTCAGCAACTCCAAACTGTGGTGGCGTTTATCACATACCCTGGCCTCCAAAATCGACCAGACACTGTAGTCCATTGGGTTGAGGTCCGGCGAGTAGTGCAGCCAATCCTTCGATGCGATGTAGTCCGGAAAATGGGTTCTGCACCACGCTTGCGTCATTTTCGTCCTGTGGGCTGGAGCGGAGTCTTGCTGGAATGTCCATTGCGTATCGCCGAAGTGCTGTTGGTCCCACGGAAGGACGACGTTCTCGAGAATGTCGCGGCAGTACACTTCTCGGTTGATTTTGACCCCTTGATCCACGAAAACCAGGGGCGTCTTGCAGCTTGCGCAAATTCCGCCCCACACCATGACCGACTGCGGATGGCTGAGGTACCGGGAGCCTCTGCAGACCAGGTCCTGTCGTTTCAGTGGTTGTGCGCCTGCTCCACGGTGAACAGCTTCTCGTCTGTGAAGAGAATGCGCTCTCATCGCTGACCTGCGGCCCGGCGCTTCAGAGGGCGGCATCTTTTGAGTCACAGGCGCTTGTTTTCGTCCGTGAGAAGCTGAACTTTTTGGAGCTTGTACGCCTTAAGGTTGAGGATCTTTTTCGCCATTTGCCGCACCGATTCGCGGTTGATCCCGATCTCACGGGCAACTTTTCTCATGGAGACCCTCGGATTTCGCTGAACTTGCTTTTAGATGATCTTGCGGTTCTGGGACGTGTTGACGGCAGGCTTTCTTCCTCTTCCGCGACAGTCACCTTCATGGCCGAGCTCCTTGAATCGCCGAACTGTGTCTGAGACTGTCATTTTTGGAACACCCAGCAAACGAGTAATTTCACATTGACGCTTTCCTTGACGCCACAGTTCCAAAATTGCACTGCGTTTGGTTGACATTATGAAACACAAAGAAAGTGATCGATAAGAAGCCGAAACAACAGGTACAGTTACAAAAGTCTATGGCGAATCCAATAACACAACAATTATTTGGCTACGGTACACTACATTCTTGGCAGGATACGCCAAACTTTGTACGGGTTATTTCTTGTCACCCTGTATAATATTTAAATAGGGTAGACCAGGGCATTATGGATCAATGTAAGGTTCACGTGACCTACAAAGAAAACTTTTGCAGTACGAACTTGAAAAATATAGTCGATCATGCTGCCATCTGTCCGTTCACTCGCTGCCTGTCTTTGTTCGTTGTGGCAGTTGGCGTGCGTCTGTGACAAGTGATTGTTGTAAGAAAGATGGTGGAGACGGTGCAGGAAAAGTACCCATTGTAAGTTTTGTTCGACGTTTGGTAAGGTTGCATTGTAGAATGTAGGGGTTTAAGTGCTCTACAATTTAACATGTGATAAGGTAGGGTGTTTATGCGATGTGCCAGTATTTGAAATGACTAACACTATTTGTTATTATTTAAATGGACATATGTCGAGAATATGCAAATCAGGGTATTACATATAAGCCAAAACGAGGCAAAACGGATCTCCCACTTTCAGTACGTTTTACGTACTTTTACTTAACAGTATCTCTTCTAACACGACGCTTTCAATTTCCAGATGGTTCGCGATTATCAAAAGAAGTCCACCAGAAATTCGTGGTCTGTAGTAGGAATGTGTGAAGCTGTGCGTTTGGTGACATCCGGAGAAAAGACTATTCGGCAAGCTGCGGAACTTTGTGGTGTGTCATATACTTCATTGCAACGGAGAACATCTGGTGGATCAAATGACGTTGGTCGTCCTGGTGAAAAGCAAGTGTTTAGTGATTAGTTTGAGCAGGTTCTTTCTTCGAGATTGTGTGATTTAGCTCGAAGAGGATTCGGGCTAACACTCAAAGCTGTGCGAAGATATGTTTTCAAGTTTGGAGAGAAAGAGAACATACCGCATCCCTTTAATAAAGAAAAAGGACTAGCAGGTGAAGACTGGTTCCATGGATTTAAGCAACGCCACCCAGAACTCAGCATACGCAAACCACAAGGTCTCTCGCAGGCAAGAGGTATGGCTATGACAGGTGCTAATGTTCAACAATTGTACGAGACGTTACAGCAGATAATGACAGATTGTAACCTACAAAATCGTTCTGAATGCATCTACAACCAAGATGAAACAGGATTTCCTTTGAACAATCGCCCCCCGCTAGTGGTAGCACAGAAATGCGCCCGTAATGTAGTGTCAATAACAAGTGCCGAAAGAGGAGAAAATTTAACTGTTCTGGTTTGTGCAAGTGCAACAGGAGTGTTTATTCCACCATTTGTTATATTTAAAGGCATACGACGGCATGATGAATTTCTTGATGATATGCCTCCGTGTACATATTTTTGTATGGCAGATTCTGGATTTGTGCCAGAAGATGCTTCAATATTTCCAGAAACATCTAACTCCTGAAAAAGTTATTCTAGTTCTTGATGGATACCGTGCACACGTAGCACTTGACATTGCAGATACATGCCAAGAAAATAACATTGAATTGTTATTGCTTTCTCCTCACGCCACACACATATTTCAACCTCTTGATGTCGTTGTTTTCAAACCCTTGAAATCGTATTATCACCAGTATGCAACTCAGTGGCAACACCAACACCATAATCGTACTATTAATAAATTTGTGTTTGGACATATTTTCGATTGAGCTTGGAGAGGCCGCTTCAGTTGGGAATGGTATCAAAGCATTTGAGACCACTGGAATCTTTCTACTAAACCGGCTTGCAATTCCAGCACACAAGTTAAATTTAATTGCTAATAGGGACAATTCAGATACATCAACCAAGGATCAGTTTGATCTTTCATCGAGCAACACAGCAAGTTGAAGTAGAGAAAGCAGCGATTGCACACAAGAACAAGTTCGACAATTATTGCCATCCTCACAGAAAGTTATGTCTACACGAGTACAAAGACAGCGCCGAATAAGACTGCACCTTACATCTCCACAACACATTTCAACAATGAAGGAAAAACAAAACACAAGCACGGCATCCACTTCCAAAGGCAAGCAGAAAGCAGGTCGTTTCAAAAGTCAGGGCGGGTGTACGAAGAAATATCATGTCGAATGTAGACATGATTGCTAGCAATTCTTGTAGTTTTTGTAACATTTCATATGATGATCCAAGATGTGCACAGATGGGAGATTGGATTCAATGTCAGTCCTCTCGCAAATGGTATGAGTGTTGCGTAAATGATGTCGGAAGAAAACAATTTGTGTGTGGTATATGTCAGATCCCAAAACTGTAATACAGTATACGGTAGTTGTTGTTAAGGTTTTTATGTTTTTAATCTTATGTTATATACATAAAATTAAACTTATCCATATTGCACCGTCAGTGATTCCTTTTATCTCTGCTATCAGGGCAATACGGATCAATTGCAGTGAGTCACAAAATATTTGTTTCTGAATTATATTTTTAACTTCAGGTTCTTTCAATACTATGCACATATAGTAGAAACCATATTTAATTTTTTGGTAGAGTTTTGTGTTGCCAGCATAATTCCATGGATAATAAAAACTGTTGTAAACAAAAATTGATCCATAATGCTCTGGTATACCCTACATTACATATTGAAATTCATCCATTTCATGACAAACCAAAAGCAAGAATGATAGCTAACTGTAGAGCAGGCGAACGAGAACAAGTCTATGCCAAGAATTGACGCGAGATAACTCCACCAATGAACAGTGAGAGAAACGGGATTGACGACTGAAGTTACCCGATTTCCCTGCTTTGCTCTGTCAGCATTGAAAACTTTTGAAACAATAATACCGTACGCACATGGCAAACGTACCGTATCCCTGTCTCCAGGTCCGTACGCTTGGTTTAAGAATTTCTTAGGGAAATATAAGGGATAAAAGAAGTGCAAATTTTGACAAGCCGTACATTTACCTTACGGACTAAGGTCTGGACTGTACGTCAGTACATGTCATGACATTTCTGTACATGAAGGGTAATGACCATACGGTTAGCAACGTTGCGCTTTCAACATTATATTTCCCTCCCCGTCCTCTGCCGCTATGCCCGGCCCTGCGCTACAGTTAGCTGGGAGTTTAGATTGACTCAATGTGCGCGTTCCTTTTCCTCCAAACAATTCTTCATGCATTTAAGACAAAACTGTTTAGCAGCAACCGTCCGAAATACATATTTGGTTTTTCTTCTCTCTCTGGTAATTTACAATGCATTCCAGAAAATAAGCGAAACGAGCAAAAAAAAAAAAAACAATTTCATGCAAGTTGATATCTAATAGTAAGCAAATAATATCACGGGACGGCATCACATTCTCTCTTTTAATTTTTTTTCAATTTAGGTCGTTCGGCTCCCAGGTCCGATTCCTGTTACCTTTTAGATACGGCGATGAGACTGTAATAATATAGGCATTGCGAGTGAAGTGAGCAGGAACATTTTACCAAATATATTTTTATTGGATAACAATTGAAATCCAGGGGGCAACTACCTCTCCGTCCCCTCTCTGCAGATACCCTTGACCGTCTCAAGGAAAGTGAAAGAAATATATGAAAAGTAATTCCATCTTAATTATCATCTGCCCGAGTACTCTTAAATGCTGCTAGCGTTCTTTTTCTATTACCTTAATATTGTTTGTCTCCTACAAATCATTTCCGTCCAAGTTTGGGGAGCGATGCCCACTGGGGTTGTACCACTGGGTGCCTCGTTAAGACACCATGCAGTGAATGAAAATAGTTTCCAATGTGGAATTCTTGTTTGGCCGATTATTCATTTAGATGGTGGCGCACGAAATGATCCCCATGTTATTATTTTTTTTACATCTGAGATGAGGAATCACGTCATGTGTGTCAACATCAGTTGTAGTAGCCACTGGAAAAGTCGCGTGATGAAAGGTGAAGCGTAATGCATGGTGCTACAGCTAGGAAGCTTGAGAAGATAACATGGTGGACAGAGGAAGACTTACGACGCAACAGAAATCAAGAACTGTGTTTCTTTTGCTGAAACAAAAAGATTGTTGGCTGAGGAGCGTTTTCGTGCACATTTCCATACGCGGTAGGACCCCTCTAGAGAAAATATCTACAAACTGCATTTTATGTTTTGAATGGAAGGAACAGTATTGGAATCGAACCGTTCTCGTCTCAAACTGTTGCGTTCGCTTGAGAATATTGAAGCTGTTCGAGTCGCTATGCAGAGTAGTCTCGGTAAATCGCATAAAGCAGCAACACAACTAGCGATATCAAGACGCTCTGCAAACGGATTCTTGATAATGTTCTCCACATGTATCCGTACAAGATTACCGTTGTGCAAAAAGTAACAAATGAACACAGACAGCAAAGAATTGCCTTCGTTCATTCGGCTGAGGATAACAACGCTACATTGAACAATGTATGATTTTTTGATGAGCCACACTTTCATTGGGATGTTGTGGTTAACAAACAAAATGTGTGCTTTTGGGCAACTGAGAGTTCAAAAGTGCTTCATGAAAATGTTAGCGAAACTTGTAGTGCATTTACGGAAATCGTGCCGTAGGGTAATTGGTAATATTGGTATTCGCTTGACTTAGGTTACCAATAACAACGGTGGTTATGTTGAGCATGTCTTGCAGCAGTACATGTTTCCAAAATGTAGCTTTTTATGTAATTTATGTTTCATTGAAAACTTTATTGTAATATAGTTATTATCCAAGAACAAAATAGGGGATCATATCGTGCGCCACCCTGTAAATAAACGAGGCTATAAATAATGCGTGCAATTCCTGGCAATAAGAGAAAAACTACGTACACCGAAATCGCCAAGTAAATAAATTCTACTTCGAGGAGGTAGCTCCTTCTATAGGACTATGTGATTTAAGAGCTATAGCAACCCTGACAGCAGCTGTCCGCGTGGTAAAGAAACGCCTGGAGCAACACGCTGCCGGAGAGCTGTTTCTTTCCAGCAGGTTTTTGCAAGCGCCCAGGTCTTGTTCAATGCCCAGTTTTACCTTGTATGCGCAAAGCGCCTTGAAGAGGACGAACCAGGGTAAAGACACAAGTCGACTCGTTGGCACCGGTAAACCAATAGGAAATCCTGTTCTAAGGGGCAAGAAGAAGCAGGATGGCAAAACACGGACTTTTCAGTGCTCTGGCACATCTTTTGTTTACTCTTGCTGTCTCATGACCTGACGCTTGTCGTGTCAGCGTGCAAGATCCAGCACAAATTTGTAAAAGCATTATGCCTGATTTTGTTTCGTATTTGATAGTTGAAATGTTCTCCTGGCACTTATCCTTGTATTGAGGCCACGGCTGTCTTTAAGGAAGAAATCGACATGGGAGTTCAGTTCAGAACTCTATCCGTCAACCAAAGTATATAAACACAGTCCGCACAATATTGTACCTAACATTAGAATTCTAACGACTTTCAAATTTTTTTTCATTGTAATAGACTAGACCAAACAATGCGATGATCAAACTAGAATTCAACATTGATGTTATAACAAATTGGTCACGTACATACTCGCTTCATAAAATACCAGAAAATCTTGTTTAATGAACATGGGAACTCATAAGCATTTGTTCTACGCACATTAGACTATTACGATATGTCCCAGGGGATAAACTACTAACTTATAAAATTATGAACTGTTCTATACGTTTCATATCTAACTCAAAATTTCCAAAACAGATTTTCTGTATTTAAAGTTGTCGAAAAATCAACAACGGATGAAGGTATTGGTAGCACATAAATCTAGATACCTTAAAATAATTTTAAAAGTAAAACATAATCAATGTTCATTATTTTTCTCTCGATTACGTTAACAGGTGCAGTGGAGGGTATTTTGGAATATTGATTTACTTCATTGTCGCAGACTTCTATCTCCTCAGATTCTTCACCATGGCGAATTTGCACATAATTGGACAACCGTTACTAAACCTAAAACATTAACGACGGTCAATATAGTCACTACTGTATTTCTACTATCTTACTATTGTTTCTTTCTGGTTTTAAATTGGTCTTGCTGTAATGGGTATTTTATGAAATAAATAAATTGGTTCAGCAAGAAAATATGTAGAATACGTTACATTCCGCGCAAAATGACGGCAGATGCAGGTCGAAATTTTTCACAACATAACGTAACGGTATTATATTAGTAGAAAAGTGTTAATTTTGGCCCCATGCAAAAATGATAAACATTTGGGTGTAGTCGCTTTCCCGTATCAGAAAGTAATGGCTCAAAGTCGACTTGACCGGCTATGGACTCGTGCAGCCAAGGATTTCTCGAGAATATGTATAGGTTCCTAAGCAAGTGGATACTTTGTTCTTTCCCAGATAAAAAAAATACTGAAATAGTATGAGAAAACAAGTGAAAGAAAAATATAAATATCTCTATTTATTTTCTAATGTTATTAGGAACGTTTCTAGAAAATGAATTATTTGAGACTTTTCTCTCTTTGTTTTTTGAGTGTTAGCGGCTAGCTTATAGGGAATAGTTTGCCCTTGCTTTCTTACTAAGCGTAAAATCTTATAAATTTGACCAACACTGTACATTAAAAATGTAGCAGCTAGTACCAAAGTAGGGCATTACGTTACGTTCTGGATAGGAATCTCAAAAACTGAAACTTTAATAGCTATTTTTACCTATTTTATATAGTATTTTAATACCATAATAAAAAAAGCACATCATTTTTAAGCGTATTTTAGTATCTACAAAAGGAAAATTACAAGGTTGATCATTCTTGATACACAATTGTACGTGCATATGTTTTGATATGGTCCATACGATTAGATATGAATCTGAAAACTTCTATTTTTAAAAGCTATTTTCATCTATTTTATACAACTAAAGTGACATTCAAATACTGGAAACATGAAACGTTTGTATGTTCGTGTAAGTTAAAGACTAAGTTAACTTGGCTTTAGCGAATGCTTATTATTTCCATAAATACTGCGAACAAAAAATATGATCGTGATACGAATGTTCCATTGTTTGATATTCTTTTTTCACACAATATCTTTACATGAAGGAATAACGACATTTTTCTGGAATTGGAGTCGTGCAAAGGACATAACAGATCGATGTGTCATTACGAACTTATTCTTTCCACACCTCCATTCTCTTTTCGAATGCTTGAAGGTAGAGAGCGGAAGAACTTAGTTGCCTTACGATTTTAGCTGCTTACTGGTTTAGTGTCATGTCACTTTTGCAGTATACAAGTGTTGATACAAATAGAAATTGGCACTACTCAGTATTGCCATACATCTCTATAGTATAGTGATTATTTTTATGTGTGAAGAATGTTTGGATCTAAGGTCAGTGTAATTTTTATAGAATTATCCATTTTTTTTCTTGTATTTAAAACTGTTCAGTCACTCTTTCATTCTTGACATCATACGCTAAGGTTTTCTCTGCAATAAGAATAACGCTGCATAGAGTATCGGCAGGAAAGGCGTCATGGAACTCGCACACAATTTTGATGTTGGTACGACCGTTAACAACCACCTGCTTTCTCTTCGACGTGTTAATGACGAACATGGGTCTGCGAGCTATGAAATCATTGGGGTTATAGTACACTTCCATATTGCCGGAGGTCACTCTCTTGTAAGCCATGTATGCCTCGTACAGTTTCAGGTAGTCATTGTTTGAAATGTTCAGGTTGTAGTTCTCACGCGGGAATATCTCGATCCTGCCATTTTTGAGGTAGATGTTCTTGATCTTGCAGTTGTCGAACTGGCTCGATTCTTTTTCTTGGTTGTTGTCCTTCCCTGTCTGGAAGAGCACAACCACAAATTCTGGCATATCGTTCCGGATGCTGTTAAACTGTGTGGTCACGTCAACTTCAAAATGGTTGCCGGAAGCAGGTTTCTGCACGCACTGGTAACCGTAAAATTGGATGGGTACTTGGGGATTCTTCAAAATGTCTGCTCTGTACTTGAGAGCGTAGTTAGTTTCGTATTCCACTACGGGCATGCGCAGCTCCATGGACTGGATGATGCACTTGGCAGGATCGGGTAGTGTGTTGGAAAGTGATGAATCGTCTGCACTCAAGGTGCTGTAACGCATCAGCTCATCGTTGTCGTTGGCGCTTCTGCGAAAAATGACGCGCAAACCACCCTTCCACATAATCTCTGTGTAGTCGGAGAAGAAGCCAGGAAGCAGGCGCATGCGAAACAGTACTGTGTGACTTTGAGTTTTGATTTTTGTACCTGCTTCGAATCCCCGGCCTGGTAGTATGCTGCATCGGTCTTGGAGAGTTTCAGTGTTCCCACAGCTGTAGAGGTAATCCCGGGGTAGTCAACCCTATCGATGACAGTGCCATGCTTTCTAACTTCCACCTACGAGAACAGGTACGGCACAAAATTACCTACAAGTCTTAAATTTGCAATGGCAAATGGCAAATGCTTCGCCGTTGGGTTTCTTCACAACATCAAACTTGATATACAAATCAGCTCTCTGAGGGTGAATGAACCCGTCCCCGACGTCCACGTCGTATTCTATCTCTCGATTCGCTTCATTGAGGTTGGCAAACGTGCCACGATTGGGTGGGAAGGACTGCAACTCGTAACTTTCGATTTGCTCCATGATGGTTATTTATTATATGTTAATATCCACGACGGCAGTGGTTGTGGCTCCTACAAAATCAACCACCTCTCCTTTCACGTTGGTAATTGCCAATTCTATGTTGTCTATGGGATTACGAGATACAGGAAAGTATATCGGTGGGGAGGGTATGTAGATAATTGGCTCCATGAACTCAGAGTTTGGTTTGAACGTAGCGACAATACCTGTCTGCTAGTGACTCCCTGGGATGCCGTCCGAGGATTTGGTGATCATACCTTCTGCCACATTGCAATGTATGTTCAGAGTCTCGATGGCTAGAAATTTAGGAATGTTAGCACAGATGTGCTTGATGCAAGGTTCGAGCTTTGTGTTGTTCTCGAATACCAAAAACCCTCCGATGGTACCCAGGTCTACGGTTTCCGTGTCAAACACCAGTTCCACCCTGTGAGTTACAGAATTTTGGGACAGCAGTACACTTCTTGGTAATTGACCCTGCAAGGTAGACAGATTGTACTGGCCAGGGGTGATGCTGATTTTTTCGCTCCCAATTTTGATGGTATTGTTGTGTACTGTCACATTAGGTATCAGGTACATGCTGTAGAATGCACGAAGAGCAATAGATTTAGGATAGATGATATCGTCATGCAATGCGAGTTTAAGAAGCGAAGTCTCGCTTGTGAGATGGAATACTCCCATAGTGCTTCAGGTGCCACAATGCTTTCTGGAAATCCTCGATTGTTGGGTTATTTAATTGCTAGAGGAAGACAAGCATGGAAGCGCAGAGATGGCCACAGTTCACATCGCTGAAACCCTGGATGCGTTCTTTATTGTAGTAGAGGTTGACAACATTGAGATACTTTACCAACCCAGCAGGTGGCGTGCCTCCGAATGAATCGAAAACAAATGCTTTGTTGTTGTTGGCTTTGAGGTAGCATATCCAATGTGTACCTGGATTTTCGTAACTGTCTAGGTTAACCACACCACACTCCTTTTTCTTCACAGCAGAGGGTAGAGAATCAGACATGAAAACGCCCCTGAAGTGCTTGACCCCCAACGATTCGATTAAAGATTCAATATCGAAGTTGGACAGGGGCTCTTCTCTTTTTTAAACTTTTTCAAAGCTTCGAGGTTGTTCTTTCGCTTTTTGGTCACACCTTTCCCCTTCTTCTCCATAGGCAGGTCGTGGCGTTTCTACTCTTCTATCGCGGCCTTGTTCCTTTTTGCATCGATGACGGTCTTGGCAATGGCGGCACTGCCTCCTGCCAAGCTGCCTACAGCACCCAAAGCTGCCAAGATAGCCGGGATGCTGAATATGAAACCTTCAGTCTTCTGCTCGCAAACCTTGTAACCTCCTCAACTGAGGAATGCTAAGCAGCAATTTCATTCCATGACCTTCTGCCAAGCAGGAATGTTTCTTCTCGCGCTGCTTTTTGGTGAGCATTCCATCTAATGTTCCGAGAGACTTGAGGTTTGCGTAGGGTATTTGGTAAAGACACCTTTCGGCTTCATGGTGATAGTATGTTATTTATATATCGTGAGAGGGTAAGAAAAATGTCTGCTTTGCCTAATCCAATGAAGTGATGGTAGGTCGATTATACTAGTTGCTTTTTCTTTCACAAGGGTTATTTAGTTAAATCCCCACCCTAATTTTCGTTTTGTGTTCATGGCGATGGTCGTACCCAATGCGGCAACCCGTTCACCTAGCGAGGCGTCTCTGCTGACGATTCTCCCGAAAGCCGCATGCTCCAACTTTCTGTCAGCATCATGACGTGCGTCGAGATTGGTGTGAGCATTGTAGGCAATGTCGTGGTCCTTGCATACTGCGTCCAGTGGGTTCACTCCCTTGTCTCCTCTTTCCAGTCGCTGTTCGAGTTTCGTACCCGGACAGCAGTACTGGTAACACTGGTCAACAAATTTTAACTTTTTTTTTGCGACATGGATGAAAATTCACTTTTCTTTATCAATCCATGATGCTGAACACGAAACTGACAATGCAAATGCCACTCGACTTCCGGTTTAAGAATTATACGAGGTATTGTCGAAAAGTCGTGTTTCCCAATGTTGTAACGTAATGGAATGACGTATGCTTGGTGTGCATGTGAGTTTTACTCTATAACTGTATTATATGAACAGTACAAAACATGGGTACATTTCCATTTGCCTTTTCCAAGTAAATTCATGAGTCAAAGTTTTTACATTAATCACAAAATAAATATTTTGTAATATGCTACTGTATGGTGTGTTCTTTACTACTTACGTGGGATTAAATCCGCTTCCTCTTTGCTTTCCTCTTGTAGTGAAGTTCAGGATCATCCCTGGTTACTGTCCAGCAATAGTCGGCAAGCATTCCTGTACTCCATTTCCCTTGGTATCTTTTCTCCATTATAGATATTTGTTGGTGGAAACGCTCACCGTGTTCATCGCTTACCTCCTCACAACTTTTCGGGAAAAATTGAGATGAAAGTAGAAAATGCAATTTAAGGGACATATTGCAACCCATTTTTTGATACGATGAAACCAAATTATTTACAAGTTTTCATAGTCTTCAGCACGTTTGTTTCCCAAGAGATTGTTTGAGACCTCTCTGAAAGAACTCCATGCACCTTTCTCAACATCACTTAGCCGGTGTTCGAAGATCTCGTCCTGGTGAAGTTGACGAACTTGAGGGCCCACAAAAATTCCTTCCTTGATCTTCTGTTCACTGATTTTTGGAAATTTGTTAAGTAGATATTTGAATGCCAAAGAGTTTCGATCCAACTTTTTGACAAAGTTTTTGATCAGTCCAAGCTTTATATGAAGTGCAGGAAGTATAATATTTTCAGATTCAACGAGAGGTTCATTTTGTACATTCATATTTCCAGTTTCCATACTTTGACGTAATGGCCAATCCTTTTTAATAAAATGAGAAGCTTTATCTCTGCTATTCCATGCGCAGAGGAAACACCAATATTTGGTATAGCCTTGTTGGAGTCTAGTTAAAATAGCAATGACTTTCAAATCTGCACATATTTTCCATTTCTAGTTGTTGTATTTAATTGATTGAAGGAGAAATTTTAGGCTATCATACGATTCTTCTTTGGCACAGAGTAACCAATAGGGATTGACGGCAATTGATTGCTGTTATGAAGCAGTACAGCTTTTAGACTTAATACCGATGCATCTATGAACAACCGCCACTCCTCACAGATGTGCTTAATGCCCATATCTCCCGATAAACCATTAATATCACTGCAGTATATCAGATCTCCTTCGGTAGAAAAGTATTCTTCCAACGTTTTCTGACGGCCACGATAAAATGACACCTTCACATTACTAGCCAGAAAATTCCATTGTTGAAGTCTGGAGGCTAATAGCTCTGTCTTGGCTTTTGAAAGTTCAAGATCTCTCACTAAATCATTCATTTCACTCTGGCTAACCTTGTGCTGTTCTGTAAGTTTAACATCACCTGCAAAGTCCGGATCTGTAGATGTGGAAGGTTGTGGATCGTACGGTTCGTCTTGTGAGTCTACGGAATAGGATTGAGGGGGTGTTGGAACAGGTAGTTCAGTACTATGTGCCACAGGACGAGTAGCAGAACGAATATTTGGAAATACAATTTTCTTCTTTTTAGTATTGGACATACGTTGTATTGGTGGAACCATACAAAAGAAACAATCGTCCAACCAAATCATGGGAATAGCAAATTGGATTGATGGTCTTCTGTGATTCAACCAGTCCAGCAGATTCGTGTAGCAGGTCTTACAGCAGAAATGAGTAGTATAAAAAATATATACTACTGGGTCGAGAAAGTATGAACCCCCCTCAGGCAGATTTGCCTACACTTAAAACTAGCTCAACATGCCCATATGAGCTTTTTGCTCAAGTGTGGTACTCCGTCTAATCCACGATTTTTGTAAAAATGCCCTGGGAAATTTCCCGGGAAAGTATGACCCCCCTCAGATTGATTTGCCTACACTTACAAAATCTACATCTGCCAGATTTTTGTCCATAACCTTGTTAAAAATATGCTCCTCTTGATATTTTTTTTGGCTACACTTAAAACTAAGCCAAACGTATTAACACACACACACACACACACACACACACTCACACACACACACACACACACACACACACACACACACTCACTTTCACTTCTAACAACAACAAAAGGCTAATCCTTCACAACAATGACCACCACTTCACGCGCCACGCGATTTTAACACAATGAACCGCGCGGAAAATTTTCGGATCTGGAAGCCGGGGGAAAATGACGGTACTCTGTAAGTTTGTTTCTTGGCTATTGAAGTGCTACATAAACACAAGGAAATATCTAGCATTTAAAAACAGGGAATTTAGATAAAATATAAAATTAGAATTTCCTGAACATAAATTACGTAGCAGAATCCACTTTCGGAAGCAAAAAAGGCACGGACTATAGTTTCAGAGTTGCAATCTTTACAACTTACCACCGAAATAGATTAAAGGCTAAGGGGTAGTGTCAATTCGCGTTCCAACTTTTTTGCAGGTGCTGCAAATGTATACGACATGCTACAAACATTACATAACTCTACACTGATAACGTACAGAACGTTTGAAAATGACATTAAGAAACGTTGTTGTGACAGAGGCAATAGTAGACTTCTTATCCTGAGATGGCACACTTATCGTGCTGATTCCTCCTGTAGCACGCTAGCAGACGATTTTTCTCGAGCCGGGACACTATCCCCCGTACAAATCGAGGAGTGGGGGTGTACAGTATTCATGCGCGGAGGGATGAAAAAGGGGCGAAAACGTGCTGTTGAGATTTTAGCACGGTACGCTATTCCTTATAGCCCCAACAGCGTGAGGGAAATACGTGGCGCCGCTGGTAAATGTTGAGGCTCTTAACATGAGAAGTTTCATTTCACTTTGGGGCTTCATTAAACTTCTTGCATCTGTGAGATTTGCTTTTTTCTTCTTTTCATTTTAACAAATTTAGCAACGTGCTATAGCACGGTAGCACGTATTAAGCAACCGCCACTGAGAAAAACCAATGAAGGATCTTACACCAGAACAACAACGGGAATATAATAATGTCATACAATGTGTGTACTGTAAAAGTAATTTTGATTTAGATAATGAAAAAATTCAACACCACAACCATTTTAATGGAGAATATATCCATACGATTTGAAATTCATGTAACTTGAAAATACAAAAACCATTTTTTATTCCAGTAATTATTCACAATTCAAAAAATTTTGATACACATTTATTTATTAGATTATGATGCAGAGAATATTTATATTATATCACAGACTAAAGAAAAATATATTATTGTAGAGAAAACTATCAGATTAGAAAATAAAAGAACAGTTGTTCTTAAATTTTTTGATTCATATCAGTTTCTTTCCAGCAGTCAAACAATCTGGTCAAACAATTAACCGAAGACGAATTTATTTATACAAAAAAAAAGAATTTGGGCAATATGATATAAATTTGCTAATGAGAAAAGGAGTCTACCCCTATCAATACATGGGTGATTTTGAAAAATTTGAAGAGAGAGATAGTTACCACCGAGAGAAGCTTTTTATAACCATCTTCAAGATCAAGAATGTAGCGAGGAGGATTATCAACTTGCACACACAATTTGGGACATGCTAGGTTGCGAAACAATGGGAGATTATCATGATTATTATTTGAAATTAGATGTTCTCTTGTTGGCTGATGTGTTCGATACTTTCCGAAAAAATTGTTTTCAAAAATATAATTTGGATCCTGTTTTTATGAGTACAACACCTGGTTTATCTTGGCAAGCTATGCTTTTAAATATTGGAGATGAAATTGGTCTTCTCGAAGATAGTAAACAGTTTACATTTGTTGAATCTGCTATACGTGGAGGTATAGTACAGTGTCCTTTGAGATATATAAAAGCAAACAATAAATATTTTTCTGATTATGATGCTAATAAAAAATCTAAATATATTCACTATATTGATATGAACAATTTATATGGGTATGTTACGACTCAATCAGTCCCCATTGGTAATTACGAATGGATGATCCAGGAAGAACTTGAAAAGAGGGATTTTTTTAAATGGTCTGAAGATCATCCAAAAGGTTGTCTATTAAAGGTTGATATGCTATACCCACCATGGTGTAATGAGAAACACCGCGGATTAGCTATGGCACCACTATCTCAAAGGGTTCCAGGTACCGAAGAAACAAAATTAATGTTGTAATTCGAAAACAAAAATAATTATGTACTTCATTATCGAATGTTACAATATTATGAAAAGCAAGGTATAATATTTACAAAAATCCATAGGGGTTTAAAATTTGATCAAACAAAATGGTTAGCTCAATATATTGTGAAAAATACAAAGAATCGAATACAAACAAATTCTAAAGATTTGAAAGATATTTATAAATTAATAATTAATGCCTTATATGGAAAATTTTTAGAGAACAAAAAAATCGATTGAGGTGTAGTTTTCTGACCAATTGGGAAAAAAAATTGAAACTTATTGCTGATCCTACATACAAAAGTTTTATAGAAATTACTGAAAATATGACTTTTATTGAAAGAAGTAACATCGATGTAGTGTGTGATGTGCCAATAGCTGTGGGTGTTACAATTCTTGAATTATCTAAATTAGAAATGTATAAATTTCATTATGATGTGATGCAAGCTAGATACGAAAACATAAAAGTAGCATACATGGATACTGATAGTTTTACATACGAAATAGAAACAGAGGATTTGTACAAAGATTTACTAGATATGAAAGAACATTTTGATTTCAGTAACTATCCAAAAGATTGTTCATTATATAATTTATTATACAGTGTTAATAACAAGATGATCCCTGGGAAAATGAAAGATGAAGCAGCAGGATCTATAATATCAGAATTTTCTGGACTCATATCAAAAATGTATTGTATCAAAATAGATGAAAAAGAATAAGAAATTAAAATAGCTAAGTGTATAAAACGAAAAAATATAGTAAGACTGACAATGGATGATTATAAAAATTGTTTATTTGAAAATAAAAATGAAAGAAAATTAATGTCTGCATATTATCTTAGCAACAAAAATCATACTATTTATACTACAATAAAAAAATAAAATAGCCCTCGATGGCCATGACAATAAATTAGAAATATTAGATTGTGACATCCATACTAGAGAATATGGACACTATGAAAATGTTAAGACAAAACATTGTAATAAATGTAAATTAAAAAGTTGATAAAAATATTTATATTTAATATTTAATGTTATATATAATTATTCATATATTTTTTCGAGCCTAAGGCTCTGAAGTAAATAATAAAATAATAAAATTGTATATTCTACTCTATTCTATTTAAAATTGTTCTATCACTCTCTCATTCTTTATATCATATACATATGACTTCTCTACTATTAATATATAGCACTACATGTAGTATTTTCTGGTAGTGTTTCATGAAATTCACATATCAATTTTATATTAATTCGATCATTTGTAACTACCAATTTTCTTTTTGACTCATTTATTAAAAACATTGGTCTGTGAATTATGAACGCATCTGGATTATAATACATGTTTATATCTCCTTCAGTTACTCGTTTAAAAGCACTATAAGCTTCATATAATTTCAAATAATCTTGTTCTGCAATGTTTAAATTATAATTTTCACGAGGGAACACTTCATTTCTGGCATTCTTCAGATACACATTTTTAACTTTACAATTATCAAATTGTCTGCTATCCTTTTCCTGATTGTCATCTCTCCCTGTTTGAAACAGCAAAGCTACGAACTCTGGCATGTCATATTGCAAAGAATGAAACTGATTAGTAAGGTCAAATTCAAACAATTTTCCCTCCACAGGCTTCTGTATGCATTGGTATGTATAAAATAGAATCGGAATTTAGGGATTTTTCAAAATGTTGGCTTTGTATTTGAGGGCATAATTAGATTCATATTCAACTATAGGCATTCGTAACTCCATAGACTGGATCACACATTTCGTGGCTTCGGGTAAACTAGCCTCATTAGCTGTTCCATCTGCATTTAAAGTTTTGAATCTCATGATAGCATTATGATCATTCTGTGCTCTGCGAAATATGACACTCAAACCACCTTTCCACATAATTTCTTTATAATCAGAGAAAAATCCAAATAGCAATCTCATGGGGAACAGTACTGTGTGACTTTTTGCTTGAATTTTTGTTCCAGCTTCGACCCCACCAACTTTATAATATGCACTCTCTGATTTGGACAGTTTCAATGTCCCCACTGTAGTGGATGTAATTACAGGACAATCAATCCTGTTAATCACTGTACCATGCTTTCTGACTTCAATTTGAGAAAATAAGAATGGAACAAAATTATCTATAAGTTTTATATTAGCAGTAGCTGGATATTCTTCACCATTACTTTGTTTTACAATATCAAATTTTATATACAGATCAGATCTATGTGGATCATCATACCATGATGATCATCATACCCATCCACCACCATGATGTCATACTGTATCTCTTTATTGGGCTGATTCAAATTTGCAAATGTCCTCCTGTTTGGAGGAAAGGGTTGTAATTCATAACTCTCAATATTTTCCATCTTGGTATTTATTTATATATTTTAAATATTAATTTTTATTATCGCAGTGCTATTAGCGCCGGCAAAATCGATGATTTCATTTTTCTCATTCGTAATTGTTTGAAAACCATACCTTTGGCAATGTTACAGTGAATATTCAATGTCTCAATAGCTAAGAATTTTGGTATAAATTTACCTACGTATGTGCCTAACACCTGGTTCTAATTTGCTATTGTTCTCGAATCCTAAAAGTAATCCCATGGTAGGTAAGTCCACTGTTTCATTGGTAGTTACAATCTCTACTCTCTGTGTTACAGAATTTTGAGAAAGCAAGATAGTTACATTCGGTATCAGATACCATGCTCTTAGAGCTATGGATTTTGGATAGATAATATCATCGTGAAGATGTAGTTTCAAAACCGAAGTCTCGCTGGAGAAATGAAAAATTCCCATATTTAATATATAATACAGCTTTTTGAAAATCTTTTAATTTGATGTTTGGTATTTTATTTAAAATTCTGAGCATCGTAATGCAAACATGGCCACATATAATTTGATCGAAATCTTGAATACGATCGTCGTTGTAATAAATTTTAACATGTTTCAAGTAACGAATTAATTCTGTAGGGGGTACCCCTCCGAAAGAATCGAAAATAAAATCACTGTTATTTTGTTCATAATAGCATAACCAGTGAGGACCAAGGTTTTCGGACTTGTCCAAATTCACCACGCCACATTCTCGAGAGTGAGGACCCCCTTTAGTGAGAGAATCAGACATGAAAACCCCCCTGAAGTGTTTAATTTTAAATATTTTAATTAAATATTCAATGTCTTTTCTTTAATTTTCTGAGTGCTCTAGACTTCACACCTTTGCCTATTTTTTTCTCCATAGCATGATTATGACGCTTTTGCTCTTCTAGTTCTGCCTTATTTTTTTTCGAATCAATCACAGTTTTGGCTATAGCTGCACTACCCCCAGCTAAGCTCCCAACTGCCCCCAATGCAGCCAGGATAGCTGGATGGCTGAATATAAATCCACCACTACGTGTTTTCTTTCTTGTATTTTGCAATCGTTTCAATTGTGGCGTACTGAGTAATAATTTCATTCTATTTCCTTTGGCTATACATTGCCTCCTTTTAGTTAGTTAAAATCGAATTAAATTTAAAGATTTTAAGATCGTGATATGGTATTTGGTATACATGTTGTTTCATGTTGTTTTATTATTATTAATATTATTTTCGGGGTATTTATATTACAAATCCCACCCTAATTTTTGTTTGTATTCATAGCAATGGTTGTAGATACCCAATGCCGTTATTTTGCACCCAATGATGCATCTCTGCTTGTTAATCTACCAAAAGTTGCCTCTTCCAGTTTTTGATCAGCCACATGACGATCATTCAGATCTTTGTGTGTGTTGTATGCAATATCATGTTCTTTACAAGCTGCATCCAGAGGATTAATACCCCTGTCCCCTCTTTCTATTCGTCTTTCAAGTTTTGTACCAGAACCACAATATTGGTCACCAGGTACCTGTAACTCGAACGGAAGTATATTAATAATATAATTTACTAAACCTCGACCCTCTGATATATTCCAGAATTTAGGAGGTAAAGTATTGATAATTTTAATTAAGTATCCTATACCTTTAGGATCGTTTACAATAAAATTAGCTAATTTGTCACTAATCATGTTTACAATACCCATTTTCTTATTACGGAAATTATTGTTCCCAGCATTTTCCTCTCCTGCTATAACCAGCAACCTATCTATAAGTTTTCTCACATCGTTTACCCATACAAATTCCCTAGGTAGAGTATTGTGTTGTTTTATACCACTACCGGTTTTTAGTTCATTCCAGATAGCTTTAATGAGATTTATGTATTTATCCCCGCTGCTCGACTTCACACGCTTTTGACTGGCATCGTTATTTTGGTACAAAGCATCAGAGATTCTCACAATTTCAGAGTAACTTTAATAATCATCTTCTGTAAAATGTTTTGGTTGTTTTTTGGTAATGAACTCCCATAGCCGTACGGTACCGGGATATCTAAAACAGCTGTTTCTCCCACCCAAATTAATTTTTTATGTTATCCCCTCGAATGTAACTTTAGACTTGCCAGTTTTTCATACAACGCCTTCATTTCCCTCCATAGTTGGATACAATCCAAATACTTCATCTTTTTCGAATTTTCCTGTAGCCAGGTAATCCCTTGCCAGGGGACCCAACTCGATTGCCTCTGATTCTTCAATAGCAGCTTTAGCAGGTGGTTCCTTAAGTACCAGAGGAGGGTGGATGCTGGATAATAGCGTAGGAGGGAAATCTGCATAATTTTTAGCAGTAAGAGGTACCAATTCATTGATGAGGTTTTTATTTTGTTCTGTAACACTCTTAATCTCGTTACCAAGACCACTGATTGCATCGATAATAGGTTGGTCTTGACGCTTGTGTTGTTCGTAAAAACCTTGATTCCCTGATTTCCAACTTTTGAAACGTTTGGACAAGTACTCTCGTAATTTCGTTCTCGTAATCACCCCCACTCACGACCGGATCAAGAAAGTGTGGGGCGTTACCCCCACACCCCCTATACGCCTTCATGGCGTGGTGCTATGCACAGGAGAACACTTTACCTTTTACCTTTTTTACTCTCGTAATTTCGAATTATCTTCTATTTTATGTTTCGTCATACTTATTTTTTTTTAATAATGGATATTTTATATCGTTTCAACGTTTAAAAAGTCGTTGATTTTATTTCTGAATTTACCATTGTTAGGTTTACGAGTCATGTCGATAGTAACAAATTCAAAATTGTCGCTGTTCCAACAAGATGAACAGAATTTTGAAAACTGGTTGTAATTTAAGTATCCTCCCACATAATCCTCGTATACATGTTTCAAATTAGTATGATCTTGACGAAACAAACCGATTAAGTCTGTATTATCTCGTAGTATTTGTGTTGGAATTTTGGAATAAGTTTGAGCTAAATAAAAACAGTCTATTTCTTTGTGACGACCCTGTGTAAAAACAAATTGTAATTTCATTCTGATTTTCCAGAATAACATTATCAAACACTACAACAGAATTTTTCAAACATTGGTCGAGAGGTTTTATTGTTAATGCAAATGTAGCTATGCCCAGTCCCTCGTACAGCTTCATGAGTTTTTGGAATTTTGGTTGTTCTAAACTCTTTGAGAATACATACAAATGTCTATTTTTCCAATCTAGCCAATTGGGGGCAAGCAAGAAATTAATAACCAGCAAAGTGGTTTTTCCACAACCTGATGGGCCTGCAATGAGGCATCTTATGTTATCAGGTAACAACACTCCATTTTTTTATTAATTTCCACTACATCTGGTAAACGCTGTACCACATTCCATGTTGGTTTCAAAGAATCACCTGGTTTGCTTCTATCCAACTTTTGTCTGGCAGACCTAATCACTTCACATACAATTTATTATTTTTCTTCTTTAATATTTTCTCGATTAGATATGTATCTCGATATTTTGTTTTACTAAGTCCCTCTTCATAAAATCTCCCTTTCAATATTTTGTTATGATTATCTTTTATGTATTTCTATTCCCTGGTAAAACTTGAACCACTGAAAATAATTCTGTAAACCCCTTCTCAATAACTGTTTATATTTACTGACCCTTACCTGATCCCCTATTTTA
Source organism: Lepisma saccharinum (assembly GCF_977018435.1). Classification (NCBI taxonomy): domain Eukaryota; kingdom Metazoa; phylum Arthropoda; class Insecta; order Zygentoma; family Lepismatidae; genus Lepisma; species Lepisma saccharinum. The sequence goes on along the minus strand of NC_139231.1, from coordinate 21,824,881 downwards.
AACTTTGGCTTCTTTGTAGTGTATGTATATTTTTTACAATAAACAGTAGAAATCAATCGTTGCTCTTCAGATTTGGTTACCTCAGCAGGTTTCATGTGAATAGTACTGTGTACTGTATTGTTATATTCATGAACTAGTTCGGGTAAAATTTGCACCCACTTATAATTGCCTTGTAGAGTAAATTGTCTCCACATGCGATTTTTTAATGTTCTGTTGAATCCTTCCACTATACTAGCTTTCAGATCACTGTATGTAGAATAATGTTTAATATTATGTTGATGCATTAACTTAGCAAGTGTAGAATTGTAAAATTCTTTCCCTCTATCTGTCTGTAAATATTTTGGTATCCTTCCCTCACAATATATCGACTTAAAAGCCTCGGTAACACAAGTACCAGTCTTGGATTTTATTTGCTAAAGGTATCAATAACTGTAAGCATATATTTGTAACCATGATTTATCTTATCCAAATTTTTTAAAGTCCTCCTTGGGGGGGCATCTCAATCAGATCAGCCTGAAACATTCATTCATACCTTTCGTTACCACACTCAGTCGTTTGTAGTTACGACGAGCTGGTTTGTGTAATTCAATAACTATATCTTGTCTTGACATCGGATTCTATAAGAAAATATGACATAAAGTGGATTATCTTCGGGGTATAATTGTTTCACTTCAAATATTAATTTGTCATTAGCTTGCTCAGGGAAAACAGATAATTCTTGATCCTCATGTAATTTATATTTTTTTCCAGATTCGTCCCAATATGCAACAGGTATCTGTAATGCTCTGTAGATGCCATGTTTTCTTTGTAAGGTGAAATTTGGTACTTCCACATGCTTTTCCTTCTTCACATAGCCCAATTTTAAAAAAATTATTTCGCCATCAAGGAAAAATTCATGAGACCGACTGTAAGAGTAGATTTTGTAAACATTTCCTGCATTAACATAAGTCCAGTACCCTCGTACATTTGGTACACTCTCAAGTCTAACTATCTCAACAATGAAACATTGACGTAATTCGAGATCGTCTAATCTGCTTAATACCGTTTCTTGATATTCGTTTATGGTGCGTACCACTTCATCGTAGCTGGGTTTGATTTTCACATCAACATACAATTGTTTAAATTGTTCTTTGACATCGTGAAGTACTGATGTGAAACCTGATAAAGCAGATTTCTGACTTGTTTCGAGGGTAGCAATTTGTTCTCTAATGTTGGAAGTAATCTCCAGTAAACTTTCTACAAGTTTCAATTTAGTGCTCTGGTTTGTAAGATCTAATACCTGCTTTCTGATTTCTACAAACAATGCATGTATAGTAATTCATTCACAATCTGATTGGTAGGCAAAGTATCAATAGTATCTTGAATTATAGCAATTTCCGCTTGAATATTTTTAATGTCCTCCGACTTCAATATTCTATTTACTGCTCGTTTTACAGATCTCATCTCCTGGGAAGTAGGTAAATTGGATACTATGTTTTGAAGTTAGGTTAAAGCTTGCTTAATTACATCTTATTCTGTAGCAGATGCTACACTGGTTAAGGCATTTTTAAGTTGCTGTATGTCATCTTGCGTAGGGGTAGACTGTTGCAGTTTTTGCAATTTGTTCTGTATGTTGTCCATGAGATGGTGAAAATGAGATAGTTCAGATTCAGTGTTGAGATTCTCTAATTTTGTGATCTGTCGTTGAATTACATTTAAAGATTCGGTTATGCTTGGCAACTTAAATTCCAGAGTTTCCTGTACATTCGTCAATTCGTTTCTCATGGTTGCCAAAGTATCTTCAATATGAGCTGTGGTACCTGTATTTTTCCAAAATCTTCGTAAGTTTCTAATTGCAATTTGATGCTTGCAACACTGCGAGAGATGGCATTTCATTCGGAAGATGAAGGTAAATTATTGATAAAGTCTTCTAATGTTTGTAGTTTGGATTGAACTTCTGTTATGGCTGCATGTAATTGGTCTGTTTGCAGTTCGGATTAATATATTCCAGTGAGGGAATTTCAAAAGATAAAAATTGCTCCCGTAATTCAAGAATACTTGCATTAAGCAGTTCATATTGCTCTTGAGTCTTGATAGTTTCAATTATGGAAAGTGGTTCGGTATTAATAGTATTGCGCTTGGTTATTTATTTCTTGCTTTAGATGTTCCGAGGTAGTTGTGTGAATTTGACGAAATTTCTCAAGATCATTTTTTAATTTAGCTAAATTCTCTTTTAAATTTTCAACATTATCGAGAGACGGTAAATTAGTATATTTTTGAAGTAAAAACTTGAGTTCCCCATCAATGTTTACTATGGGATTAATTAATTTAGACTGTATATTGGTAATTTCAGCATGTAAGCTTACATTCAAAGAATTTTGTAATATTAATAAATTAGATTTAAGTTTCTTTAGACGTTCGTCTAGTCTGGCAATGACGCTGGAATTATCTGGTATATCCTGTCGTCTTGTGTTTCCAAATATGTCTATTTTGTTTTGTTTCATATATTTATGTTTTATTTTTTATTTATTATTTTATTTATGTTTAGGTATTTATATATTCATAAGAAGATAGATTATTCTTATTTCGATAAAAAGAGGAATTAGTTTATCATAATCGCCAATTATTTCAGCATAACATGGGTACCTGTGGGAAACCCTGGGGGATAAAGGCGGTCAAGGGGCGTGGTGCATCACGACCGGATCAAGAAAGTCTGGGGCGTTACCCCCGCACCCCCTATACGCCTTCATGGCATGGTGCTAAGCACAGGGGAACACTTTACCTTTTTTTTACCACTGTACCACCCAGGATTTGACCACCATCTTTGTAAAATGACGACCGAAATTTTTTTTTTGCAAATATTTCGCATGTAAAGCACTTTTCAACAAAAGAGGTTATGACAGAAAATCAACTACATAACATTCTCTACGAAAAAGTTTCTGTGCATTTATCTTCTAGGATGCACCGTTAGAACGTTAGAGGAGCGAGAAATTTAACTACTTTTTTCCCGCTCAACTTTGCAATAGCGAAAGAAAGGGAAACTTTCTTGCAAGGTAACTTGAGTACTTATTTCTTTTTAAAATACCTATTCTAAATGTATGAGCCGCTGTAGCCGACTGGCTAACATGCAAGAGACCGGGTTTCGTTCCCGGCGCGGGAGAACGGAGATTTTTTCTACCTATTCAAGCCAACGAACTATATATAGAAGCACTAGAGAGGCAACAAGGCAGCCACCTTTGAAACAACTTGAGCGGGGAGCAGGTAGCCCGTAAGTGGTCAGGCAGGCTCAAGAGCTGACAGTGGCGCAGACGTTATCACGCCGTAACCCATGCATTACAGCTAATTTTAAACTTAACAAGGAATACTTGTACATTATAAAACATTTCTACAGATGAGTTGTTTACCTTTTCTAGCGAGAGGTTAGACTTAGAGCTGTATAAACTGCTAATACAAAATTTCCACGCACATTGCCTCGCGGAAGTTTCCTCTTTTGCAAGGAAAGATAGCCCCTTCGCGACACAAAATAACTTGGAGAATAATATACTTTCTTCCTTTGTGCTTATTCCACAAGACTCCGACAAATATGTAACTACAGCATATATTATCATAGCCGGCCCTAGGGAGAGGCAACTCGGGCCCGCGCCGAAAAAAAAAAATGTTTACATCCAATTTTTACGAGTTTAGAGGACGCTCATGCTTCAAATTAAGCAACTAATCTAATTTTGTTTGACTTCACGGATTCTTTTCACAGACATAAATGTATCCAAAATCACAGAAATCATATTCCAAACAAAGAACTACATAAGATTTGTGTTCAAATATTATAATAAAAAGTTGTTAATGTGTACTATTCGTTTAATTATAGACTGAAACCATGAAGTGAGATTATTATTTTACACGAAAGAGCGTTTCACAACAGCGTCAAAATTCAATGCAAAGCAAAAAAAAGATAATTATGATAAACTGTTATTGGTTATGGCCTCCGCGATCGCCTTGTAATCAAGGGGTCCCGGGTTCGATACCTGGTGGAGGCACGTAGTGGTTCGGATCCCACTTTAAACTGTAGGTCCAGTCCCGATTAGCCTTACTGTGCATAAAGTGGACTTAAAACACCAAATCAATCAATCACTCAATCAATCAACGTTATTGGTTATGATGAAAAATTTCCGCTTTGTATGTAGAAAAGGAATGTGAAATGCTGGTTTGAACGACAACTGTTTCTTGAACAATGTGGATCCCACTTTAAACTGTAGATCCAGTCCCGATTGGCCTTACTGTGAATAAAGTGGACTTAAAACACCAACAATTCTTGAACAATGCCAACTTCCGTGGCGATGTGCGAGGCCCGAACCCTATAATATTGTACATTTTTCAATTTCATTATTCATATAATAATACTCTACCTTAAAACACCAAACTTAATGTACAGTCACGGATATTTCTAGGTTGTAACTGCCCCATATACTTTCAATAGGATTGCTACAACCCTGAAGTATCAGACTGTACTGGTTTGAAGTTCATTTTCAGTCATGGTGGAAATACATATAATCTACTAATTTATCAAAAATAAGTACGTATAAATTATTGAATTTGCGAGGCCACTGTAAGAGTAGGCTCTAGGCGACTCCTTCTTCGCCTATATAAATAGCCTTGTCTGACCAATCTGTATCGAGGTGAAACGAAGTCGGAATTTTAGCGAGCATAAACTCTTGGTGAAAAATAAAATGTCCTCTAATTACAGGTTGCATTAATGCGACAAACGTTGTCTGCTTTGTAACGGGCAAAATGCTTTATTGTATTGGCAATAGTGACACGAGTCTCAAACATTTAGTTGCATTAAGTAAAATCCTTATTGTGCAGGCTTTCTGGCAAACAAGCCACAGAGATGCGAGTCCGATACTATCTCTAGGAAAAGTCAAAGGAAAGATACCATCTTTCCCTTATTCTGGTAAACAACACAGTTGAATAACAGGATGTGGCCTAGCAAACGCAAGAGTGAGATAATCTGTCATTAAAGGAGATGCTAGTGTCCTCAACCAAGGTCTCCACATGCACATGTGGTTCACCCAACCCCTCCACGTGTATTCGATAATGATCGCCCTGATATCTTGTCATCTGAAGGGCAAGACAGTAGGAAATGGACTTATGCGAAAATGGCCACTGGAATAGAGAAGGTTGCTTGAAGGTTAGGGCAAGTGTCGAGACACGCTGACTGAAATGGTATAAATCCCTCCCTTTTAGGAAACAACATCCTGTTCTAGGGTAATTGCTGCCTGACGCTGATGGTGTCACTTCTGTCAATCTTAGGTAAAAAGGCTTTACTATATTCTTCAATAATACGGTGCCTTAGATTATATCCATTCAGTTACTTGTAGACTCAGAACTTAGAACTTAGCTGTTATGACTTAATAACTTAGAACATAATTAGTCATTATGTTATATGTGCATTACTGGACGTATATATCCGAACTTACGGAATCTTGTGTGAATTAGAGAGATAATAAACATTAACAATGTATTATTGAGTATCCATGAACAACACTGAGCTATAACCCTAAGTGACGTCAAAGCCCCCTTGGCGTTGCATAACTGGTGGAGGTGTGGCTTTCTCTGCCATATTACGCCGGAGGGTAGTGTTCTGGTACCTTTTTGGTTCTTTTTGTTTTTATGTGGTATATCATACACATGGGTGTGTCGTTTCTCTGTTGTTGGTTCTTTTGTTGTTTTGTCTCTGGGCGATTAGGTGTTGTCCATTAGATTGGTTGTGTTGTCGTTATGTTCTTTCGTATGTATTGCATTCGTTTCGATCTGGTCGTTGTTTCGATTTTTGAGTACGCACTTTTGTGTTTTGTGTTTTTGTTTAGCAGCAACACCTGAAGAACTGGGAGTTACAAATGTTTACGAAGTAATGATTCCGCTGATACGTAGAACCCCATACAGGGTGTCCCCCAATGAACGGGGATTTATAAAAATAGAAATCCATAGAAGGCTTGATCTTAGGATTATACGGAAAAGTGAGTGCGGTTACATTGCCCCTATCCTGTTGGTAGGTAAGCGAGACAATTCTGTAGGCATGTGTATTGACTATCGATAGCATATCCAGAGACTGAGATACTTGGCCATATTACTGGTAGAAATAGAGTGGGAATAAACACTAAAAAGGTTTCTGCAATTTTAGATCTTCCACCTCCAACTTACTTGGATGTTGCGGATTTTTCAGGCGATTCGTCCCCTCCTTCAGTTTGGTAGCCAAACACCTAACTGACCTGACTAAAAAAGGAGCCCCATTCCGCATGCGTGAAACCCAGTTGACCGTTTTTAATAAGTTAATGCAGTGTCTATCATCTGCCCCTATGTTAAGTCAATTTGTCCCCAAACTCCCCATAGAATTACACTGTTATGCTAGTAAATTTAGTTTTGGATCAGTCCTTTGTCATCGGATACCTGACCCTAATAACAGTAAGAAGACTATGGTACAACCAATTTCTTGTTGCTCACGATTGTTTACAGGCACACAACTAAATTATAGTATTTACGAAAAGAAAGTGTACTGTTTAGTTTTCTCAGATTTGCAATTTCGTCAGTATTTGACTGACAAATTTTTCACCGCGGTGGTCGATAATTCGGGTACGTGTTGGCTCCAGCGTAGCCGAGACTTGACAGGTAATTTATCGCATTGGTCATTAGGTATTTCGGAGTCCAGGTTTAAAATAATAAAACACAAGCCAGATCGTTTACACTGCTACACTGCATCCCAATTTGCCTAAACCGGTCGCTAGTAACCGGGCTCTCTGATGAAGAAAGAGATTACGTTGATCACGGAGACATGGCAGAATTGCTTGATGATGAAGAACAACCCAACTATTCCAATTTTATTCAATCGAACTCAGAACCTAATGAGCGACAAGCAGAAATCAGGAAAAGACAATTAGCAGACCCCGAAATACGTACACTTATTACACTCAAAGAGAGCGATCGAAACCACCTTAGCGTCAGATATTATAAATTAGATCAAGGACTCCTATATAAGTTAAATAACAATCGGAAATTGCTAGTTATTCCCACCAATATACATGACAGTCCATACACTGGAGGTCATACAGGACAGAGCAAAAGTCTTCAAAAGGTATATGAGCGTTATTACTGAAAATCTGCACGTAGGTTGTAACTTCATTACGTCCGATCTTGCCCAATTTGCCAAGAAATGAATACGGCCTCAGGAAAACGACAAGGATTTTTACACCCTCTCTTTCTCTGGGAAGTGTAGGTGAGAGATGATCATCTGATATGTTTGGCCCCATCACTTCTTCTTGTGGGTACAAGCATATCATATTTGGTATTGCTCTGTTATCTTCATGGGTCGTGGCCCAACTACTGAAAAGCATTTCTGCTAAACAAGTAGCTAAATTCTTTGTCCCCAAATTTTTTATAGTTTCGGCCCCATTCGGTAAATACTAACAGATCGAGGATCTGTATATCAAGCGGTCCTGGTCTAAAATGTGCTGACAGAACTCAAAATTAAACATTTGAATACAAGTGGTTACGACCATCAAACAAACGGGAAGGTATAAAAGTTAAATCATACTATGGCCACAATGATAAGTACGTATAAGTCAAATTTTGGTCACGAGAAATAGCTTAGAGGACATAAAAGAATTAAGAAGGTAGCTCGATGTGTAAATACGCATCAGATTCTTGAAGTTTACGTGGTAGATGCCATAACTTTCAAATTTCAAAGCCCTATCATGAAATCTATAAATCTTTTAATTGTTCATTTCTCGCTGCATGGCCCTGTATATGAGAAAAGAAAGAATGCTAAGCTAGCTAAAGTTCCAACTCGAAAATGTTCGTTCAGTCTTTCAACTCATAGCAGAGCCAGGCTCATTTTCCTTCTCCCTTTGATAATGCTCGGACGACTGCAGCGACCGAGCTAATCTTATCTACTTCCGGCAGGAGTCGTGAACACTTCGTCAATTTCAACGCTATAAAACGCCCATGCATTTGTCTTCCCCCCCCCCCTAGTTTCTGCAAATAAATACATTACATCTCGTTTCTTTATTTCAGGACTTAAATTTTTGAATATACTATAACACACGGAATTAGATACCGAAGTTATGAATATGATTTATCTTTAATTTAACTGATCGGCTATTAGCAGCGGGACTTTTTTATTACCTCGCTAAATTCGCCTTCTTCTTTTCCAGTTAAATATCCTCCGCGTGGGATAATATTCATTTTGGCGCATTGCTACACGATACAATTACATAGCCTTGCATCCTACATTCCAATTTTCATTAAACACCACTGACCTATCTTTTTTACAACAGATGACGAATTATCGCTTTCTTTAGCCATTTTTATTATTTATTTTAAGGAAACTCCAATCTTGCTGTATGATACTAGCTTCGAGATTATAATCAATTATTTCTTATACTCTAATTGTGTGTTAGTAAATAAGATGTAATGTATTTTGGCTTATTTTGGCTCTCCTTATGTCTCACAGTAAAATTATTGTAGACGATGTTGCATTGCTAATTCCTTCCGATGGACTCCAATTCCAGTCAGTTGTTGAGGAATTAGCATCCCAATTAAATGTGCCAGTTTCTAAAGTGCTAGAAACCCATAAAAGTAAGAAAATCAACCACTATTTATCGCTTATGTACAAACTCAAACAGCGACGAAAAGTTTTGAAGATTTCACAGAAATTGTACTTTTTGCGCATGCAGATAAAAGCAGGCATTTACAGAAAATTTCCTATTAATGCCGACTCTTAAATGAATGACGAAGTAACACAGTTCCTTAGAGAACTGGATGAATTCTTGCAAAGGGCTACTTCTTAAATGATATCTCCATTTTTGACAATACCTACTAGCATTTTTGTATAGGCCTATATATTCCATAAAGTTATGTTCAATTTGCAATTACCTTTATTTCCAGCATAGTTTTTATTTTGCATATCGCGATTAATTTAATAGATAACGCCTCTGTATATATATTATACGTTATATTCTGTATTCAATAAGTAATCCTTTTAGGTGTTAGAATTTGAGACTATATCCCCTCTTGTTCAGGTAATGGCCATTAACGTAGCTACTTGGATAACCAGGTTGAATTATGATATGATGTTTTTACCCTGACAGAAGTAGACAGTATTTAATCTTATGTATGTGAGATTTTTTCCACGCCACGTGTGCCAAGCAAACCTCTTCATGCGTAAAAGTGCTCCGTAAAAATCGACAAAATATGTGGTAATTAGTGAGTGTTAATGTAAGTGAGGGAGAATGCGGTAGTGAAAGGTGTGCCTTAGGTCGCAGGGCACCCCCACAATCTGCTCCGGTAAGTACTTTCTCAAACACTGCCAAAATAGTGATCGTGTGCACTCTCCATATATTTCTTATGGAGAATACTTTTCCCGCAGATAAACGCAAAAGACACCCCCTGCAGCTCACCCAAGGAGTAGTTGCTTTGCTGACCCCCAAACCCTCACGTAAGAATGACCAATCTTGATCTGAAAATAAACTAAAAGTGAATTCACCCTTAAGCAAAATAACTGTTGTGAAACAAACATCCCCATGCTATCCTTACGGATCCACGTCATTTAAGCGTAACGGATGTCAGTGATATAAATAACAAACAGACACAGACAACCCGAACTCAGTTAGCTTGGTTAATAAACATAGTAGTTTTATAAGAAGTCTGATTGACATTATGAGACCCCCAGAACCGAATTCAATGCAGTAGTTCCAGTTTTATTTAACAAATACATCTGCCACGACACGGCGTAATTCTCGGCTAGTGGGGTCTGTGCATTGCCGGGGCACGACGTCCTTCTCACTCACTCAGCTGTTACAAAGGACATTCACATAGCGTGACGTCACTCGTGAGTATGAAGTCCATTCCAATACTATACAATACGCGTCAGTTCTCGTAGCACCGGGCAACCTGTGTTTGCGACCGTTCGATTGCAGTTAACGGCCGCTCTCCGTCAATTGGCTTCTTTAATCCAGATTTCATCAGTACGCATAACCTGGACTACTGTTGGTGTTCCTCATGGCTCCTACCGGTGGCGCCACACCCCAAAACAAAAATTCTACCCCCAACCAAAACGCCCACTTTGGTTTCGGACAGGGAGGCCCTGTCCGTCATTCCCCCCCCCCCCCACCTTCACCTCTGACAAAATGGAAGCCAGATTCGCCCCTACAACAGCCCCAGGACCACTGGAAAAAGTCATTCAACCCGTCACCTGCAAACCCATTCAGCCCCTCAGCCACCACTTCCTCCCAGACACCAGGCACCAACGTTCAGACATCAGACTCCAATACGATTGGCGTATCTTCAGTAGACAATGTTCCCGTTCTCAGACTATTAAGCTAGAGATGCACAGAAAACTGGTATTAGAAATTACTACCCTAGTCGCTAAAGATAAAAACATATCAGAAGATAGAACATCCATCTTCTTAGAACTGATGAGCAAATTAGAACAAGTACATGAAGAAACAGTGTCGGAGAACAAATCACTCAACGCCGTAAATAAAATCCTTCAAGAAAGTAATTAAAAACATTGGTCTGTGAATTATGAACTCGTCTGGATTATAATACATGTCTATGTTTCCTTCAGTTACTCTTTGAAATGCACTATAAGCTTCATATAATTTTAAATAATCTTGATTTGTAATGTTTAAATTGTAATTCTCACGAGGAAATACCTCATTTCTGCCATTCTTCAGATACACATTTTTAACTTTACAATTATCAAACTGTATGCTATCCTTTTCCTGATTGTCATCTCTCCCTGTTTGAAACAGCACAGCTACGAACTCTGGCATGTCATATTGCAAAGATTGGAACTGATTAGTAAGGTCAAATTCAAACAATTTACCCTCCACTGACCTCTGTATGCATTGGTATGTATACAATTGAATCGGAATTTGGGGATTTTTAAAATATTGGCTTTGTATTTGAGAGCATAATTCGATTCATATTCAACTATAGGCATTCGTAACTCCATAGATAGGATTACACATTTCGTAGCTTCGGGTAAACTACCTCATTAGCTGTTCCATCTACATTCAAGGTTTTGTATTTCATGATAGCATTAAGATCATTGGGTGCTCTGCGAAATATGACACTCAAACCACCTTTCCACATAATTTCTTTATAATCAGAGAAAAATCCAAATAGCAATCTCATGGGGAACAGTACTGTGTGACTTTTTGCTTGAATTTTTGTTCCAGCTTCGACCCCACCAACTTTATAATATGCACTCTCTGATTTGGACAGTTTCAATGTCCCCACTGTAGTGGATGTAATTACAGGACAATCAATCCTGTCAATCACTGTACCATGCTTTCTGACTTCAATTTGAGAAAATAAGAATGGAACAAAATTATCTATAAGTTTTATATTAGCAGTAGCTGGATATTCTTCACCATTACTTTGTTTTACAATATCAAATTTTATATACAGATCAGATCTATGTGGATGAATGAACCCATCCACCACCATGATGTCATACTGTATCTCTTTATTGGGCTGATTCAAATTTGCAAATGTCCTCCTGTTTGGAGGAAAGGGTTGTAATTCATAACTCTCAATATTTTCCATCTTGGTATTTATTTATATATTTTAAATATTAATTTTTATTATCGCAGTGCTATTAGCGCCGGCAAAATCGATGATTTCATTTTTCTCATTTGTAATTGTTATCTCTATGTAATTAACTTTATCAATAGAAACAGGGAAATAGACTGGTGGGATTGGAGAATAGAAGATAGGTTCCATAAATTCCGAATTCGGTTAAAATGTAGCAATGATACCTGTCTCCTTGTGACTACCAATCGATTTTTCTTCTGCTTTGAAAATCGTACCTTTGGCAATGTTACAGTGAATATTCAATGTCTCAATAGCTAAGAATTTTGGTATAAATTTACCTACGTATGTGCCTAACACCTGGTTCTAATTTGCTATTGTTCTCGAATCCTAAAAGTAATCCCATGGTAGGTAAGTCCACTGTTTCATTGGTAGTTACAATCTCTACTCTCTGTGTTACAGAATTTTGAGAAAGCAAGACAGTGGTTGGAAGTTCAAATTGTAAAGTAGATAAGTTTTACTGTCCGGGAGGAATAATAATTTTCTCATTACCTACTAATATAGTATTGTTGTAGGTAGTTACATTCGGTATCAGATACATACTGTAAAATGCTCTTAGAGCTATGGATTTTGGATAGATAATATCGTCGTGAAGATGAAGTTTCAAAACCGAAGTCTCGCTGGAGAGATGAAAAATTCCCATATTTAATATATAATACAGCTTTTTGAAAATATTTTAATTTGATGTTTGGTATTTTATTTAAAATTCTGAGCATCGTAATGCAAACATGACCACATATAATTTGATCGAAATCTTGAATACGATCGTCGTTGTAATAAATTTTAACATGTTTCAAGTAACTAATTAATTCTGTAGGGGGTACCCCTCCGAAAGAATCGAAAATAAAAGCATTGTTATCTTGTTTAAAATAGCATATCCAGTGAGTACCAAGGTTTTCGGACTTGTCCAAATTCACCACGAAACATTCTCGAGAGTGAGGACTACCTTTAGGGAGAGTATCAGACATGAAAACCCCCTGAAGTGCTTAATTTTAAATATTTTAATTAAAGATTCAATGTCTTGGTTGGTAAGAGCTTCTTGTTTTTTTTAAATTTTCTGAGTGATCTAGACTTCATACCTTTGCCTATTTTTTCTCCATAGCAAGATTATGATGCTTTTGCTCTTCTAGTTCTGCCTTATTTTTTTTTGAATCAATAACAGTTTTGGCAATAGCAGCACTACCCCCAGCTAAGCTCCCAACTGTTCCCAATGCAGCCAGGATAGCTGGAATGCTGAATGTGAATCCTCCACTGTGTGTTTTCTTTCTTGTATTTTGCAATCGTTTTTTTTATTGGATTGATGTTTTAAGTCCACTTTATGCACAGTAAGGCTAATCGGGACTGGACCTACGGTTTAAAGTGGGATCCGAACCACTATGTGCCTCCACCGGGAATCGAACCCGGGTCCCCTTGATTACAAGGCGACGACGCTACCACTGCGCCATCGGGGAGGCCTTGCAATCGTTTTGATTGTGGCGTACTGAGTAATAATTTCATTCTATTTCCTTTGGCTATACATTGCCTCATTTTTTCTTGTTGTTTTTTAGTTAAAATCGAATTAAGTTTTAAATTTTTAAGATCATGATATGGTATTTGGTATACAACTCCTTTTGGTTTCATGTTGTTTTATTGTTATTATTATTATTCATGGTATTTATATTACAAACCCCACCCTAATTTTTATTTTGTATTCATAGCAATGGTTATACCCAACGCTGTTTTTGTATTCATAGCAATGGTTATACCCAACGCTGTTATTTTTTCACCCAATAATGCATCTCTGCTTGTTAATCTACCAAAAGCTGCCTCTTCCAGTTTTTGATCAGCCACATGACGATCATTCAGATCTTTGTGTGTGTTGTATGCAATATCATGTTCCTTACAAGCTGCATCCAGAGGATTAATACCCCTGTCCCCTCTTTCTATTGGTTTCTCAAGTTTTGTACCAGGACCACAATATTGGTAACGAGGTACGTGTAACTCGAACGGAAGTTTATTAATAATATAATTTACTAAACCTCGACCCTCTGATATATTCCAGAATTTAGGAGGTAAAGTATTGATAATTTTAATTAAGTATCCTATACCTTTAGGATCGTTTACAATAAAATTAGCTAATTTGTCACTAACCATGTTTACAATACCCATTTTCTCATTATCGAAATTATTCTTCCCAGCATTTTCCTCTCCTGCTATAACCAGCAACCTATCCATAAGTTTTCTCTCATCGTTTATCCATACAAATTCCTTAGGTAGAGTATTGTATTGTTTTATACCACTACTGGTTTTTAGTTTATTCCAGATAGGTTTAATCAGATTTTTGTATTTATCCCCGCTGCTCAATTTCACACGCTCTTGACTGGCATTGTTATTTTGGTACAAAGCATGAGAGATTGTCAAAATTTCAGAGTAACTTTGATAATCATCTTTTGTAAAATGTTTTGGTTGTTTTTTGGTAATGAGCTCCCATAGTCGAACGGTACCAAGATATCTGAACCAGCTGTTTCTCCCAAGCAAATTAATTTTTTATGTTATCCCCTTCGAATATAACTTTAGACTTGCCAATGTTCCACACTACACCTTCAGTACCCTCCATAGTTGGATACAAACCAAATACTTCATCTTTTTCGAATTTTCCTGTACTCAGGTAATCTCTTGCCAGGGGACCCAACTCGATTTTCTCTGATTCTTCTATAGCAGCTTTAGCAGGTGGTTCCTTAAGTACCAGAGTAGTGTGGATACTAGACAATGACGTAGGAGGAAAATCTGCTTAATTTTAGCAGTAAGAGGTACCAATTCATTGATGAGGTTTTTATTTTGTTCTGTAACACTCTTAATCTGTTTACCAAGACCACTGATTGCATCGATAAAAAATCGATGTGTTGTTCGTAAAAAAATCGATTCTCTGATTTCCGACCTATGAAACGTTTGGACAAGTACTCTCGTAATTTCGAATTATCTTCTATTTTATGTTCTGTCATATTTTTTTTTTTATTATTGGTTATTTTATATCATTTCAACGTTTAAAAATTCGTTGATTTTATTTCTAAACTTACCATTGTTAGGTTTCCGAGTCATGTCGATAGTAACAAATCGAAGATCGTCGTTGTTCCAACAAGATGAACAGAATTTTGAAAATTGGTTGTAATTTAAGTCTCCTCCCACATAATCCTCGTATACATGTTTCAAATTAGTATGATCTTGACGAAACAAACAGATTAAGTCTGTATTATCTCGCAGTAATTGTTTGGGAATTTTGGAATAAGTTTGAGCTAAATAAAAACAGTCTATTTCTTTGTGACGACCCTGTGTATAACAAATTCTAATTTCATTCTGATTTTCCAGAATAACATCATCGAATACCACAACAGAATTTTACAAACGTTGGTCAAGAGGTTTTATTGTTAATGCAAATGTAGCTATGCCCAGTCCCTCGTACAGCTTCATGAGTTGTTGGTATTTCGGTTGTTTCCACAACCGGATGGGCCTACAATGGGGCATCTTATGTTATCAGGTAACAACTCTCCATTTTTTTATTAGTTTCCACTACATCTGTTAAACGCTGTACCACATTTCATATTGGTGTCAAAAAATCACCTGGTTTGCTTCTATCCAACTTTTGTCTGGCAGACCTAACCATTTCACATACAATTTATTATTTTTCTTCTTCAATATTTTCTTGATTAGATATGTATCTCGATATTTTGTTATGATTATCTTTTATGTATATGTATTTCTATTCCCTGGTAAAACGTGAATCACTGAGAATAACTCCGTACTCCAATTTTTAGAGACTCTCTTCTCGAATAACTGTTTATATTTACTAACCCTTACCTGATCCCCTATTTTAAACTTTGGCTTCTTTGTAGTGTATGTATATTTTTTACAATAAACAGTAGAAATCAATCCTTGCTCATCAGATTTGGTTGCCTCAGCAGGTTTCATGTGAATAGTACTGTGTACTGTATTGGTGTAATCATGAACTAGCTTGGGTAAAATTTGCACCCACTTATAATTGCCTTGTAGAGTAAATGGCCTCCACATGCGATTTTTTAATGTTCTGTTGAATCGTTCCACTATACAAGCTTTCAGATTACTATATGTAGAATAATGTTTAATATTATGTTGTTGATTAACTTAGCAAGTGTAGAATTGTAAAATTCTTTCCCTCTATCTGTCTGTAAATATTTTGATATTCTTCCCTCACTAAATATCGACTTAAAAGCCTCGGTAACACAAGTACTAGTCTTGGATTTTAGGGGAACAGCCCATGCATATTTGCTAAAGATATCAATAACTGTAAGCATATATTTGTAACCATGATTTAACTTATCCAAATTTTTTAAAGTCCCCCTTGGGGGGGCCATCTCAATCAGATCAGCCTGGAAGAATTCATGTATACCCTTTGTTACTACACTTAATCGCTTGTAATTGCGACGGGCTGGTTTGTGTAATTCATGAACTATAACTTGTCTTGACATCGAGTTCGAAGTGAGAATATGGCATAAAATTGATTGTCCTCAGGGTATAACCACGTTATGTCAAATACTAGCTTGTCACCAATTTCAATATCAAAAACTGATAATTGTTCGTCGTCATGTACTTTATATTTATTGGTAGACTCATCCCAGTATGCAATAGGTATATGAACTGCCTTGTGTATACCATCTTTTCGCACTATAGTAAACTGAGGAACTCCAATATGTTTTCCATGTTTTAGAAAACTAAACTTCAGAAATCGTAAACTACCATCAACATAAAATTCATGTACCTGAGTGTACTGATATAATTTGTAAACATTGCCAGCATTGACGTACATCCAGTGCCCTCGAGCATTTGGAACACTTTGTAACCTAACAATTTCCATAGAATAAAATTGACGAGTATCTACGTCATCTAGTCTGCTTAATACCGATTCCAAGTGTTCGTTGATAGTACGAACCAACTCATCGTAGCTAGGTTTGATTTTTACATCAACATACAGTTGTTTATATTCCTCTTTGAGATCGTGACGTTGAGTAGCAAAACCTGATAAAGCAGATTCTTGACTTGCTTCAAGAGTAGTAATTTGTAACGTAATATTAGAAATAATCACCAGTAAATTTTCAACAAGTTTCAATTTAGAACTCTGGGTAGCAAGATCATGCACTTGACTTCTGATTTCTGTAAATAATGCATGTAGTTTGTTAATTATTTGATTGTTCGGGAGACTACTAACAGTTTCTCTGATTTGCGTAATTTCTGCTTGAATGTTTTTGATATCCTCAGATTTTAAAATTCGATGTACTGCTCTCCTCATAGCTCTGATTTCCTGAGAAGTAGGCAAAGCAGCTACAGTATTCTGAAGTGTGATAAGAGTTAATTTTATAGCATCGAGTTCTGTTGCATCAGCTGCATTTTTCAAAATTTCTTGCAGTTGCGTTATGTCATCCTGCGTAGGTGTAGACTGTTGCAGTGTCTCTAATTTACTCAGAATGTCGTCATTAAGATGATGGAAATGCGATAATTCTGATTCAGTATTCAAGCTTTCAAGCTTAGGAACTTGCTGTTGAACTATAGCTAGAATATCAGTAATGCCAGGCAGTTTCGATTCCAGAGTTTCCTGTACACTTGTTAGCTCATTTTTCATAGTTGCCATAGTATCTTCTATGTGAGATATGGTACCTTGTATCTTCCTAAATTCTTCATAAGTCTCCAACTGTAATTTGATGACGGCAACGCTCCGAGCAATACATTTAATTCAGAAGATGAAGGTAAATAAATTGATAAAATCTTCCAATGTCTGTAGTTTCGATTGAACTTCTGTTATAGCTGTATGCAGTTCATCTGTCTGTAATTCAGATTTGATACTTTGCAATGTAGGAACTTCGAAAGATTGAAACTGTTCTTGCAATTTAGCAATACTAGCATTTACCTGCTCATATTTTTCTTGAGTTTTGATTTTCTGGATGATGGTTTGCAGTTCGGTACGAATACTATTTGCCTGGTCATGTAATTGCTGTTTCATCTGTTCGGTATTCGTTGTCTGGATTTGTCTAACTTTATCAAGTTCTTTTCTCAAGTTGGCAATATTCTCTTCTAAGTTCTGAAGATTATCTATTGAAGCTAAATTAGTATATTTCTCAAGCAAAGATTTGAGTTCTCCATCAATTTTTACTATAGGATCAATCATTTGAGTTTGAAGATTTGTAATCTCTGCTTGAATATTTAGATTTAGTGAATTTTGTAATATGAGTTATTTCTGATTTCAGTTTCTTTAGAAGTACATCTAAACTAGCAATCTCGCTGGAAATATCTGGAATCTCCTGTCGCCTTCTATTACTAAATATATCCATGTTTCTTTTTGTTTTTAGGTATTTTATATATTAATAAGAGGATACATTATTCTTATTTCGATAAACAGAGGAAAAAAATTATCATAGTCTCCAATTATCTCTGCATACAAAAATTTACCAGCTTCCACAGCATAAAACGTATCAGGAAGTAATGTACTATGTTTAATTCTATACAAATTTCGACCTATGTGCAAAACTGCCGCATTCGGTGGAGAAACGTTTGTTTGAATTTTCTCACTAGCAGGTAACTTATATGATGGTAAGTTATTATTAAATACAAATAAGTGCTTTCCAATATCCTCGTCAACATGAGACCAAATACTGTTGAAGTGAACAAGATCTAACCCTTTCAATTGATGATAAATTTCTCTAAATACATCCATGTTTACTGGAATTCTCTCTACAGGCTGATTATGTTGTTGCTTCCTAACCCAAAAATATTCATGACGTTTTATTTTATATTAGCTATTTTTTATTATATATAAAATATATATTTGTACTAAGTATAAAAAAATAATAAGTACATATCGTAAAAAAATATCACCCTGTGCTTAGCAGATGCAAAAAATTATGAGGAGCATTGCAACTACACGTCTGTACTCTTCAAACACTCTCACGATACTGACTTATCTGTAATGCGAAAACCCTTTAAGTAACCTAAGCGCGGACCGCATTGAAAACATCCGAAACAATGAGCCAATCAGAAGACACCAATTACGTCATAACCAACCAATCAGAAAACAACACGTTAGATACGGGTCATCATAATATTGCGTAATAACTTGTTGCATAACATGATGCAATAATTTACCCTTACGAGCCATCGCAATGTTGCGTAATAACTTGTTGCATAACATGATGCAATAATTTACCCTTATAAAAATACAATAAAAGAGAGCTTAATATGGGTTTCACAATGTATCGCAATGTTACGTAATTTAACTCGAAACAAATTATGACACTCGTACGAAATACAAGATAAAAAAATCACAGAGTTGTAATACTATAAAATCGACAAAAACATCGTAAAAATAGGTTTACCATTGTGGTAAAATTAATAAAAACATTAGGCCTCTTACCAAGTATGAGGTGAAAAAACACAGATTTGCAATAGTATACAGAAACATCTTCAAAAATAGGTTTACCCTTGTGGTTAAATTAATAAAACGATAGGCCTCGTCCCAAGTATTGCTTTGAAGCCCTAAAAATACACAACTTATACTTTAAAAAATCTAGAAAATCCCACAGGTGTCTGTCAAGTAAACCGGAAGTAGACCAGAAGTAGACAGGAAGTAGACCAGAAACAAACCGGAAGTAAACCGGAAGCAGACAGCAAGTAAATTTGTGTGAGTGTAAGTGTAGGTGTGGGTGTTACGTACTTTAACTCGTAAGAAATTATGACACTCGTACGAAGTGTCAGGTGAAAAAACACAGATTTGCAATAGTATAAAATCAACAAAACATGGTCAAAATAGGTTTTCCATTGTGCTTAAATTAATAAGAATAATAAGCCTCGTACCAAGTGTTACTTTGAACACCTCCAATCCCTCTACTAGTGTATGTGGATTTTCATGTTCCCACACATGACTGTTTTTACTATTGAACACACCAGTTTTCGTGAAGATAGCCTAATCACTCCATAATACCGTATTCTGAAAATTGGGGATAGTTTCAATTTGATGTACAAACCATTGGCAAAAGTCCTCACGTAGGCCAATGTCCCGAGGTAAAAGTTCTTGCACTTTTTTCAATTTGTACGGGTGCATCCCCTCTTCTGCCAGGACTCACCACACATTAACGTTGGAGATGTTTCGTTCGTGGGTGATCCATCACTGCACTTAGCATATCTTCCACAAACCGTCGTGTTTGCACACTTCGTGGTCGTCCAACTTCTCGACGAGGTGGCAACACTGATCCTGTTTCCCGAAGTCGAGTGTCTACAGTTTGAAATAAGGTGTGCGATGGTAACACCCTATTTGGAAAACGTGCCCCATACAGACGCCTTGCAGCACGGCTATTACCTCCAGCCTCCCCATAAATCAGATGCATGCCCGACAGCTCTTGGGACGTGTTTGCAACCATCCCTTACACCGGGCTACAAGTGTTTATGGCCGTTAACACTAGTACACTTCACAGAACACGATGGGTTGTGGCTAAGAATTAACACGTAACACTGCAAGGTCAAATGTTTGCCCAACACTACTGTCCAAGAACCTCACGTCTTTCCATTCAACCGTGAATGTTTAACAACCTGCTGCTGGCACTGCACCTGAAGCACGAATGGCACAGAAACGTGAGGAAACCTACACTGTTGGTTTCCCCTACCGGGAAATGTGATACTTAACGACAGATCACACGGCCCATCAGGGTATGCAACCTATGACAGTTCAGTTTTTTCGTTTTTACGTCATGGTGCCCTACGTTCAGGAAATTTTCTTTGTTTTTTGGTGCCATTCAACACATGCCAATTTTCGTCGATACCATCTCACGCAGAACGCACACCCACCCCAGTCCCGTCAACATCTTCGTTCGCGTCCATTTGGGAATCCCTTGCGCCGAC
This sequence comes from Lepisma saccharinum, assembly GCF_977018435.1. NCBI lineage: Eukaryota > Metazoa > Arthropoda > Insecta > Zygentoma > Lepismatidae > Lepisma > Lepisma saccharinum. Next base: position 21,804,358 of record NC_139231.1, on the reverse strand, counting down.
ATTGCGCAACATTGCCGCGTAATTTTTTGACAAGAGCGTACCCAATTTCTTAGTGGACCGCTCAACACCAACGACTTCTCTCCACCCGTTTTGCCATTACTCACTTCGGAAAATCATTTTTGCACGTTTACAAACGTCAATAACTCGGCAACATAGCCATTTCTGGAATTTCGTTACATGAACTTTCCACCTTATTTTCACTAGTACAATCACCTCCCAAGCGTTGTAAACGAACTTACGAAACACCCTGTATAAAGCACTGTGTAGGAGGTATCTTCGGGAACCTAACTTGCGTGACAGGCAAGAATTTTCATGTAACCTAGATTTACTCAGACAAATCAATAGAATTGTCACTAGAATTCTTGCATTCCAACATTCCCGAGTGTACGTGTGTAGAGATCGATGCATTTTTGGGTGCGTGTGAACATTGAGGCATTGGCCTGTTAAGAATGTTACGCCCACAAGGTCATGTGACCCCCTGCTAACTGGTTGCCTAAGATTATAGCAAGAAGGTAGCTTTCTTATTATTCTCACCTTTGCTGGATTGGCAAGGGAACGCAATTGTGGGCGATATAACCTGGACAGACTTCACCAGAGCATCGGAGATTCAAAGCAGATGATTTGATGAATAAATCTAAGTAAGTTCATAGTTCTTCGTAGTGTTTTTTTAACGTACATATTGTATGCTATTTTCAAATTTTTAGGTTAACATATTTGATTTTATTAAATTTGTCAGATTTTTATGTTAACAGATTTTTATTTTAACAGTTAATAGATTTTTATGTAACAAAATAGTAGTGCTAATTTATTGTTTCAAAATAACACTTGGTACGAGTGCTTTTTTATCCTCTTTTTTTATCAATTGAATATCAGTTTTTGACATATTTTGACAATTTTTTGTCGATGTTTTAGCGTTTAGCGATGTTTTAGTGAAACTTCCCTTTTTTCCCACTCACACTTGGTACGAGTGCATTTGTAGCCTCTTTTTTTATCAATTGAATATCAGTTTTTGACATATTTTGACAATTTTTTGTCGATGTTTTAGCGTTTAGCGATGTTTTAGTAAAATTTCCTTTTTTTCCCACTCACACTTGGTAGGTATATCACGATCTTACGTGATATAACTTAACCTATCCTTTTTTTTTATTACGTGCTAAACTACACGACAGCCTCTACATGCTTTGACCTACTTTAGAGTAGACCCAAATAGAGAGTTCAACGTCAGAAAGTGAGGCTCGAAGTGGGGCTTGGTGGGGCTCGACTTAATGGTTTGCTCTTGTAAGGCATAAGCCTCATTTTCTCACAGTGTTGCCAACACCTACCTACACCCCTTCTTCTTCTTACTTGGCAAGGGCTACTACCTTTTTTTTAGGCTTAGCCAATGCATATACTGGCGTAACATACACACACTGGGCAAGGAGAGCCGGCAACAAACACACACTGCCGTAAAAGAGAGAGAGATGGATGGATGGATGGCAACACAGTATATGTGTCCGTGTGTGTGTATAATATGTAGCATTATTTAGTAGGTGGAACCGTACGTTCTGGAAGGGTCCTTTGACCTACTTTTTATTTTACGACGTTTTACGGACTAAACTAACCTACAATGAGAGAAAAAAAGTGGAGAGAAAAAAAGCTCTGGCATCACTTTTTAAGCTATTTTTTACCTCCTGCTCTTATGCTAACCTCGCCCTTTTGACCTATACTCTTGAAATGACTTACCTATAAGTATGTCTCCTCTTACTGTAAGGTACCCTCAGTGCAATCTACTACGACCTTGCTCTCAGCGTAATCTGCTACGATGTTGTTTTTTTTTAAAAAAAACTCATATGCGATCTTCTACAATGTGTGTGGCCCTCCAATGCTACGACCTAACGGGACCTCTATCTCCTACGATGTTTTTGGACCCCCCTTCTGCTACGATGTTTTTTGATTTTGCATGTGTCTGTACGCATTGCACCATTCCACCTCGTATCCCCCTCTCGATAAAATATAACATGTCCACATCCGGTATCAATTCGAGTTTTATTTTTGTCTGTAATAACATGGCAGACCACGCTAAGCCCGAGAGACCGTAAAAATATGCAGGATCTAATTTGTAAATATCGCCGACGTTTTCCTGAATGCTTGAAAAACATCCGCGAGTATTGTCACGTCCAGTTTTAAGTAGGCATCGTGATAATCGCCGAGTGTCCTACATCCTAATTTGTCCCACATCCGTTGCGCGTGTTCGTATTCATCGTCCGTCGACTCTCTGAGTCGACTGTAAAATTCTTTTTGAGGTAGAAGAGTGTCGTCGTTAAATTTAGAATTATCACTAACATATTCATATGGATAAATACCTTTACGTCTAATCATTTCTATGTCTACGGTGGGAAAACTAGCTCTCGTTATTCTAAATTGTTAAGCCGAAAGTTTGCTTGCAAGAGCGTCCAAGCTCGCAGATAAAAATCTGTAAGAATCTAAAAATCTCATCTCCACAGTTTCGTTTGTTCCCGGAATCAATACTCGCTTGCTGACACTGATGTACCTTTCTTCATTCTCTGCTAGAATATTTATTTTTTGTCTATCATATCCAAGATTCCGAATTAAGAGATGGAAGTCGTAACCCATGCCATTATGAAGGTATATAGGGACAAAGGTAGGTTTTTGGATCTTTAGATTACACGTGTTACAGATTCCACCGATGTAGTTTCCGGTGAAGTGATTATGGTGAAATACTTTCCGGTTCTCGTCGGTGAAACGTTGATCGCACACCGGACACGTTTCAATGTTATTGTGAGATTGAAGTTCATCGCTGGAGAATGGAAGCATTGGTTTCGATTCGCGTAAGAGGCTGCCAATGGTCTCAACCTCTTCAACCATCTTTTCAAAAAAAATGTTTGATTACGTCTGGTCCTCGGTAAACATACGGTTCATCTATCCTATCCTGTCGCACAACAACATATCCGAAACTCGAGGCTTCGTGTAACTGATACGGTGTTGTGGAAGAAAGTTGGGGGTCTGGTTCGCAGTACGACAACGGTTTGAGAAAAGACTCAAAATCAGCAATGATGATTGCGGGATGTTTCAACAATGCCTTATGCATCCTAAATTCTTCGACCTCTTTTGATTTCGGCATCAACATGCAAGTCGGTCTGTTGTCACCGCAATAAATTTTATGTTCGGCAAGTTTATCGATAGCAATCTGACGTCCGGTGTAATTTTGATAATCAACTTGTTTTTTATCGTTGAACGTGGTTAGGCATCTCGGGCAAACTTCGATGTGGTTTGCATACTTGGTAGTTTGACTTCTGACCAAACGTGATAGAGAACGAATTAGCGTGTAGTGATGAACATCCTCGTTTGAAATTAGAAGAAGATTAATCACACGAGCATCGTCATCGTCGATATCGCTTATCCTGACGGGATGCACGAGATATTTATCTGACGTGAAAGAATATACATTAATAGCGATGCGTTTTCCTGCACGATTTTCAAACTTTGTTATATTCGACAATGTCACCGGGTATTCGATGCCAGACATTACACTTTCAAACTCGGACTCGTATTGTTTGTAATGTCCAACCCACTGTGGATTATTTTTGCAATAAACAGGATGCAGTGCAGCCAATATACACCAAAGAAAACACTTGTTATCGCTGTTCTGTATATTTAACACAGCCCTCTTGTGTTGAATGTTCGGTGGAAGAGGAACGTAGCTGGAAGCGCGAAGAGGCGAGAATTGGTTCACGTAAACAGTTAACGTGTGAGGACTTCCACACAGAGACCATCCCGACCCTTTAGCCTCGAAATCGTCATGTTTCTTAACCAGCTCATTGGTAACTTTATAATAGAAGTTGTCTAAATTTTCGACGTCAGCAAAATAAAGAGTCTGGTTTTTTGTACGATGATAAAAAATACTCGTTGTGCCATCGACTTTTTCGTATTCAGAAAACAGAACAACGTATACTTTTATAGAGTAGTTTTCAAGTTTATCTTTTAAAATATTTAGTACAGATGTTTTCGTTTCATGCAAGAAACTAAGGATGTCACGGCCTGGTTCTGACTTAATTGAAAAATCCTGGAGTTGGTCGTTGAATGCAGATCTAATTGGTTTGCGTTCATTAGATAATTTAATTTGCTTGGAAGTGGAAGCTTCCGTTTCTGAATCATCGATTTTCCTTTTCGATGCTTGTCTGGTCGATGGTTTGCAAATTTTGAGTTGTTTACTTAAATGTGCAATGCTGATCATCTTTCCGCATCGAGCACAAGGCTTAGAAGGTAACGAACGATTAATTCTCGAACCTGTTTCGCTACATCTTGCCCTGTGCTTGCTAATATTAGTTTTAGATATTCATTTTTTGCAAGTAACACATTCAGTTTTATCATTTTTACGATTGAAACTGGTTGTGGATGCCATTGCTTTCTCCAAAATCACAGAAATCAAAAAGTCTAGTATATAGCGATACAATTTTCAGGTATGTTATTTTTATAGAATTTTACGAGGCGAAATAGAAAACGCACGATCACGTCAAAATTCAATCTGGTCGAAATTACTATGAAAAACCACGTGAAACACCTTTAAACTTGAAATAATAGATGGTATGTAGCTTCAAAGAAAGTTAAATACCTATTATTTTTACAAAAACGAGGAGCGCTGCGACAAGACGTCCGTACTCTTCGGCTGCTCTCACGAGACTGACTGATCTGCATTGTATGCCGTCTATATATAATAAAAGCGCGGACCGTATTGAAAACACCTGTAATAATTAACCAATCAGAAGACGCCACGTTAGATATGACTCATCACATTACGTCATAACTTGTTGCAATATGTTGTGTAATAGTTTACTCCCTTATAGTTAATACAACGAAGGGCATTAGATATGAGTATACTTTTCTGTTAAGATCCGAACCCCACTTCCACTTTGATATCAAACGCAATAAAAAAAATGCCTAATAGTGTGTCCCGCACACACATTTTTTTCCTATCAACAACGGTACACAAACAAGAAATCCATGCTATAAAAAAAAGTGTAGTTCTGCGAGTATGTATTTTTTTCTTCCACAATACGTTAAGGGCTGTTAGACTTGTTTCATGGGAGTCCCATCCACAAATCCCTTTACGTCTGTTAGAATCAACTCGCAGAACAGTCGCTCTAGATGATATGGAAGTTTTACCACGGCAGAGAGCTTTTCGGATTATAAGGGATTTGCGAGGTGGCGTAATCCGCATCCGAAAAATTAGTCCCCCAATTCCATTGTCTGAACTGAACATCATCATCGCGTCCCGTTTTTTCGATGAAAAGCCCAAGGAAGTACTCTTCCGAGCTCTCCTATTGTTCAGTGAACATGCCCTTCACGCATTGCACAGTCGATTTCAAATACCGCTACAATACCATTTTTTTTTTTGCATCATGAGGAGAAAAACATCGTAGCAGAGGGGGGTCCAAAAACATCGTAGGAGATAGAGGTCCCGTTAGGTCGTAGCATTGGAGGGCCACAAACATTGTAGATGATCGCACATGAGTTTTTTATAAAAAAAACAACATCGTAGCAGATTACGCTGAGAGCAAGGTCGTAGTAGATTGCACTGAGGGTACCTTACAGTAAGAGGAGACATACTTATAGGTAAGTCATTTCAAGAGTATAGGTCAAAAGGGCGAGGTTAGCATAAGAGCAGGATGTAAAAAAATAGCTTAAAAGTGATGCCAGAGCTTTTTTTCTCTCCACTTTTTTTCTCTCATTGTAGGTTAGTTTAGTCCGTAAAACGTCGTAAAATAAAAAGTAGGTCAAAGGACCCTTCCAGAACGTACGGTTCCACCTACTAAATAATGCTACATATTATACACACACACGCACACATATACTGTGTTGCCATCCATCCATCCATCTCTCTCTCTTTTACGGCAGTGTGTGTTTGTTGCCGGCTCTCCTTGCCCAGTGTGTGTATGTTACGCCAGTATATGCATTGGCTAAGCCTAAAAAAAAAGGTAGTAGCCCTTGCCAAGTAAGAAGAAGAAGGGGTGTAGGTAGGTGTTGGCAACACTGTGAGAAAATGAGGCTTATGCCTTACAAGAGCAAACCATTAAGTCGAGCCCCACCGAGCCCCACTTCGAGCCTCACTTTCTGACGTTGAACTCTCTATTTGGGTCTACTCTAAAGTAGGTCAAAGCATGTAGAGGCTGTCGTGTAGTTTAGCACGTAATAAAAAAAGGATAGGTTAAGTTATATCACGTAAGATCGTGATATACCCACCAAGTGTGAGTGGGAAAAAAGGGAAATTTTACTAAAACATCGCTAAATGCTTAAACATCGACAAAAAATTGTCAAAATATGTCAAAAACTGATATTCAATTGATAAAAAAAAGAGGCTACAAATGCACTCGTACCAAGTGTGAGTGGGAAAAAAGGGAAATTTCACTAAAACATCGCTAAACGCCAAAACATCGACAAACAATGGTCAAAATATGTCAAAAACTGATATTCAATTGATAAAAAAAGAGGATAAAAAAGCACTCGTACCAAGTGCTATTTTGAAACAATAAGTTAGCACTACTCATAATCTTATGTTAACAGCTAAGGAGTTATGCAGAGTTTTCTTCATAAAACAAGAATCTCCTGATTAGTAAATTGAGGTTATAAATATAAAGGTTTGCTATCTTAAATTATGATTTGAGAATTCTAGATTGTAAGGAGTTTGTTAATAATTAATTACCTAAAATTACTATATAGTTTTTGAGAAGAAACATCTAAAATTAAATATTTATTGCAGTGTATAGTATATTTTTAATAAAAGTTTCTGTTTTTATGCAGATTTATAATTATTTTAATTAAGTGTATGTTATCCTAAAAAATATAACTAACTAACTCCCTAGCCTTCTTAAACCTGAAGGTTCATGGATGCAGCAACACAGGGCTTCCATCTTTTCCTATCTTGAGCAAGTTCTATATACTTTTTTCCATCCCTACCGATTTCCCTTAGGTCCATCTCAACGTTGTCCCTCCATCTTCTTCTTGGCCTTCCTACAGGTCTCTTACCATCAGGTATATCCTAAAATATATATATATATAAAACCTAATCATAAAAAAATGAATAACAAACAAATTAAATGAAACAAAAAAAAAGAAATTTTATATCGTGTTGTATATGATACAACAAATATAAATAATGAAGCATTAGATATTCCAAATTTTCTAGCTAATTTTAAATCCAAAATTAAAAATGAAATCTGTAAAAAACTTACAGAATGTTCCCTCAAAATATATTTTATTTTATCATTAATGTATAGAAATTCTCGTAATGAAGAAGAAGAATATTTTCATCCTACCCGTGTGTTAATTTTACACTATAATGACATTCTTCGATTAGCTGATATTTATGATAAAAATTGTGAAGAACTTAAGTTAAAACAACAAGAGTTCGAAGGGGGTGGTTCGGGTTGGTCACCTTGTAACACAAATCATAAACTTGAATTAAAAATAGCAAAATATACCTCATTTGGTGGATCTAGGTATATTAAATTCCCTGAGCAGATTGAAAACAAAAAAAGCTGTATTGAATATTAAAATAATGATAATAAATGTTTTCTCTTGTGCATTGTGGCATATTTTCATCCAGTTAAAAATCATAAATACGTATCTCCCAATACATAGATTTTGAAACAAAATTTAAAAAATTAATGTCAGGAATAAAATATCCAGTAGACATCTCAGCTTTTGAGCAATTTGAGAAACAACATATACAGTACAATAATCAATCGATAGCTTTGTACCGTTATTGTTATAATAAAAATCATGATATTTATGTACTCAGACACCATCCACCAGCAGATGGTGAACATATTATAAGATTATTATATGTCACAGAGAGAAACAAGAAACACTATTGTCTCATAGAGAATCTCCAAAAATTGGTACATAAACAAATATCATCAGATTGTCATAAAATTACTACATGTGATAGATGCCTGTCAATATTTTATGGAACGGGTAACAACTCAAGCAAACACGAATTAAAGGAACATATTGAAAAATGTTATCTTTATCCTCATGTGACTTACAATTTTCCATCATACAAAGATATAAAATTTTCTAATTATAATTCATTGGTACAACATGCATTTGTAATTTATGCTGATTTTGAAACAATACAGAAACAAATAACAATATGTTTTCCAGATTCAAATGCATGATACACAATAAATATAGCTAAGCATGAAGCCTGTATCTTTGCACTAAAATTAGTAACTACTTATAGAAAAAATAATCAACCTCTTTATATATTTATCGAGGCAAAGATGCATCTCAAATATTTATGAAAACACTTCGAGAGTGGGTAAAAACTCTTGCTCCAATCTTACATAATGTAGAACCAATGAAGGATCTTACACCAGAACAAGAACAGGAACATGATAATACCATACGATGTATAAACTGTAGACATAATTTTAATTCAGATTGTCCAAAAGTTTGACACCACAACCATTTAAATGGAGAATACATTCATACAATTTGTAAATCATGTAACTTAAAAATACAGAAACCAAATTATATTCCAGTCTTTATTCACAATTTGCAAAATTTTGATGCACATTTATTTATCAAAGAATTGGGATATGGTGTAGAGAATATCCATATTATACCACGCAATAAAGATAAATATATTGCTATAGAGAAAACTATCAAATTAGAAAGTGGAAAAAAGTTGTTCATAGATTCCTGGATTCATATAGTTTCTTTCCAGCAATTTAGCTACTCTGGTGAGTCAATTAACCCATGATGAATTTGTTCATACAAAAGAATATTTTGGTAGTGATAACATGAAATTGCTAAAGAGAAAAGGAGTCTACCCCTATCAATACATGGATAGTTTTAATAAATTTAATATGATACAGTTACCATCGAGAGATAAATTTTATAACAATCTTCAGGATTAAGAATGTAGCGAGTTAGATTCTCAATATGCACATACAATTTGGAATACACTAGGTTGTAAATCAATGGGAGATTATCATGACAAGTACTTCATTCTAGATGTTCTCTTGTTGGATGATGTGCTCTTGATTTTTCGAGATCGTTGTTTCAAAAAATATAATTTGGATCATGTTTTTATGTATACAACAACCGGTTTATCCTGTCACGCTATGCTTTTAAATACAAAAGTTGAAATTCGTCTCATCAACAATTTCGAGCAGTTCATGTTTGTTGAATCTGGTAAACGTGGTGGTATAGTGTCCTTTAAAATATGCAAAAGCAAACAATAAATATTTATCTAATTTTTAAACTTGCAAGATTTAGATAATTTCTAACTCTAACTCTAATTAATTCCCTTGTTTTTTTAAAATCGCTTTTTTAATAATTAAAGCCAAATTTATTTGTTTTTCTAAGTGTAAAGAAATTTTGCAAAATACCCCAGTATCAATTCCGTCCAATTATCTGAACCGAAGATACTGCACTTGCATATTTCTATATTACTATATGTACTACTTAATATTTTACACTGTTTGTGCTTGAAACTAATCAGAGGTATGAGAAATATACAAATAGTTTTAGCAATATGCGACGTCTAGCAATTAGCTATGTCAACTCAAGAGTGCTCTATCATATGTCTTCAGCTAATCGTATTGCTACCGGAAGATATTTAAAATCATTGAGTAATGAATCTTATCCCAACAAGTACATTCCTTGCAACTAGAAGGCAGCATCTAGTGATACTTACTGCTTTCATGTTCTCCAAGTACATTTATTTGCTACTAGCTAGTGCTAGTGGCGGTATATAAAGCAGTGTGTAGGAAGTATCTTCGGGGAATCTAACTTGCGTAACATGCAAAGAGATCGATGATAACTCGGAACATTGGTAGTGGGTGACATGCAAAGATTATTATCTGCTGTTTGCATGGAATATTAAATATGGGAATTCTTCATCTTTCTAGTGAAACTTCGGTCTTAAAACTACATCTCCACGATGATATTATCTATCCAAAATCCATAGCTCTGAGAGCCCTCTACAGCCTGTAACTGATTCCAAATATAACTACCTACAACAATTCTATATTTGTAGGTAATGAAAAAATTATTATTCCTCCTGGACAATATAATTTATCAATTTATCTATTATCAAATTGTTGTTTCCAGCATTTTCTTCCCCGGCTATTACCAACAATCTATCTGAGTTTTCTCACATCATCTACCCACACAAATTCTTTAGGTAAAGTATTGTATTGTTTGATACCACCAACGGTTGTAAGTTGGTTCCAGATAGATTTAATAAGATTCTTGTATTTATCCCCACTGCTCGATTTAACTCTATTCTGACTGGCATCGTTATTTTGATATAAAGCATCAGATAGTATCAAAATATCTGAGTAACTCTGATAATCTTCTTCTCTAAAATTCTTTGGTTGTTTCTTGGTGATGAGCTCCCATAATCCAGGAGTGCCAGGATATCTGGACCAGCTATTTTTCCCTCCCAAATTGATTTTTATGTTGTCCCCTTCGAATGTTATTCTAGATTTTCCAATTTTCCAAACTACACCCTTGTTTGTTTCCATGGTCGGATACAAGCCAAACACTTCATCTTTTTCAAATTTGCCTGTACTCAGGTAATCTCTTGCAAAGGGACCCAACTGAATTTTCTCTGGTTCACTTATAGTTTTAGTAGGTGGTTGGGAGGAATATGGATACTAGATAAAGGGGTAGGTGGAATATCTGCATAATTTTTAGCAGTAAGAGGTACCAATTCATTTATGATATTTTTATTTTGTTCTGTGACACCCTTAATCTCTTTACCGAGACCACTGATTGCATCGATAATTGGTTGGTCTTGACGTTTGTGTTGTTCATAGAATCCTCGATTCTCAGATTTCCAACCTTTGGAACGTTTGGACAGGTAATCACGTAATTTTAAATTAACTTCAGTTTTATGTTTTGACATATTTATTTCTTTGATTAGAGGTTATTTTATATCGTTTCAACGTTCAAAAAGTAGTTGATTTTATTTCTAAATTTTCCATTGATAGGTTTTAGAGTCATATCAATTGTAACAAATAAAAAATCATCACTGTTTCGAAAAGATGTACAGAATTTTGAAAATGGGTTATAATTTAAGTCACCCCCACGTAATCATCGTATACATGTTTAAGATTAGTGTAATCTTGACGAAACAAACAAGTTAGGTTTGTATTATCTCGTAGTAATTGTTTAGGAATTTTGGAATAAGTTTGAGCTAAATAAAAGCAGTGTATTTGTTTGTGACGACCCGGTGTAAAGAAATTTCGGATTTTATTATGATTTTCTAGAATGACATCATCAAAAACTACAACAGAAGTTTTCAAACAATCATTGAGAGGTTTTATGTTTGATGCAAATGTAGCTATGTTAAGTCCCTAGTACAGGTTCATGACTTCCTTGTACTTTGGTTGTTCTAAACGTTTAGGGCATACATACAGGTGTTTATTTTCCCAATCTAGCCAATTAGGGGCGAGCAGGAAATTATCTACCAACAGTGTGGTTTTTCCACAACTGGAGGGACCTACCTTATATTATCAGGTAACAATTTCCCATTTTTTTTACTAGTTTCCAGTAAATGTGGTAAACACTGTACCACATTCCATGTTGTTGTCAAAGAATCACCTGGTTTGCTTCTATCCAACTTCTTTCTGTCAGTCCTAACCATTTAACATACAATTTATTATTTTCTTACGTAATATTTTCTCAATTAAATATGTATCTGGATATTTTGTTTTACTAAGTTCCTCTTCATAGAATTATTATAATTATCTTTTATGATATATTTATTTCTATTCCCTGCTAAAACTTGAACTACAGTGAATAACTCTGTACTCCAATTTTTGGTGAAAAGCCTTCTCAAATAAATGTTTAAATTTACTGACTCTTACCTGTTCTTATATTTTGTATTTTGGGTTCTTGATAGTGTATTTATATTTTTGACAATAATCAGTAGAAATCAACCTAGACTAATCAGACTTGGTTACCGCAGCAGGTTTCATGTGAATAGTTCTGTGTACTGAATTATTATAATTATGAACTAGCTCGGGTAAAATTTGTACACATTCATAGTTACCCTGTAGAGTAAATTGCATACACATGCGATTTTTTAATATTTTGTTGAATCGTTCCACTATACTGGCTTACAAATCACTGTATGTAGAATAACGTTTAATATTATGTTGATTCATTAATTTGGTAAATGTGGAATTGTAAAATTCTTTTCCTCTGTCTGTCTGTAAGTATTTTCTTATCCTACCCTCACTAAATATCGATTTTAAAGCCTCGGTAACACAAGTACCTGTCTTGAATTTTAGAGGAATAGCCCACACATATTTACTGAATGTATCAATAACTGTGAGCATATGTTTATAACCATGATTTATCTTATGTAAATTTTTTAAAGTTCCTGTGCACATTTCTACCAGATCAGCTTGAATCAAATCATCTACACGTTTCGTTACCACACTCAATCGTTTGTAATTGTGACGAGATGGTCTATGTAACTCATTAACTATATCTTGTCTTGACATCGGGTTCTATAAGAAAATTTGATATAAAATGGATTATTTTCAGGGTATAATTGTTTCACTTCAAATAATAATTGGTCACCGGCTTCCACATGAAAACCAGATAATTGTTCATGCTCATATTTTATATTTTTTTTGCCGATTCATCAAAATATGCAATAGGTATCTGAAGTGCTCAATTTAGTACTTTGACTTGCAAGATCGTGTACCTGACTTCAGATTTCTTCAAACAATGCATGAAGTTCGTTGACTATCTGGTTCGTAGGCAAAGTAGTGATGGCGTCTTGAATTACAGCAATTTACGATTAAATGTTCTTGGTGTCCTCTGACTTGAGTATTCGATTTACTGCTATTTTTACAGATCTTAACTCCTGGGAAGTGGGTAAATTAGCTACTGTATCGTGAAGTGTGGTCAAAGCTTATTTGACAGCATCTAACTCCCTATTGCTCATTGCATTTTTAAGGTGTAGTATGTCATCTTGTGTTGGCATAGATTGTTGTAATATTTGTAATTTGTTCTGTATGTCATCAATTAGATGATGAAAATGGGACAGTTCAGATTCGTTATTAATGTTTTCCAGCTTAGTAATTTGTTCTTGAATTATTGTTGTAGTTGCTTGGATTTGTCGGAATTTATTAAGTTTATTTTTCAACTTGGCTATGCTCTCTTCGAAGTTTTGAACATTGTCAATTGAAGCTAAATTGAAATATTTTTGGAGTAGGGATTTCAGTTCGCCATCAATTTTCACAATGGGGTTAATTAATTCAGTTTGGAGATTTGTAATCTCAGCTTGTGTATTTAAATTTAGTGAAATCTGTAAAATTAATAAATCTGATTTAAGTTTCTTAAGACGCTCGTCTAATCTGGCAATGTCGCAAGAATTATCTGTATCTCTTGTCGCCTTCTATTTCCAAATATATCCATTGTTTTATTTATTTATTTTTATTTTAAATTTGTTTTAATTTTGTTTGGTATTCTTAAATATTCATGAGAGAATAAATTGTTCTTATTTCGGTAAAGAGAGGAATTAACTTATCATACTCCCCAATTATTTCAGCATACAGGAAATCACCTGCTACCACCTCGTATATTGTGTTGGAAATCATATTATTGTGTTTAATCCTGTAAAAATTTCGAACTATGTGTACAACTGCTGCATTGGATGGAGAGATAGTTATTAGATTTTTTCCCCTGACAGGAACTTTATGTGATGGTTGGTTGTTATTGAATACATGTAATTGTTTACCCGTATCATCATCCACTTGATACCAGATACTATTTATATGGATGATAATCAGAGCTCTTAGTTTACGATGAATATCCCTAATGATATCCATGTTTATTGGAGTTCTTTGTATTTGCTGAATATGCTTTTTATGTTGAGTTGGTGTTTTAAGTCCACTTTATGCACAGTATGGCTAATCTGGACTGGACCTACAGTTTAAAATGGGATCCGAACCACTTGTGCCTCCACCGGGTATCGAACCCGGGACCCCTTCATTACAAGGCAACAACGCTACCACTGCGTCATGGGGAGGCCCAATATGCTTTTTAAAACAAAACACATTCATGGGCATTATTTGTTTTTGGTTATATATTTATCAAGTTTAGTATCAAATTAAAGAGAACATAAAAACAAAACCAATGCAAAAAACCCAACTTTCTACTTTCTACGTTACTTGGTTCTCGAGATATAAGCGTTTTAATAATTTATAAGATCAAAGGAGAAGATAAGGGAATTTAACGCATACTGCTTCTCTTCATAGCATGCAAAGAACAGATAATAATATTTGCATGTCACCTACTACCAATGTTCCGAGTTATCATCGATCTCTCTTTGCATGCAACGCACTACCAATGCTCCGAGTTATCATCGATTTCTTATCATGTCACGCAAGTTAGGTTCCCCGAAGATACTTCCTACAGAGTGCTTTATATACCGCCACTAGCACTAGCTAGTAGCAAATAAATGTACTTGGAGAACGTGAAAGCAGTAAGTATCACTAGATGCTCCCATCTAGTTGCAAAGAAATGTACTTGTTGGGAATAAGATTCATTACTCAATGATTTTAAATATCTTCCGGTAGCAATACGATTAGCTGAAGACATATGATAGAGCACTCTTGAGTTGACATAGCTAATTGCTAGACGTCACATATTGCTAAAATATCTTTCTACTTGCATATTTCTCATACTGTGGTATTTTGCAAAAGGTTTTAAAATTGAAACCAAGATCAATTTTTTTTTACACTTGCAAAAACAAATAAATTTGGATTTTATTATTAAAAAAGCGATTTTTTTAAAAAAATAATAGAGTTAATTAGAGTTAGAGTTAAAAAATTATCTAAATCTTGCAATTTTACTCTATAGAAAATAATATTGAACTTTTGCATGAATCAAAATCTGTATAATTGAAAATGTATGCTTAAAATATACTGATGTAGGCTCAAAAAGTAAATTTTCCCCTATAAAAGTGAGTAGTTGAAATTTGATAAAAAATAATTATAATTACATATCACCAGTGCCATGTAGTTGCAAATAAATGTACTTGGAGAACATGAAAGCAGTAAGTATTTGTGTGTTGCTGCCCCAATCCCATCTATTGGCGAAGAAATGTACTTGTTGGATAAGATTCATTACTCAATGATTTTAAATATCTTCGGGTAGCAATACTATTAGATGAAGACATCAGTCTGCCTGCAACTCGTGCAGGAATCAGTTCGCAGCGAGCTCTGCTCTCCGCGTGAGAAGGCTCATTTATCGAACTGTCCGAGTTAGCTAGGGCCGTATACGGTTTGCTAGTGTTGTGTTAGTTCTTTTTTCCTTTGGAGTGCAAGCGAGGTTTTGACTACAATTACCGTGAACCAGTGAAGATACGATGAAATAGTTCACGATGAATACACAAAGAGAAAACACCTTGAAATTTGTTTTCATTGATGTCAAAACGCGACCTACGTCATTGGATTTTCTTCGATGGTTTCATGATGTCTAGCAAGTGCCTACGAACCAAGTGCTCAGTTTTGAAATAGATTACTTTCGTAAGTGTTTGCGACAAAAGTGGTAGGAGAACGGTTACTAAACGGTTTTGGTGCTGAGGTAATCTATAGTGACGTAGATGGTGAACATAAAGTTGAAGCAGAATGAGCCCACCTGCGACATGTAATTGTCAGAATCCATGTAGCCCCAATTGAATTAAGTGCAGAAGTGATAACTCGTGTCATGAGATCTTATGGGGAAGTGTTGAAAATTGAAGACTAGACATACTCTGAAGATCACATTTACCCTACTCGAACTGGACGTGTCTTGATCAAAATGATACTACGTAAACCCATACCCTCATACTATATAATCCTGAATGGAGACTCCTATTGGGTAACGTACCCTGGGCAGGTTCGTACCTGCATCACGTGTTCGGAAGAGGGTAACTAAGTGACTCAGTGTCCCAAGCGTCGATCATCTGGGAATCAGCCCCGCAGGGGGCCGGTTAATATACCCGCTGACAATGTACCGATGGTCTATGAACTTACTGTGCTACCCGTACGGACTAAACCAAGAGATTCAGCTCTATCAGTTGCAGAAGTCCCTGCGTGAAGAGATATCAATGGAGGGAACACGGATAGCCCCAGAATCACCTACGGACAGGTACCAGACACGACGTTAGTGTGAAGAATGCACCAACAGGGAGGGAAGAGATGGAGCAGCCAAGATTGACCACTTCAGAGGAGATGCATCACATACCCCCGCCTCCACCCCCAAGTGCTTTGTTCGCTAAGGCAGAATTCCCCGTAGTTACCTCTCCTAGGAAATCACGGTCAAGATCTGTATCACGGTTACGGTCAGTGGCGGAAGAGAAAGAAGAAGGAAAATAATGAATGCGTAAGTTCCACAATAGTTCATAACGAATTTAGAGTAGAACCTGGTACCCCAAAACAAGATGTTTCTAAGGTTAGTTTAACAAGTAATTCAGCAAATGTAACTAAAGAGAAACCTTCAACGAGTAACAAACTTACCCCAGATTTATTTAGTGGAAAGCATAGTTAATGCATTATAGGCAGAAATTAGAGATCAGTAATGCTGAAGAATGTAAGTAAGTTTAGTTTTCTTGTGTGGACAGTTATAATCATGCAAACATTTACCTTGGCATCTATAAATTTGAATCAAATGCAAAGTAAGAACAAAATAATTGCTCTCAATGACTTTCTCATTAAATCGTCTATTGATGTGGCTCTCTTACAAGAGGTCGCCATAGACGATTTTTCTGTACTGAGCATGTTTAAAGTACACAACAATTTTACTCCCTTTGCACAAGGAACTGCCATAGCATGTAGGCGACACTTGGATTTACGTAATGTAGTGTGCCATCCCACGGGCAGACAAATAAGTGCCAAATTAGTCTCAGTGTTTCTCTGTAATGTGTATACTCCGTCAGGAAGCCAAAACAGACGGGAAAGAGAAGATTTTTTTTCAACAGTTGTAGGGTCCGAGTTGACATCCCACACAATAGACACTATACTAGTGGGTGATTTTAACTGCGTAATTCGTTCACAAGATCAAAATCCAGGATACAACTTCTCACGTGCGCTGTATGAATTAACGCAGGGGTTACAACTGCGTGACGCTTGGATACACACGAACGGCGAAAGTCCAGGTTACACACATATCACCTCCAATAGTGCGTCAAGGATCGATCGGTTTTATGTCGCACCAAGATTTCAGGATTATATAATTAGTGTTCAAAATTTTCCAGTATGCTTTAGTGACCATAGTGTTCAAATTCTCAAAATAAATTTAGATTTGATCAAACCCCGACAAGTTTACGGATACTGGCTTTTAAATAGCACATTATTACACAATGGTAGTTATGTCCAGCTAATAAGGGGAACGTGGAACGATCTCAAGGCCTCTCGGCCAGCAAAAGACCCTAATCGAGTGGTGGGAAACTCGAGTTAAGCCTAAATTTCGTCAGGTCAGTAAATTCTTCAGTGCAGAGGTTAGTAGAGATCAAAGAAACAAATATATTTTTTTGTATGCAGTCCTGAATGATCTCCATCGTTTAACACTGCAAGGTAATTTCGATCGTCCCTATGCAAATGAAAAAAAAGCGCAATTAATTTCTATACATAGGAAACGAAAATCTGCAGCAATAATAAAGAGCAAGATTCTTCCTATAGACCCTGACGAGCAAGCCACACTAAGTCACATTCTTCAAGAACATAAACACGCCAGGAGTCACGTCATTCATAAATTAACTTTAGATTCCGGTGAAGTTGTCACCAGCCCTCATAGTATACACGACAGGTTTTTGCAATACTATAAAAATCTTCTTGGTCAAGCCTTTAAATCAACAGGAACGCAATGTAATTTTTTGAACTACCTCCCTGCATCACTGACGGAAAAGGAAAGAACTGAGCTCACACAACTGTTTAGTAAAAAGGAGGTTTATGATTCAGTATTCAAAGCTCCGAGGAATAAAACTACAGCCGAAGATGAATTGCCATCAGAATTCTATCAATGTTTCTGGGATTTAATAGGAGACGAATTAACGAAATGGGTCAACGAAGTGTTGACAACAGGGACAATAGGGAAGACCAGTAGCACGGGAGTTATAGTGTTAGTTCCCAAAAAGGCAAATCCAAAGTTCGTCACAGATTTTAGGCCAATTTCAATATTGAGTAGTGATATCAAACTTATAAGTAGGTGCATAAATCAGTGTTTAAAAAAATATATGGTTAAACTTATTGGCAAATTACAGTTCGCTTGTAATACGTCTCAAAGTATACATCACTTGCTGCAAACGATAAGAGACGTAATTATTACCAAACAAAATAAGAATTCATGAGAGGCAATTCTATCTTTAGACTTTTCCCAAGCATATGACAGAGTGAGCCACGAATATCTGTATAAAGTCTTAGAAGCATATGGCTTCGGAGACACTTTTATTAATTAGATCAAAACATTATATAATCATATGCTGCTAAAACTCAAAATAAATGGTTTCTTGACAACAAATTTTAAAATGCGACGAGGTGTACTACAAGGCAGTCCCTTGACTAGCACATTGTACGTCCTCACAATAGCCCCTTTTTGTTTAGTATCCAGCATCATTTACAGGACATTTCTATGCCTTCCACCACAATACAAGTTGGCAGCTTCATGGATGACGTCACAATTTTCCTCAAGGATGAAAGAGATCTATACAGTGTTCAAAGCCAAATACATACTTTTGAGCACACATCAGGAGCAAAACTAAACAATCGAAAGTCATTCCTGATGCCCCTTGACAAGGAGAATCCTTTCACAAACAATACGGAGATCCCTGTAGACAAGAAAATAAAAGTTTTAGGTATAAACGTTTATGCAAATATCGATGAAACGATTGAAGCCAATAGTAAACTCAATTGCGAGAGGGCAATCTACGTCCTCAGAGTGAACAAGATGCGCTCTCTGAGTTTAAAAGCACGAGTAAAATTTATCAATGTTTTTGCTCACTCTAAACTTTGGTATGTAGGAAAAATCCTACCCTTCAAACCACAGCACTTAGCCAAGGTCAACAAAGTTGTTGGCTGCTTTATATAGCACGATACAATTTTTCGGGTGGCAATAACTGAGGTCACGTTATCAGAGAAGATAGGTGGGTTGGCACTAATACACGCGAACACACAGGCCAGAGCATTGTTTGTACAGACTGGCCTTCAAACAGCTTTCTCACTGCACGAGTCAACGACCCAAGCATGTATACAGACGATAATACGGAACATTCCATTAGAAGCTCCCATCGATATCCAAAGTATCCCCAAAAGGTTTTTGTTTCATAAGGACATCGCTTTACAGGTTTGCTACCAGTTATTACGACATGAGACAATTACACCATCTGTTAAAAAGTTATATTGTGAAATATATAGTTCAAAGAACACAGTACCACGAATAGTCATGGATTTCAATACACATAATTATCCACAAATATAGGAAAATGTCTCCGCCAAACACCTTTCAAAACCTGGCCAATCAATATTGTACAAAGTGGTTCATCGTGTTATAGTGACAAGAGATAGGACATACCAATATGGAATCAGTGACTCTCCTAACTGTATATCATGCAACGTGCCAGACTCTTTAGCCCACAGGATAACGAAGTGTCGAAACTCCTCCACGGCATGGAACAAATTGAAAACAATGCTCAGTCGTATATGCCGCACCTCATTAACAAAGTTTATGGATACAGATATAGTTTTTCCTGATTTCAATTTTTTCCACCAACAAAACAACGAGCAGTACAATGGTTGATAACTGAATACTTATTATATATATTTCACAATGACGAGAGCAGTTTTCAGAAACAATTCCGTATCTTCTTGCAAGAACAATACGAAAAAATTCCTCTCCAAGCAAGGAAGAAATGCTATGCAAATTTCATTTTAGTGCTTTATACTTAATTTAGGTCAAACAAAAATGTAAAGGTTAACCAGATAGAAATACAAATTGTAATAGCAGTAATACACTTATGTCTACAATAATGTAATTCCATAACATGTATAACAGAATGAGACAATAAAAAAAAGACATAGGATAGAGCGCTCTCGAGTTGACATAGCTAATTGCTAGACGTCACATATTGCTAAAATATCTTTCTTCTTGTATATTTCTCATACCGCCATTATGTTACTGATTACTTTCGAGCACAAACAGTGTAAAATATTAATTAGTACATATGGTAATATGGAAATATGCAAATAGAGTATCTTGGGTTCAGATAATTGGACCGAATTGATACTGGAATATTTTGCAAAAAATTTGAAAATTGAACTTGGGTTCAATTATTTTTTTACACTTCGAAAAACAAATAAACATCGCTTTAGTTAAAAAGAAAATTAAAAAAAATATTAGAGGAAATTATCTAAATCTTGAGATTTTACTTTATAAAAATTGAATATTGAGCTCTTGCATGAAGCAAATTTTCACTTTTTTACACTTAGAAAAACAGCTAAATTTTAATTTTTCAATAAATTATATTGAAGAGATCACTATAAAATAGTAAAATTTTGGGGGGTTGGCCGAAAATATAGCATTCTCACTACTTCCTTTTCTACTTTCTCTCCAGAAAAACTTGTTATCTGCCATCGACCCCTGCATTGTTGAAATGCACCCTTGATGAGATTAAGTGATTCACCCGTTCTTTGACTATCAGCACAGAGAAGTGGGGGCTCAGGGGAAATGCTACTTTCTCAAGCGTTCTTTTGTTATTTTCCATGATTTTGATCCTCAATTACGGCCTTATCCTTCACTCGATTTTTATTAAACTTCGGAAGCTTGACTTTTAGATTGTGTTTTACCATGGTCTTGATTTTCTGCTCAATCGGTTCACTAGATCAAAAGTTCCTTTTTTTCGTTTATGTCCATAAGAACATATACAACTGCTGTTTCCCGGACGATTCTTTCTGGCCAAATGCAACTTCAAACATCATCAACTTGAACTTGCCTTAATTTAAATTATGTTAGGTGTAGAATTATACTGAATATGTTTGTTAATTGGATTAATTTAATCTATAATTATTTTATTCAGATTTAATCTGTTATGCGTGATTTTCCGTTATATGTTTAATAAGGTCTTATCAGCGATACGAAAATCGCAATCAAACTTCCAGTTCAATTACTATTTCTCATAACATGTAGCTACAAAATCACGTAACTTTAAAAGCGATGAAAAGAAAGTCATCTTTCTCTGTCAAGGTAGCGTCGCAGGCTTGGACGAATTTAATGAACAACAAAAGTTCACTTTGAATTGCATCTTCACATACATAAGATTCAATACTGCCTACTTCTGTCAGGTTAAAAACATCATATCATAATTCAACCTGGTTATCCAAGTAGCTACGTTAATGGCCATTACCTGAACAAGAGGGGATATAGTCTCAAATTCTAACACCTAAAAGGATTACTTATTGAATACAGAATATAACGTATAATATATATACAGAGGCGTTATCTATTAAATTAATCGCGATATGCAAAATAAAAACTATGCTGGAAATAAAGGTAATTGCAAATTGAACATAACTTTATGGAATATATAGGCCTATACAAAAATGCTAGTAGGTATTGTCAAAAATGGAGATATCATTTAAGAAGTAGCCCTTTGAATTCATCCAGTTCTCTAAGGAACTGTGTTACTTCGTCATTCATTTAAGAGTCGGCATTAATAGGAAATTTTCTGTAAATGCCTGCTTTTATCTGCATGCGCAAAAAGTACAATTTCTGTGAAATCTTCAAAACTTTTCGTCGCTGTTTGAGTTTGTACATAAGCGATAAATAGTGGTTGATTTTCTTACTTTTATGGGTTTCTAGCACTTTAGAAACTGGCACATTTAATTGGGATGCTAATTCCTCAACAACTGACTGGAATTGGAGTCCATCGGAAGGAATTAGCAATGCAACATCGTCTACAATAATTTTACTGTGAGACATAAGGAGAGCCAAAATAAGCCAAAATACATTACATCTTATTTACTAACACACAATTAGAGTATAAGAAATAATTGAAGCTAGTATCATACAGCAAGATTGGAGTTTCCTTAAAATAAATAATAAAAATGGCTAAAGAAAGCGATAATTCGTCATCTGTTGTAAAAAGATAGGTCAGTGGTGTTTAATGAAAATTGGAATGTAGGATGCAAGGCTATGTACTTGTATCGTGTAGCAATGCGCCAAAATGAATATTATCCCACGCGGAGGATATTTAACTGGAAAAGAAGAAGGCGAATTTAGCGAGGTAATAAAAAAGTCCCGCTGCTAATAGCCGATCAGTTAAATTAAAGATAAATCATATTCATAACTTCGGTATCTAATTCCGTGTGTTATAGTATATTCAAAAATTTAAGTCCTGAAATAAAGAAACGAGATGTAATGTATTTATTTGCAGAAACTAGGGGGGGGGGGGGAGACAAATGCATGGGCGTTTTATAGCGTTGAAATTGACGAAGTATTCACGACTCCTGCCGGAAGTAGATAAGATTAGCTCGGTCGCTGCAGTCGTCCGAGCATTATCAAAGGGAGAAGGAAAATGAGCCTGGCTCTGCTATGAGTTGAAAGACTGAACGAACATTTTCGAGTTGGAACTTTAGCTAGCTTAGCATTCTTTCTTTTCTCATATACAGGGCCATGCAGCGAGAAATGAACAATTAAAAGATTTATAGATTTCATGATAGGGCTTTGAAATTTGAAAGTTATGACATCTACCACGTAAACTTCAAGAATCTGATGTGTATTTGCACATCGAGCTTCCTTTTTAATTCTTTTATGTCCTCTAAGCTGTTTCTCGTGACCAAAATTTCTTCATTCGAGCTAGATTGACTCGTAAGAACTTTTTACCTTTGACTTTCTCTATGTAGTATACATTTCTACCTCTAATATGAATTATGCGATACGAACAGTCATATTTTCGGCTAAGCGTATCTCAAATACCTTTTTTTGTTTGCTGGTATGTGTATCATCACCAGATCGTCGGTTGCATAAGCTGGTTTTTGTCTATTGGCGTCGAAACGTCGTTTCCCTTGTTGATGGCGTTTATCCTGCCTTTCTTTAGTTATCTCCTGCACTGAAAGTAAGTGTTTCCGAAAGCTATCGCAAAATTGGTCTGTGGGTTTTGCATTTAAGCCAACCTCTAGAGGAAATTGGGGCTTGCGCCAGAACATAATTTCATAGGGCGAAAAACCTATTCCTTCTAATGGACTGCAGTTATAAGCATACACACAAAGATCTAGGTATGAGACCCAATCTTTTTGTTTTTTGAGATACACTTACTTATCATTGTACCCATAGTATGATTTAACTTTTCTACCTTCCCGTTTGTTTGAGGGTGGTAACCATTTGTATTCAAATGTTTAATTTTGAGTTCTGTCAGCACATTTTAGACCAGGACCGCTTGATATACAGATCCTCGATCTGTAGTATTTACCGAATGGGGCCGAAACTATAAAAAATTTGGGGACAAAGAATTTAGCTACTTGTTTAGCAGAAATGCTTTTCAGTAGTTGGGCCACAACCCATGAAGATAACAGAGCAATACCAAATATGATATGCTTGTACCCACAAGAAGAAGTGATCGGGCCAAACATATCAGATGATGATCTCTCACCTACACTTCCCAGAGAGAGAGAAGGTGTAAAAATCCTTGTCGTTTTCCTGAGGCCGTATTCATTTCTTGGCAAATTGGGCAAGATCGGACTTAATGAAGTACATCCTACGAGCAGTTTTCCAGTAATAACGCTCATATACCTTTTGAAGACTTTTGCTCTGTCCTGTATGACCTCCAGTGTATCGATTGACATGTATATGTGACATAACATCTGCTATCATATTGGTGGGAATAACTAGCAATTTCCGATTCTTATTTAACCTATATAGGACTCCCTGATCTAATGTATAGTGTCTGACGCTAAGGTGGTTTCGATCGCTCTCTTTGAGTGTAATAAGTGTACGTATTTCGGGGTCTGCTAATTGTCTTTTCCTGATTTCTGCTTGTCGCTCATTAGGTTCTGAGTTCGATTGAACAAAATTATAATAGTTGGGTTGTACTTCATCATCAAGCAATTCTACCATGTCTCCGTGATCAACGTAATCCCTTTCTTCATCCGAGAGCTCGGTCACATGCGACCTTGATCTAATGTACAGTATTTTTCAAAACTGCTAAAAAGATAGGTTTGGAATTTAGCAAAGAGAAAACTAAATATATGGTTACAAGCCGAAACCAAATTTAGATAATAATCAAAATCTAATTATTGATAAAAACTCATTTGAACCAGTTTCAAATTGAAATACTTAGGAGTAATATTGAAAATAAAAATTAGTTTAAGGAGGATATAAAAAGTAGGTTTAATTCACGAAATGGATGTTACTTTTCTATTAATAAACTTTTGTCTTATCGTTTAACATCTAAGAAACATAAGTTAAATTATACAAGACTGTAATTTTGCCTGCAAAATAAGAATACTTAGGAAAATATTTGGACCTAAATGGGATGAGAATACAGGTGAGTGGAGAAGGTTACATAATTTAGAACTACATAATTTGTATTCATGTCGAAATATCATTAGAATAATTAAATCAAGAAGACTAAGGTGGGCAGGCCATGTGGCACGAATGGGAGAGGAAAGAAGAGTTTACAATATTCTTGTTGGAAAACCTGATGGTAAGAGACCTGTAGGAAGGCCAAGACGAAGATGGAGGGACAACGTTCAGATCGACCTAAAGGAAATCGGTAGGGATGGAAAAAGATACATAGATCTTGCTCAGGATAAGGACAGATGGAAGGCCTGTGTTACTGCAGCCATGAACCTGCGGGGTTTAGAAGGCTATAGAGTTATTTAGTTATCCGTGAATAGTTTGTAGGGCTACTCGTGCATGGTTCTACGACCCCAAATTTTAGGTATTAGCATAATTTCAAACCCTGGAAAAAATAGAAAATTAATAACACAAGCACGACGCGTGATGATCCAGAACGCTGGCGTCATATTGTGTGTCACGAAAGCGAAAAAAAGGAACAACAATAATTACTCGTAATATAAAAAATTGAAATTATTTTCGTGAGACATTCACAACTACACCTTATAGAATGTTCCGCAATGCAGAATAAGTAAGTAGCAGTGTTAAAAGGCCGGAATAAATTAATTATAGGTGTTTTGACTAGATCAAAGTAGTAATAATTAAATATATGTCATCGGTTCTGGGAAGCTTTGGCTAATCACGATAAGTTGACTTTGATAGCTTGATATCACACTGGTACTCCTGTCACCGCTACTAGCGCTACCGATATTCGTAGTCTCTTTAGGTAGACTTTGAGACCCTTTTTTTAGATTTGTGACCCGTTTTAGTAGAGTCCAGAGACTCATGTTTTTGTTGTCATAAAATAAAAAGCAGGGTAACAGGAATCCGTGCGGCAGGTACGTTTTAGTAGATAACGAGACTTATGTTAAGTTTTCGAGACACGGGCATACTCGTTTCACCAGGACCCCTGCATTACAAGACGACGACGCTACCACTGCGCCATAAGGGAAACGCAACACCACAAAACTAACACATGTAAGTTTCATGATAAATTTTCTAATTCCTTGTGCAGTTTCTCTTTCCTTAATTATCTCCTGCATATGCCGCATGCGTTTTGGGGTGTTAATGCCCGGCTATATTTTGTGGGGGGGGGGGGCTTAGCCTTTTCGTACCCCTACCTAACTACGCTCATGCAAGCCGTCCTATCTCTCACCTCTTCAAGACGTGCACTATTCATATTAATCTTGCTTGTGGTTCCAAACATGATGCATGACGTCACCAACATGCCATTATCAGCACTAAAATGCTCAAATTTGTTTTGCCTTATATATAGGGATGTGAGTTTTCGTTTAATTTTCCCCTAAATTTCGGTGTTATTTGTTACTCTAATTCAGTGTTAGTTTTCGAGGATTATAGCAAAATTGAGTGTTATTAATTGAAAATCGGTGTTATTTTTACATGAGCTTTTTCTGTTTCTTTTATGCATAATATTTGCACGTTGCTTTAGTTATGGAAAACTGATGCAAATTTTAGTTTTAAAGACAAAAATAAAGAAATTTAAGTCTTCGAATTATGAAATTTCATGCATTTGGAAATATATTTCATCTCATCGGCAACACAATATGAAATGTTTTTATTTCTAACTTCGCACTCTCACGAAAAAAATTAAAAAATTGTTTTCATAAATTCACATTTCAGTTTACAATAACATTGGTGGGGTGCACGGCTTTGCGCCAATCACTCTGGAAAATGGTTTGGTTTTGCGCCAATAATTACCGGATCGTTATCTTTCCGTACATGGTTTTGCGCCACTACAGAAAATCGTAATTCAATGACTTAGGTTGGCAAGCATGATTTTCCGTCCCACTTAAACAGGCTGCGGACTGCCACCGAGATGGCGTGGTTAAAAATTATGCACCACCAACCATAAGTATACAAAATTGCACTTGTCAAACTGCAGTCTCTTACAATGGAACCTTTGTGGCATGTGAGATCAATTTCACGTAATGCATGCGTGAAATTGCTTTGCGATTATATTGATCAATGTAAGATTCAATTTTGAGGTATTTTTCTCTTAAAACGCTCCTCTTACGAGCGGGTTTTTCGAGGCCACTTATTTTAAGGTAAGTGTCGGTCTGGAGGTTAATCAATGCATGTACAAATTTGAAAATGTCAGGATGGTTGGTGTAAAACATGGCATTCAGTTTACTGTGAAAGGCTTCACATGCATTTGTTGTGCGATAGGCCGAGGCAGAAAAATCTGCCCATATGTGTGGAGGGTACGTAGAATCTTCTGCAATATAGTTTGTTGTACACGACTTGCTTGTGCAACGCCACCGAACACGTCCATCTGAATATGCGTAAGCTTTCCTAAATTTATAATTGTCCTTACTTATTAGATCCTTACCTCTATTCGATGCCTCTGCGAGCAGTTCCATGGTCGACCGGACCCCGGTGTAATGAAACGTGTAACGTTGAGGTGAAACACAGGGAGGTAGACGAAAGCCACGATCAGTCGTTGCCCTTGAGAGACAGGATTGCCAACCTATACAATTCTTAGCTCGGCTAGACATTCAAGAGTGGCGGAAAACATTCTTGGCGCAAAAGATACTGTGGCACTAATATTTACAATTTGTTCATTGGCGCAAAACACGGGATTTTGGCGCAAATGCATTGCACCCACATTGGTGATTTTCCATGCACAGATGGTGTGTAGTAAATGTTCACACCATTCACTCACAACACTTCCTGTACAAAATAAATAGAAACTTAACAGTTTTTTTCCATTCACTCCAATGAAAAGATTGCTTTAACAAAGGCTTCCACAGTTTGAAGTGCAATGTACGTACTCTTTTCTTCTTTCCTTCTTTTAGGATTCTCGGAGCCTTCGACGACAGAAAGTTGCCGGTTTGTTGCACTCGATTTAGTTTTCTTCTCGGGCCTCCGGACGGCGTAGTGGTATCGTAGCCGCCTTGAAATCAAGCGGTCCCTGGTTCGATATCCTGTGGAGGTGCTTCGAATCCCTCTTCAAACAAACAATTTTTTCTTCTCCATGTGCCTCTCACTTCCATTGTGCTTAATCAAGAAATCCTTCCGCTCCCGTGTTGCGTATTATTTTGTCAATGATTACAAAATAATGTAGTTCTACCTGTAGCATAAAATATTTCAAAAGCAAACTAATACATTCACTGCTGGCTTTGGCATACTAAGAAGTACACCACAAGAGGAAAAGGAAATTCAAGACGATGCACAAACAGTGAAGCCTCAGGGATTCTGACTGACTAAAGTTTCCCTTGCAATGCCAAAAAAAAAAACCTCTCACAACTCATATTTCGCAGTGTTTCTCGCGTTAAATATAGAATTCGTTGTTATTCTGTAAAATGATGTAATTCGCGTTATTTCGCTATTCCGAAACACCATAATCTTGCCTCCATAATCTACCCAAAATTGTCATTTACTAGATTCCTAGTTTTATGGAACTATTTCATAGATGTTAACGTGGCCTCGCGTAGCGCCCTTTAAAATTACAAATAAAATATTCACAAATAAAATATTTTTAACTACGATTAAATATTATAGAATGAAATCTCAATTTCAACAAACTGAGAAATGAAGAAAAATTGGAGTATTATTATAAAGATGAAAATTGAATCCATGTGGAAGATCTTATCTTCCTATGAATTCAGCCTGAAGGCATTGCTTTCTGAGAATATTCTAGATTGCAATTAAATTCGTAACCCTCAGACCACATTTTCTGCAACTATCTCTTCCGTCCTCTCGTCTCCACTTTCTCCTCTTCTGCTCTCTCCTCTTTCTCCCTTGATTCAATCTCCTATCGCCCACTGTTCTCGCCTCTTGTCTCCATCCATTCCTTTCCACTTCTCTTATCTCCTCGCATGTCTTCGTTCCCATACTCCACTGCACTCTTCTTCTGGCTTCGTTCTTCTCTCTATCTCTCTTTTACTCTTCTCTCCACTCACCTCTGCTCGTCTCCTCTTATCGTCTCATCTCATTCTATCCTATCGTCTCCTCCTTGCTTCCTTTTCATCATATCTGCCTAGCATATTATTTCCGTTCTTGTCATTATTGCCCCTCCCCCTTCTATTCTACCTTTCCTTTCCTCTCCTTTTTTCCCTCTCCTCCTTTCGCCTTGTCTATTCTCCTCTCTTCTCTCCTTTTCCTTTGTGTAGACTCGTCCAGCGAAAAAAATAATAGAAAATCGATTTTCTTAAGTAGACCCGGATTCTGTGGCCGAGAGGTTAGTCGACCTCCGTGGCGGAGTGGTTAGCACAGCGCGCTACAACGCCAGGGTTCTCTGGTTCGAATCCGGCTCCGGCTTGGTTGTTTATGAATGTTCATTCATCAATTTCAACATTTCATCACTCATCCCTATCTTCGCAAATTAGCCAAGAGGCACAAAACGTGAAGTCAAATAAACTAAATCAATCAGTCAATCTTAAAAAGAGAAACTATTTATTTCATGAAATGTTTTGTCTTTTGCAATATAATACCGATTTGTTTTAATATTTTTAAATGCATAAAACTTAGCTCTATTCCTCTCGCGTATTTCACACATATTGATTGTGTATGTGGTAACCCTGAAATTGAGCCTAATTCTCTACGCAACCCACAAACGTCTTTTGTAAGTTGGGTTGCCTAGTGTCAAATGTCAGGTTGCCACATGAACAATCGATATGTCTGAAATACACGAAAAGGAATAAAAAAAAGTATTACTTTTTTAAAAATACAAATAAATCAGTACTATATCCCAAATGATATCATACTTTATTATATAATCACAGTTATGTATTTATAAAACACGTAGGGCGGGCCTCAGCTACTGGGCATGTGGCGGATAGCGAATGGCCATCAGATATGATTGTTAGCTGCGAATAAGGCATAGCCAAAAAAGCAGTCCAGGACCAAGGCGGAAGTGCTATCAGGGTCTGGAGGGAGTGATTTGTGGCGGGATCACATCGATTAAAACCCAGAAATACCCAAAGACAGCACTGTGACATGGAGAAGAAGTGCCACCATTAAATAAACACAGCCACTGCTGCCTTGCAGGGAGGGGAGGGATCCCCAAAGGCTAAGGTAAGGATACAATGACAGAAAACAAAGGGGCAGGAAGGGCTCCGAAGGCAAAGCAACACCAACCTACCTTGGGGAGTAAACCTTGAAAAAATCCTGGTCCTCCAGGTTGGGGGTTGGGCGTAGGGTTAATTACCCTACTCCGTCAAAAGAACTTGTTACAGATACCATAACATTGCCTCGGAGGAGATCGGTAATTGTTGACGAAAAGCTCATGAGAAGGAAAACCGATATAATGCTCGCAAATTGGAATGTGAGAAGATTAAAGAGACAAGAAAAGCTGAGAGAAATAAGAAAAGATATAGAAAATTACGGAGTGAAAGTGGTAGCATTACAAGAAACGCGCTGGAAAGGACAAGGAATGATAACGTCTGGAAAACATATACCGATATATAGTGGAGGATAAACTGGTAAAAATGGTACAGGGTTCCTAATCCAAATGTCTATCAAACGAAGTATTATTAACTTTACAGCAATCAATGATAGGATAGTCAGAGTTAGAGCAAAATTCTTCAATATCACAATGTTTTGTGTGTATGACACCACAGAAGAAGCAGAGGAGGAGAACAGCACTTCTACCACGTATTATTCTACAGAATGATGGGATCGAAACCAGTCATCCCTAATGGGTAATGTAATTTATACATCATTCACCCTCAATGATGAGAGCACTCGTCATTAACATGACAAGTCAAATGCTTGGCAGTGCGGAAGGCACAACTGAAACAAAATATTTTAACAACTAGAAAAGACAATGGTCACCCATTCGGTTTTATGATCTTACCTGAATTATGCCTGGGTTAGGATGATTACCTGTCTATCTGAAGTGATAATGAATTCTAAGTAACGTCGAATAAATTAAGACTAAGACCTCTCTAGGCTTCCTTGCTCGTTGACCAGGACTCGCCTTACTATCCTGCAAGTCCTTTCTCCAAGCTCCTCTCTCTCCTCAATCCAAAACAAAAGTCAGTGCCTTCTCCGTCTGTCCCACCTCTATATCACTCAGGCCATGGAGACCTTCCTCCATACCGAATCTTGGGTTTTACTATCTCTATTGCAAACAGCTGACTCCATAAACCTGATGGAACTTTCTATATCCTGAATACATCAGAAAGTTTGCATAGCACAACACTGTGCATTATTCCCATACCACAGAGGTTGAGACAACTGGAGTAAACAAGTGAAGCATGTCAACATGAAGCATCCAGAGAGAGTTTAAATAAAATATAATCCTATAGATCAATACGATATTGATTTATGATTTTGCGATTCAGCCCTTAATATTTCTCTTTAGTCTGTAGATAGTATATTTACATGTATTAATGTCAATGTTCTTTTCCAGACAAGGGTATGTTCATCTCGCTCTGATCACTAACAATAATGTCCATGCTTGTGTGTAGAGGGATATAGTGGGAATATTGTATTATTACGGAATTGAGGAGGGTTTGCTTCTTGAAATCAGGTGGAACGAGGAGGGGGTTGGAAGGAAGAGGCATGGAGGGAGAACATGTGAAATTCATGCTTTTGTTGTCATAAAAGGAAAAGCAGGGTAACAGGAATCCGAGCGGCAGGCACGTTTTAGTAGATAACGAGACTCATTTTCAGTTTTCAAGTCACGGGGCATACTCGTTTTAGTAGATTATGAGACTCAATGGCATTGTAACTGCAGTGATAATATATCATAAACAAACTAATTTTATTTTTTGTTTTAAAAAAATAAAATAAATGGATCGGAACAGGAACCGTTGACATTATATTCTTTGTTTGCTTTCATCAAGCAAAGTGATAAAAGAAACAAAGAAAGTACAGATTTGCTGAAATCGGAATTAAGGGATAGTAGTAAGGAACTCAAAGAGAGCAATCCTTTGTTGAATCTGAACTTACTGCTCATGCCAGTAAGTTGGTGCGAAACTTTAGTCAGACCTCAATGATACCAACAAATGTATCCTCGACTTGCAACAAGATCTTGTTAAAAATAGTGATCGTCTTCATGATCTCACTTTGTCGTTTTCTCAATATAGGATTGAATGTATGAACAGGGCAAAAGGATTGGAAGAAAAGTATGAGGCGCTAGCTAATATATTGGATTCGGAAGTGCAGGGTGTGCAAAAGGCGTTGGAACAGGTGAATGATGGTGTCACTTCTCCTGCGGTCACTGATTGCTTATGTGATTCACTTTTGATCGAACGTGGCTACTACAACAGCACTTTGACTTCTAGATCAGTTAGCGACACATAGAATTCAGAAAGTAGTCAAAAATATATTGTTACAACGAAAACATTACGAGGGAAATGATGGGAAACATTTTGTAGGCGAGGAGTGTGTTCTTGGGGTGTCAGGTAGCAGGAATGAGCATCTGACTGTTGGCTTCTGTACGAATGTTGCTCCTATCCTAAAACTAAGCTTGCTAGTTTCTTCATCAGGTGTTTATTCTAAATGTTGTTGTCGAGGTTCATCTTTTTCGAGTGAACATGTCCGTATTGTGCAAGTTAGAACAGGGTGTACAGTAAGTAGGGTGAACCTTCATAGCCTACACACTGATATGTAGCATCTCATGATGTACCTGTCTTGTATGAAACTTCTGGTGGGGAAGATAATGCGGACTTACCTCTGATATCCTTGACTGAAAACAATTCAGCATGCAGCTTGATCAAACCAGTGGTTAACTATCCTTTGCGGTTGGTTGTGAGGAATTTAGGAATCAAAGCCTGTAGGTGTAGTGTGGCCCAATGCATGTTCCCATGCGCAAAAGAATGGTAGATTGATGATAGTTGCTTCTCCAAATAGGTTAGGTATTAGTCATCCCGTCAGATATAATGGGCGCGTTAGAGTTAACATGATGTCACCTAGGGACTCACATGCCAAGAAAACTTCTGTAGTCAGTCGAACAGTTGTTGGAGGGAGAGTATTTCTTCACCCAAGCCATATCAAGAAATGAAAAACAAAGAGGTGTCTTCGGATAAATACCACAGCCAAAATCGGCGAGGAGACAGACAGATTTGGTATTTAAGTCCACTTTATGCACAGTAAGGCTAATCGGGACTGGACCTACAGTTTAAAGAGGGATCCGAACCACTATGTGCATCCACAGGGAATCGAACCCAGGACTCCTTGATTACAAGGCGACTACGCTACCACTGCGCCATCGGGGAGGCCCCTCGGCGAGGAGACTTCGAGAATATGTCTTCTTTTGGCGTTGTCTCTTTTGTACAGGGTACGACTGATATGGCATCGTAATCATGTTGGAAGAAAATTGCATGAGATGCTATCGATTGAGTATGATTGCTCAAAGATGAAGCCAGGTGTGGCAATCTGATCAATCATCATTGCTTTTAATCAGTCATAGCAAGTTACTTTGTACAAAATATAAATATTGTAGGGTGTATATTTTAATAGCTCAGGATTAGATTTTTAAGGACAATTAAGTGCAGAAATTATGAAGAAACAAGCTAATGGCGAGTTATGGTACTTCACCATCGTGTTGAAGCAGGCGACTTCTCAATAAGCCTTGGGTCTGATTTCGTTTTCGTGACGTAGGCAGCTTCATTTCAAATATGTTGCTAAATACGCTTAAGAATCATGATTTTAGGCGTTCCATAGGAAAGAATGGGAACATCAGGGACACTAGTTGTCGTATTTGTTCATGCATTTAAAGATGTCTCCACGCATAGGTAATGTGAGAACGGAATTATGTCGAGAGGACGTTTGCAAACATAATAATGGTTTGTTCCTGACATGAGTTCGTCTTGCAGCTTCTGTATCTAAAATTAAGCATAGCTACGTGAAGTTATGAGTCCTACGGAAACTTACCTTTGATTCACTCATGACGAATTTTGTGGTTTATTTACGGTGTTAATAACTACCAAAAATGATGGTGGACCATGTGATCGCCGCGTACTTACAGGTTTTTATCAATGTTCGTTTGCTGCATCTTCTGTCTATTGAAGACGCATCCGTGCACAGAGTCGGTAAGGGTGGTTGAGTTTTGTACAAGCCAAGTATAGTTTCATGATATAATCATTCCTGGCGATTTTGACAGACCTTCAAAATTTGGTGGCTTATTCCATTGCTAATAGCAATGCCAAAACTGTAAATTGTTAAATTGACTCAAATTTATTTCGTTCATTAGGGGGTCCGAAACAGATAGTTTCAGATAATGGGCCACAGTTGAAATCGAAAGTTTTTCAGCTAGCTATGAAAGCATGGGTGTTCAACTCATCTATACTCCAGTATATCATCCGTGTTCAAATCTAGTTGAACGCTACAATTCGGAATTCAATCGGCTGATGAGAGTTCTATGTAGCTCGAACCACACCAAGTGGCCAAAACACATAGCTGAAGCTTTGCTCTCTTGAAGGGTTCTATCACTTCGCAAACTGGGTTCTCTCCCTCGGAAGTTAGATGAACGTGCCGAGAAGATTGACGGACCTACTGCACGTGGATGGAGGTCATGATGTAAATTATGATGAGAAACGAGTTATGGCAATCTTTATCAGTTTCGGTAAAAGGCTCGAAAATTGAGAAAGCTTAACGCCAAAATAGTTGATAATCCTATGGTCAAAGTAGGGAGTTTGGTCTTCATTAAGAACCAAAACGCGGGTGGCAAAAAGAATGGGGTAATAAAGAAATATTGTGAGCTCTATATTTGACCTTACCTTCGTGTCGAAAACGTGGGTAATTCTACGCTGTCGTTGATTGATTGTGTGACTGGGGAAAGAGTTAATAATCAATCTATTGTAGAGATATGGAGACCATTAAACCGAGAAAACCTTGTCATGTTAATATTCACACTTGTTTATTTCCTGAACTTGTCCGACCAGCGAGTGATCCCAAGAATGCGCTAGCTTGTAACTTCCGTAAAACAAGGAATTGGAAAGGCAAACGCGTGGATCTAAACAGGATCTACCGCGTTTGAAAGGTTTAACAACCTTTCGACGCCTAGAATGATAAAAGCAAGCTCCTACCCGGAGCTCGCTCTCTTTTGATTCTGACACTCATCGACGCTACATGGATAGCTAGTCCGATTACTTTACAACACGTTACACTGCTAACTACGACGATGGAACACGGAGTTACCGCTGCCTAGCATGCTACAAGGCGCAAGGGATCGCTTGGCTTGGTGAACTGAGGGTCGCTGGATAGAACCTTGGAACTGTCACGATTCGGTCTGCGAGAAGCATTAGGACAAGACATCACACACATCTACCAGGTATGAACAAGCGTGAATAACCTTTTACACCAACTTTCCATATCTCTACCCTCCTACGGAGCAGGTTCAGCCATCAGATATTATTAAGCTCTACCTAAATGTTTAAATGAAACTTCCCTGTGACCTCTCAGAGCACAGGTAAAACGGGCTTACAACATGGTGGAGATGCTTCAGGCCCTTTTTGCAATTAAGTACCCTCCTGTACGAATTGCTTTACATTAAACTAGTCTCCCTCCCCCCTCCCTTCCCCTTTGGGAGCATTTTTAAAGTATTTTTTTAGTAATTCCAACTCATACTCCCACAGTACGCTTAAGATGCGTCAGACCCAGTGACAATTATGTGTATTACCCTATGGACAACAACCCCTCTTTTTCTTTTATGCCGAGCCCCCCCTTTTTCAACAAAATCTAGTTCTTCTGCATAACATGTATTCAAGCATCATTCACACAGGAATGAGAACACTTGCTTATACTTATTTGACCAGCGATATATTAATGACATAAATAACTGTATACCCATACTTTCATTTGTTCTTTGGTCAGCACGACGAACCTTCGTTTATGAATACGTCACAGATAGCGTTGCACGAACACCTAGATTCCTCCCTCGACGAAATCATAGAGTTAGCAACTGCAATCACGGCAAATCCAATAAATTCACGACCTTTATCCCCAATTCCCTCCCCTCCACTAACACGGTTAAGGTCTGCTAATAGAAATTACCCTCAATTTGTCCTTGGACTACAAACACCCAACAAAAACCAACCCCAACCCTTAGCAAGTACCCCAGCTCCCGTTTCAACTTCCTCTAACACTGTTAATAGTTCTGGTAACGTAGCTGTACAAACTTCCACCACTAACATGGCCACCCCAATCCCCACTGCATTGTACCCGGCACCATTTAGCGGAAATGACCCTAAGCACATTGACTAATTTTCCCTCAAGTTCCAAAATGTAGCACACGCCGCAGGATGGACGGAAGCTAAGCGTAAAGAGATGTTACCTTTATTTTTGACTGACACCGCTTTAACTTATTTTCATGACATACAGAAACGACCCAATTTTGTAGACTTGACATATACCCATATCAAAGACGAGCTAAGTACGCTATTTAAGGGATCGTACCTGTCAGCAGATCCTGTACAGATAATTCTCCAAAAGAAACAGATGATTAGTGAACCGATCCATACCTACGTTATTGCTAAAAAGGCATTAGTCCAGCAATACTTCCCGAACGCCACTGAAGAACAAACTCTCTCTTATATCATCACGGGACTGCGAGCCAAATACATTGGCTGTTTAACCAACAAGCATTTTGCTAGAACAGAAGAATTAATTGCCCACCTACAGAATTTCGAACGCCAGCAGTCATTAATTAATTCACGTATGTTGGAAGAGAAATTGGAAATAGATCAGGCAATTGCTCAGGCAAGCTTGCCCCAGACATTTACTCCGTCACCACTTCACAGCTGTTCGCATGCACAGGTCTATTCCCCCCTCCCCAGTAATGCACTCAACCCGACTCAGCACTTTGTACCGTACAACCAGTGTCCATCTCCTTTTCTCCCACCATCGACTCATCAAGTCCAAAGTCTACAGTCCAATCCGGCTCCCGTAAATAATTCTCACACAGTGTATCAAGTAATGTATCATGTACCGAGGTCTGATAGTGCCCGCTGCGCGGCGAAACCAGCCGTAGCCACAGTGGAACACGCTCAAAATGCTACCTCTGGTGATGAAATAAACAAACTCTCGTCACAAATGTCGAGCATGTCTCTCTTTTCGAACGAACAGATGAATGCAAGTTCTCTTTTTAGTTTTTGTTCAAATGTGTTGGAATTTGCGAAAACGGCTAATCAAAACGCACAGAACAGAGATTTCAACAAGGGGAATAATAAGTCCTCTTTCTACAGAAATAATAATAATCATAGAGCTAATCACAGAGGTAACTTTCGGTCGAACTCACGAGGCCAATTCAGAGGTAATAGTAACAAGAGGTTTCAACGTCGAGATCAGGCTAATCGCGACGATGCAAATACCTCAGCCTGCAGGTTTTGTGGTCGTTATAATCACGAGAGCGACAATTGCTTTTACAAGCCACAACGAGAGAGTAGTTTAAACTAAAATCGTCTTCGACTTGCAGGAACGAAATCGAAGATAATAGCAGATTAGATAAAGTTCCTATAATTGAGAGAAATGGCCTATACTTTATTAATAGTAGCATACAAGGGAAACAGGTAGATTTACTTATTGACGTGGGTTCCCAAATCTCAATTTATCCTTCCCACCTTCTCCCTACTGAAAGAAAAACATACAAGGTACAATCCACAATCCAAGGTGTGTCCGGATCGAAACTGAGTGTGTCTGAAATTGTAGTTCTTCCTATCATAATTGGAAAGCGTAAATATTCGCACCCATTTAGAATAGTAGATTCAACTAACGTCCCTCCCCTTTTAGGAAATGACTTTTTACGAACGCAGAGGTGCGAAATGTCGTTAAAAGACAATACAATAACTATTTATCATTTAGGACGTACTCCAAATTATAGTATTTTAAGATCAAAGTACAAGACTCACCAGCTGTCGCATGACATATTTACCCAAATTGAGAATGTAAATGTGTATGAGGGAAAAGCTACCCTTTCAAACACAGTTCAGTTAAGTCCTCGATCCAAGACTTATATCAATTTGAACATTATCACTACAACACCTAATACCCATAAGCCTGTACTTTTTACACCATCTGCTTCCCTTATGAGCCAGCATCCAGTAGTCCTTCCCAATGCTGCAGTAAACCCGCAGTCACCTGTCATTCACATACACAACCCTACGGAAACCACAATCACTTTGGAAAGTGACACAATATTAGGCGAAATATCGACATGTGAAATTTTAACTGACGTTACTTCCGTTTGGGAACATAAAAGTAAAGATGTTGCATTTTCATACTCTTGTAATGAAAATACTACAGTAAAGCAACAACTTAGTGAAAGTCAAAAGAAATTTGACCCCTCCCTCCTCACAGTTAACCCTTATATTCCCCGAGAAGAAAGAGAAAAAATCCTAAAGCTCGCATACACGTATGCAGATATTTTTCTCTGGCCAGGGGATAAATTAACTAAAACCAATGTATTGGAATATGATATCAAACTGACAGATGACACCCCAGTGTATGCCAAAACCTACCCTATTCCTTTTCATTACCGA
Source organism: Lepisma saccharinum (assembly GCF_977018435.1). Taxonomy (NCBI): domain Eukaryota; kingdom Metazoa; phylum Arthropoda; class Insecta; order Zygentoma; family Lepismatidae; genus Lepisma; species Lepisma saccharinum. The sequence goes on along the minus strand of NC_139231.1, from coordinate 21,766,292 downwards.
GAACCCATGAAACAGGAAGTTCAGAAATTACTAGACCAAGGTGTTATAGAGCGCTGTGAAGGGAGTCCCTATCGACACCCAGTCCTATTAGTTAAGAAACCCAATGGGACTTACCGTTTTATCTCTGACCTCCGCGACCTTAACAGAATAATAGCTCCGATTTCCTTACAATCCCCAGACATAAAAACCATCATGACAGAGATGGCTGGAAAGAAATATTACTCAATTTTAGATATGTCCAGTGCATTCTTTCAGGTATCATTAACAGAGCGTTCTAAGGACATTACCGCCTTTTCTATTAACAATCTGGGTAGTTTTAGGTATGCTAGGTTATGCCAGGGATTGAAAACATCCCCCGGTGTAATGAACCGAGTAAGCGAACTTGCCCTTAGCGGAATAGACAGTTCAGAACTTTCTGTTTACACTGATGATATTATTATTTACAGTTCAAATCTCCCACACATGCTTAACATACTGGACAGAGTGTTTCAAAAGTTACGAACAGCATCCCTTAAATTATCACCCTCTAAGTGTAGGCTAGCTTTTACCGAAGTAAAAGTCCTCGGTAACTTGGTATCTCAAAAGGGAGTTAAGATTTCAGAGCATATTCTTAAAGCTATTTTGGAATATCCCACCCCTACCACCAAACGCAAGCTTCGTAGTTTTCTAGGACTTGTCAATTTCATTCGACGATTTGTGCAAGGTTTTGCAGGACCAACAGAATGTTTATTCAAGCTTCTTAAAAAGAATGTTAAGTTTCAATGGACTGATGAACACCAGAAGAGCTTCGAAACACTGAAAGAAATGATTACGTCCGCCCCTATCCTCCGCCCTTATGACCCTAAACGCCCCTCATATGTATACATTGATGCGAGCGGAATTGGCATTGGAGGAGCCTTGTTACAGCCTGATGAAGAAGGAAATTTACATCCATGTGCCTATTGTTCACGAGCCTTAACAGACACAGAGAAAAGAGCTGACACATTTTCACTCGAAATTGCAGGTGCATATTATGTTTTGAAAACTTTCAAATTTTTTCTTATGAATCAACATTTTGTGGTTCTCACAGACAACAAAGCCTTATCCTATCTTCGTTCAACTAAACACCATAGTTCTATTTTAGGAAGAAGAGCCCTTTATTTTCAGAATTTTGATTTCGAAATAAGGCATATCAGCGCTAGTAAAAATGAACTTGCGGATGCACTTTCCCGTGCAAGTTTACCGCTTGACAAGACTAATCATGACAAGAAAGATGATGATGATGATGATGACTTATTTTTTCATCAAGTATTTCATGCACAAGCAGCAGATTTTGATATTAGTTCAGAACAACGTAAAGACCCCTATTTCAGAGACATTATTAATGTTTTAGAAAACAAAGATAAAGCTAGTGACCCTAAACTAGAAAAGCTTTCGTATTCTTATGTACTCAAAAATGGAGTCTTATACAGGACTAATAAAATCAAAACTGGTAATAGGGATAGACTTTGTATTCCTCATGCATTAAGAAATCAAGTTTTCGACTTTATTCATGCACACAAAATGAATGGAAGTCACCAAGGTGCACAAAAGACATATAATTTAATGCTTATGCGTTACTTTTTCCCTAATATGAAGAAATTTGTGTACGATAAGGTTCGACATTGCATCCCTTGTCAGATTTCAAAGAAACCACAAGGTTCTAAGCCGCATACGCTGCAAACATTTCAACCAGCCCAAATTCCTTTCCAACGAATTCATATTGACGTATGTGGTCCTTTAGTCTCTTCAAAAACGCACAAATACAAATATTTCCTATCGGTAGTCGATAGTTGTACAAGGTACGTAATAACAGCTCCTTTGGCTAATCACGATGCACAAAACATAGCAACAGCCCTAGTTGAGAAAGTCTTTTTAGTCCATGGCATCCCGGAAACGATCTATTTAGATCGTTCAACACCCAATTCAAGTTTACTCTTACGAGAGTTAGCTAATATCACAGGTGTACAACTAAAATATGTAGATACTTGTGCACATTTCACGAATGGTTTAGTTGAGAGTTCATTTAGTTACTTAAAGAAAGTTATGAGAGTTTTTGTGTTAGAAAAGAAGGCTTCATGGTGTGACTATTTAGCTAGCGCAGCGTTCAGCCACAACGTTACAATCCATTCTGGATCCCTCCAGAGCCCGTATTTTACTTTGTTTGGCTACAACCCAAGGATCTTAGCTGACGCAGTCCTTCCTTCGAACCCCGACAATGTTTCCCAGACGAACGCACAGAGACTTGAACTCCTGACCTCCATACGTAAGACAGCACATGACAACCTGCATAAGCGTCACGAACAGCAGAAAAAGTACGTAGACCGCACTTCTAGGAAAATGCAATACTCACCAGGACAACATGTATGGATTCTAGATGCCACTCCGACTCCAGGTGTGTCAAAAGCCTTTGCGTCCTCTTATAAGTACAAAGGAACTATTCTTCGCAAAGTTAATGAGAATTCCTACGAAGTAACTTACATCGCCGGCAGGAATAAACAAAAGACTGACACTATTACTATTTCTAGACTCAAAGCCCGCTACGACTAGTGCCATAAAACCCCCACTAACATTCATTAACACGCCACTACGTTAACCTCCTCTTTAGCCTCCTCGCTCCGTACATTGCACATGCTAGCATTCCCTGATTCAGCATTTTCTCACGCTCATCGACTCCCCTCCCCCCTCTTTCCACTTCCAGTGCTCGCACTGCATTTCTGCGTTAGAACGAACTCATTTTTATTTTTAATACAACATGATTATTTTTATTTTTAACAAGACCAGGATTATAGAATGCTATCTCAATCGTCGGAACATTTATAATACATCTCTTGCCTAATAATTTATTTTTACTGATATTTTAATGTTATTTTATAATATGCGATTAAACGCATAGTAATAGTCAGAACATATCACTTAGCAGATTTGACTAATAAGTACTTAGTGTGTTTATGATTCTAACTAGCAAATATTTTTTTTTCCCCATTTGCTGGTACATATACGCTCAAATGAAGAAAAAGTACAAAGAAATAAAGAACGAATGAACTAAGATAGAACAAGATCAATGATTTAAAGAACAAATGAACTGCGTAGAACTTGCTTGAACAATTGGCTTTTTGGCCATAGCAATTTTTATTTACGCTCAGGTGTAACGCGAACTGCTTCTTTGAAAGCTGCAATGCACTAAATATGTTAATAAAGCATATAATAAAATAGGCAAATGTTCCCACTCTCTCCTTTAATTTTATAGTTCAAATATTGATAGCATACAACATGGTATAGCTCATATCCCATGAAATTAAAACCTACTCTATTTTTCAATGAACTATTACACAAACATATTACTTACTCTTTTTCACTTCTTTTTCATTTTTTTTATTAGCAGCGAATCGAAGGCGCTTAAACCTTTGTCCACAAGACACGTAAAATCCTTGCAATTGCTTTTATAAACGACATTCACACATATTACAGAAGGAAATGTCTCGTAATCACTTAGTTCGTTCTATCATCGCTGAATTCTCCTTTCTTTTCTCATTTCATTCCCGGCTAAGCCGACTATTCTAACTTCCCCCCCCCCCCCGTTGCGCCCCAGCGAACTTTCCTTACAACATGGAATTATTCCACCTACTCCCCCCCCCCCTCGTTGCCCCGGCGAACTTTTCTTCAGGTAAACCTGTTAATCATAAACAGGCCCCCTTAAAAACTCTACATCATATAAGTAATAACGCCCCTTCGCCGTCATTCAAATCAGATATTACCTCCCCTCCCCCCCAAAATAATTCACCAGTTTTAACTGAAAGTCCCTTTTCAATCGATTTTATAACCCGTCATCATTTATTGTAACCCTGCTCCACTACCTTTTGCTTTTTCCTAATTTTTCCCTTTTTGCGCTTGTTTCATTTTCTCATCGCCACGGATGCTACCGGACCCATGACGACCAACGGCTTGTACCATCGAGCGACAGACCTAGGCTCATCGCAGAGACCGACAACGATTTTGTGAAATTCCAGCACCAAAGGACCCGTTCCCGTCTGGACCCCATGGCTGATTTTTCCATCTCCCACGCCGCGACCCAGATGTGGAGCGCTTTACCCAGGACGTTTCTTGCCCCGAAGCGCCATCGAAAATTTGACTTCCAGAAGGCCCCTCCCACTGAGTGCATCCTGCTCTTGTTTCCTGACGTCATATGATGCATATGTTATTTTTCATCGGCTAAAAGTGTTCCGGTGCTCAGCTACTTCAACTACCGTAAGGCACACGCACTAAGTACACACGCATGTCCTTTACAGTGCCAAAGTTTGTGCCCATAGGTGCTGCCCATATTGGATTAGAGATACGTCTCTTTCTTTTGTGTTTTTTTTTTATTATCGACAGCTGCACAGAACGTCCAGCCTATGGCGGCATGCAGTTTACAGAGTTGCCATAGGTAACATACCTCAAGGCTCCGCCCAACATCGTGTATGTTCCGCCGAGTGTACTTTGAACTCAGCAAACAGTGAATACAACCGCTTGCGGTTCCCGGCGTTTCTTCACACTGTGCTGACATGTGTTTTTTTTTTATTATTATTGTGCTGTCATCACTCCATCAAAACTAGTTCAGTGTCACACTTATGTAATTATTTTTATCCATGCCTCAAGACTTAGTTAATTGTGCTCGTACTTTTTGAGTTTATAAGAGGCTATGACCTACAATTTAATTTTTTTTTTATTCTACGTGTTTTTATTTTTTTTTTCAACGGTGTTTGGTGCCACGATATGGTATGACTCTTCTGGTGATTTCAATTTTTTTTACGGTGATGTGATTCTTCTACTGATTGGTTTACTGTATTGGTTTTCTAAGAGTTTTGATATGTTAATAAATCATAATTTTTAAATATAATCTACTCCGGACGAGGTAGTCGACCATCACAGAGTGGTTCGATTATTTCAACAAGGGGAATGTAGAGATATGGAGACCATTAAACCGAGAAAACCTCGTCATGTTAATATTCACACTTGTTTATTTCCTGAACTTGTCCGACCAGCGAGTGATCCCAAGAATGCGCTAGCTTGTAACTTCCGTAAAACAAGGAATTGGAAAGGCAAACGCGTGGATCTAAACAGGATCTACCGCGTTTGAAAGGTTTAACAACCTTTCGACGCCTAGAATGATAAAAGCAAGCTCCTACCCGGAGCTCGCTCTCTTTTGATTCTGACACTCATCGACGCTACATGGATAGCTAGTCCGATTACTTTACAACACGTTACACTGCTAACTACGACGATGGAACACGGAGTTACCGCTGCCTAGCATGCTACAAGGCGCAAGGGATCGCTTGGCTTGGTGAACTGAGGGTCGCTGGATAGAACCTTGGAACTGTCACGATTCGGTCTGCGAGAAGCATTAGGACAAGACATCACACACATCTACCAGGTATGAACAAGCGTGAATAACCTTTTACACCAACTTTCCATATCTCTACCCTCCTACGGAGCAGGTTCAGCCATCAGATATTATTAAGCTCTACCTAAATGTTTAAATGAAACTTCCCTGTGACCTCTCAGAGCCCAGGTAAAACGGGCTTACAACACTATAGAGAACTGTAAGTTATGAAAGTGTTCCGTTGAGAAAATAAGGTATTGGGTGACAAGAATGCGGGACATAAATAAAGATGAGTCATGGTTGAAGCTGATGGACTCCTGCGAGCAAGGAAATTCCATGTAAAGGGTTCGGCATAAAGATGAGGGTTGTTAGAATGGGTACAGCGAATTTTCTTCTTAGTCAAGTAAGATAGTGCCTGCGGCGGGCAAGTCGGTGAAGTAGGCATGATCTCGCGCGGACCAGAACAGGAGAATACTTCCTATTGCACCATAGCTTTGCAACTCTAGAATGCAGGTGATACGTGTAGGTCGTTTGCTTTCATGCATATTTTTTAGCTTGGGACAGTCATTTAAATGGGGTATCCATAACAAGTTTAATATAATTTTCCCTCCAAAGTTCGATGAGCGATGGCACAGGACTTGCTCTCGTTACCTCTATGAGGGAGAGGTGAGCAGATATTCTTGAATGTGGGTGGCAATTGGATTGGTTATTAAGCAAATCAAGCAGTCTTTTGGCCTCTTGCGAAACTTGTCGATATGTTAAGTATAGCGGCATGATGTCAGGGTTAAAAGACGATGGTGTGTTCTGTGGGTGAGTATTCCAAGTTAGCTTGTACCCGCAGCGGAGAGTATACCGATATATAGTGGAGGATAAATGGTACAGGGTTCCTAATCCAAATGTCTATTAAACGAAGTATTATTAACTTTACAGCAATCAATGATAGGATAGTCAGAGTTAGAGCAAAATTCTGCAATATCACAATATTTTGTGTGTATGCCCTCACAGAAGAAGCAGAGGAGGAGGAGAAATAAGTACAAAGGCGCGATTTAAAAATCATACTAGGAGATTTACACGCCAAAATAGGAATAGGAAATATGTACAGAAGCATAATTGGGAAAGAAAGCCTGCATTAAGTAAGCAATGATAACGGAAAGAGATTGATAGACTTTGCAAGCAGTAAGGAAATGGTAATTATAAGTACTTGGCTCCCAGAAAAAGACGGTAGCACGAAAAACGAAATAGATCATGTTATAATAGGAGACATGCCACAAATATTATGGAGATTAGTAGTTGTAGAGGCTCTGATGGAGATTCAGACCACCATATATTGAGAATCAAGAATAGACAGAAAATTGATGTGATAAGATCAAAAAGGGAAAGTAAGAACATGAAACATAATGTTGAGAAACTCAGGAGTGCCAGAGTAAGAGAGGAATATCAAGAAAAACTCATGGAGGCACTGGAAACAAAAGAGGATATATAAAGGAAATCAGAACTAGAATGTAAGTAGGAAATACTAAAAACAGTAATAGGTAATGTAGCAGAGGATACATTGGTAAAAAACCAGACAAGAAGAGAGAACAGTGGTTTGATGACGAATGCTCAATACTAATACAGGAGAGAAACAACGTCAGAAAAAGGATTCTTCAACTGAAAAAAGACAAGTATTGGAAGAATATAGAGAAAGAGGGAAGAAGCAGATAAGATACGCAGGGTCAAGAAAACACAGTTTGAGAGAAAGAGAATAAAAGACTTAAATGAAATGAAAGACAGAAATGAGATACGAAAGTTTTATGAGAGAACAAGAGATCTGAAGAAAGGATAGCAACACAGAGCAGTTTTCTAAAAGGATAAAGAAGGAACATCATTGCAGACAAAAGTAAAATGATGGAAAAATGACACGAGTATTTTTGTGATTTACTTAACGCAACCAATGAGGAGGCTAAAGAACAGGGAAAAAGGGACGAAGAAGAGGAAGAAATAAGTGAGGAAGAGGAGGAAAGGAAACTATCAACTTTAGGAGAAGTAAAAATGCAATAAAGTCTCTAAAGAATAATAAAGCGCCCGAAGAAAATGACATAGAAATGGAGCTGCTGATATATGGTGGAGAGGGAGTGAAGAATGCCATATATGAAGTGATAAAAGAAGTTTGGATAAAAGAAGAAATGCCCAGAGACTGAACAATAGGAATAATATGCCCGATACATAAGAAAGGGGATAAAGCTAAGTGTGAAAACTACCGCAAGTTAACACTACTGGATGGAACTTATAAAGTATTTGGATAATGTTTAGCAACACGATTGTAAGATTGGGTGGAAAGAATAATAGAGTAATAAAAGGTTACCAAACAGGATTTAGAAGAAATCGCTCCTCGTTGGACCAGATATTTTTTACTGCTCCAAGTGCTGGAGAAGTTCTATCAGTATAACAAAGAACTTCACCAACTATATGTCGAATTTAAACAAGCATACGATATCCTGGAAAGAAATAAGATCTACATTATAATGGAACAGTTTGGAATCCCAAGGAAATTGATAAGACTGACAAAAATGTCTATGAAAACAACGGAATATAAAGTCAGAGTTGAACAGGAAATGACAAATATGTTTAAAGTAGAGAAAGAACTGAGACAGGGAGATTTACTTTCTACAATACTATTTAATTTAGCATTGGAAAAAGTAATCCGACAACTGCCAATGAACCCTGGAGGAACAATATTAAATAGACTAACACAAGTAGTAGCATATGCAGAAGAAGTACCTTTAATATCAAGAAATAAGCAAGCTATGGAAGAGAGTTATCAAGTGTTAGAAGGCAAAGCCCAAGATCTAGGGCTGGTAGTGAATACAAATAAAACCAGATATATGAAGATGGGAGATCCAGAAAGAGGCAGAAGAGAACCTTACATAAGAATAAATGGAAAACAATATGAAAGAGTGGAAGCCTTTAAATATTTGGGCTCAATAATAACAGCAGATAACAAGACAGCTACAGAAACACAGGAAAGGATAACAAGTGGAATTCGATGCTATTTTTCTTTGTAAAATATGTTTTAAGTCCAAGAATGTCAGTAGAAACACAAAAATTAAAATATATACAATATTAAGACCCATAGTAATGTATGGTTCAGAATGTTGGGTGATGTCGGTAAGAGAGAAAGATTGGTTGTTAAGGTGTGAAAGAAAAATACTGAGAAGGATATTGGGAGTGGTAAGAGATAAAGAGGCATGGAGA